>NC_048235.1:6695680-6752391 GCF_002007445.2 Ailuropoda melanoleuca | reverse complement strand
CTTCCTTTCCTCTCCTCTCCTCTCCTCTCCTCTCCTCTCCTTTCTCTTCTTTAGCTGTATTGCCAATACAAAGTAAATGAGGGTTCTTTTGGTAAAAACAAAGGAGAGGATGGATATTGGGTAGGCAAGCAGCACGTTCTGTCACATGTTGCTTCAAGATATTTACCATTATCCATTCTGGTTTGGTGATGCCTATGACATTCTGATTGTTATTTTGTACACCATGCCTTCTTAAAAGTGGATTTTATTTAACGTAGCTTTAGTGAACAAAGCTGATGTTCTCAAGGAGTAATGGGGTCCTAAGCGGGCGTTGCTCAGGTTCATTCCTCCACAGTGCCCCCAAACAGCAACACCAACCACCCAATTACTCATACATGCAGAAAGGCTAGGGAGGTGTGCTAGGCTGGCAACACTGGATACAAAGTCAAAAGCGATGAATCTGCCATTATTCTTCACATGGTGGCCTTGAGAGTTCAAACCTGAAGGATAAGCTATGTTGATAGTAAATACTCAAAGCAAACGCTGGTAGAACTAACAAGATAAATAGACAAATCCAAAGGAGATTTTACCGTCCTTTATTAAGCGCAGATAATAAAATCTCCAGATAAATCATATGTTGGGAAATGAACCTTATTCAATAAATTTAAAAGGCTTGATGTTTTAAAGCATGTTAACTGATAAGGATAGAATTAACGTAGATATCAATAGCATAAGATATCTAGATTAGCCCAAACATTTGCAAATTAAAGAACCCCCTTCTAAATGTCAGAGAGATCAAAGATAAAAAAAAATCACAAAGGAAATGAAACTTAATTTGACTAAACTTATAATGAAAATATAGCCTATGAGCATTTGCAGGATTCTGCTACAGCAGTATTTAAAAAGAAAATTCTTAAATTAGGAAAGAAAAAAAAGATTTTAAAGATTAAAAAAAAGATTTAAGGTCACTCTAAATTCCTACCTTAAGAAGCTAGAAAAAGAAAAGCAATTTAAACCCAAATATACAAAAGAACAAAAATAATAAATATAAGTATAAACCAAGAAATAAAAAATGAATAATGTAGAAAATCAACAAAACCAGAAGTATCTGAAAAGGTGAATAAAATCCATCAAACCATAGCTAGATCAATAAGGACAAAATGTTAAAAAGAAAACTAAATCTATTTTCAGGAATAAATAAGAGGGCTTTTTAAAAATACTATAGATATTAGAGGAATAAGATGGGAATATTTTGAACAACTTTATGACAATGTGCATGACAATGTGCATGACAATTTAGCTAAAATGGACAAATTCCTTGAAAAACACAAGTTTCAAAACTGACATGATAGAAAATCTGAGTAGCCCCGTAATAATGGAGTTGAATTTGTCATCAGAATCTCCCCACAACTAAAATGTGAGTCTCAGATGGCTCTATTGGTGAATTCTAGCAAACATTAAAGAAATAAAGAATGCAAATCCTACAGATAGTTTCACTTAAAATAGAAGAGGAGGTAATAATTCCCAGCGTTGAGTAGAAGGCTTATAGCAGGCCTGGCATTTAATTTTTACCCTACTTATAAGCTAATATACTAACCTATTACTATTTCATACATTCTGGCAGAAGACGTGAGATTCCTGCATCAGAGACAAATGACTTATTACTCAGAGACAGCAAACAGCATGAGTAACGTTATGTTTGTGTCTGTCCCCCTTTTTCTTGAGGCTCCCAGAAGTGACACAAAAGGGCCCAAGTGGATGCCCGTACGTGCAGTGATTTGCGTTGCAGAGGAGGGATTCTGAGGCTGGAGAATCTACTGACTTGTGTCTGTCTGGTGACCAGGCCCTGAGTAAAAATCAGGAAAAATGGTTTTGGGGTTAGCTCAGCTATTGGCATATTCCTAGCACAGGGCAAATCACCTGTGTTTTGGAATCCTGACTTCACTATCCATAAAATCAGAGGATTTGGACAAAGTGATTTCTCAGGACCCTTCCAGCTCTATAATTGTAACTGACTATGTCCATGAATTAAAGAGGGTTGAAAAATATAGCCTAAAATTATTTTCTGTAATAGAATTAGGAGCATAAAGTTAAAGACGTGGTAAATTCCTTTGGTCAACTTCTGGCCCAAAAACATCAGTGGCCCCACCCTATGATTCATAAATTACCAAGGGATCTGTAACTTTGTAACATTTCTTTTTTTTTTTTAAAGATTTTATTTATTTATTCAACAGAGATAGAGACAGCCAGCGAGAGAAGGAACACAAGCAGGGGGAGTGGGAGAGGAAGAAGCAGGCTCACAGCGGAGAAGCCTGATGTGGGGCTCGATCCCATGATGCTGGGATCACACCCTGAGCAGAAGGCAGACGCCCAACCGCAGTGCCACCCAGGTGCCCCAACATTTCTATTCACGGTTTCAAATTTGTGCTGCTCACAATATTCTTTTCATATCCATTTAAAAATATCTCTTGACCCCTTGAACAAAATGGGTTTGAACTGTGCAGGTCTCACTTATATGCAGATTTTTTTTTTTTTTATAAATACAGTACAGCACTAAAAAAGTATGTTCTTTTCCTTATGATTTTCTTAATAATATTTTTTATAACTTACTTTAAGAATACAGTATATGATACATGGGACATACAAAATATGTGTTAATCAACTATTTATGATATTGGTAAGGTTTCTGGCCAACAGTAGGCTATTAGTAGTTAAGTTTTGGGGAGGTCAGAAGATATGTACAGATTTTCAACTGCATAGGGGGCATAGGTGCCCCTAACCCCCACATTGTGCAAAGGTCAACTGTATTGTAAAGTCACCTTGACTCTTGCCTGAAATCAACAGACATTCTCCCCCTCAATTATTCAAAATTTTTTTCACTTCTTAGATTAGCATTTCTCAAATTCTGTCTCACATGATGTTATTTGAAAAAAGTACTCCAAGAAAAATGAAATTTTTGGAAACATTGGGTTAAATAAAGAAAGGTGGGGCACCTGGGTGGCTCAGCGGGTTAAGCGTCTGCCTTCGGCTAGGGTCATGATCTCATGGTCTGGGGACTGAGCCCCGCATCAGGCTCCCTGCTCAGCGGGGAGTCTGCTGCTCCCCTTGCTCATGTTCTCTCTCTCTCACTCTCAAATAAATAAATAGAATCTTAAAAAAAAAAAAAGAAACGTAAAAGTGGTTTCTTTTTGTGTGAACTTCCAAAGATCTTAACTGTTCACTATGGAACACTGTTTCCCAAATCTATTTGACCACTGAGAGGCATTCTAAGAAATATACTTTGGAAACGCTATTTTGGGTTCTTCAGCAGTTAGTCTCGTGATTATTTTACAGTTTGCAGAAAGTCTGCCTAATTAAAAAAAAAAACAAGCTCTTAATTTGCCCTGTTATCATATTTTCCAGCTAAGAGATTTATGTTGCCTTGGCTCCCATGTGCTTTCTTCTCATTCAGTTAAATAACACAGAGAGAAATTAAGGCTATGGGTACAAGAACAGTGGACCTACTCCATGGGGAAGGGAACAGAAAGATAAGCCATAGTAACCCAGAAGGCTGAGGTGACGGAGCAGCCACATTCACATGGACCAAGAAAACTGGCAGAATTGAGGCTAATGGGAAATGTCAGCAGTCAATGCAGCCTTTCCTAGAAACAAAGTCCAGGCAAGATGAGTAGATGTGGCAGGACTGAGGCTTGATCAAATAGGATTGGAATTGCCGATAATAAGAGTCTCTTGGAGTGCTTGGGTCTCAGTACCCCACCCTAGGGAGGAACTGAGTCTTAGCACTGTCTGGCACCTGAAACAAATGCCTCTTCATTTTCCATGTCTGGTGTCTCAGATCGTTTCTCTCCAGTTAAATCAGGCAGACTCTTTTTTTTTTTTTTTTTTTGGCTTTAAAAGACAAGGGTTCTTAAGGCAAACTGCAGGAGAGGACAACACTGTGTCCTTTATGTGGATCTGGGACTCAGAGAGAGTCACCTGTGGGATGGATAAGGGCCTATTCCTGGAGTCCTTGAACTTCTCTGCATCTTTTTCCTCCTGGGAAGTCTACTTTTACCAGAATCTTGACAAAAAGCCCCCATGAGAGCTTATCCAACACAATCAGGTTCCAAGCCTCGTACGTTTTAAACTTTTAACTAATTCTGGCAATAACATAAGTTTCTGCATGATATCATGTTTGGCTTTGAGCTATAGAAAATCTGAAAAGTAGTGGCTTAAACACAGAAAGGGATCATTTGTCTTACGTACCCGTTGGGATGGAGACAGGTAGTTCCAAGGCTGCTAACGCTGACACTCTGCGAGGTCATCAAGGACTCACTTTCCCTCCTCTGCCTTCTTCAGTGGGTGGTCTTTGTATTCATGTTTGTGAGATGGTTGCTGCTCCTCCAGGCATCACATGCCTATTCCACGCAAGAAGAAAGGGAAAGGTCCAGAAGCCTTTCCCATAATGCTTTTTCTCCTATTGGGAAGGGGTGCTTGCCCCAGGTAAATCTGCCTATATCTTACTGGCCAGAACTGGGTAACATAGCTTTTCCCCAGCTGCAAAGTTACTTGGGGGAAATGAAGATATTTACACATTAAACTGTGGACATTGATGATCAACTCCAACAAAGTTGGAGCTTTAGCCGGGAGGGAAGGGAGAATAGGTACTGGCAAGTGACGAGCAGTTTCTGCCATATGCTTACTGCAGAAAAAATGACAAAATCCAGAAGCATTTCTCAATTCTTCTTGTCCCATTTATTTATTTAGTCTTTCCCCTTCTTTTTCCTGATCAACACTTTATTTGAAAATAATGACAATCTACGGCCTTGCCTCAGATAGTTCAAGCAACTTCCAAGCTATATCCGTATGTTGATGGCTTTCTGACACAAATAATTCAAAAAACATTTCCCCCTCCTTTGGGGAAATTTAGTATCCCAAAGATTTAAGAGGAGCAAAAATGTAAATCAGGTTTGAGAGCAGAAAGTGAAAATGAGTTTCATGACAGATCAACAGCATTTTATTTGGGTCACAAAACAGGCCATTTTCTGTCTTCTCAAAGCCCTCCCCTTTCTAAATCACTGCCCTGTAACCCAGTGTGTGAAAATGGGTGCCAGCAGGGCCGAGGAGGCAACAGCGTCCCCGGCCTAAGTGCACGGCTTTTCACTAATGGCTCTAGACACTGATTGCGGGGCCTGGTCCCGTTCATCACTGTCATAATCACCATCCTATATTTTTGAGTGCCCACAGGGGCATGGCATTGTCCTGTGCATAATGTTTACTGTCCTATTTCTGCTTCCAAATTGTTAGCAAGAGCTCATTCTTACTTAGCTTATCTCTGATTACAAGCACTACTGTCCACTGCTGTCAGTGACCTACAGCTAAAGCTTTTATACTGTGCACGTTCCCCAAAGGAATCCGATGAGAAAGGGACACTGCCACTTTTTAGCTCTGTTTTTTTTAATCCTTAATGGATTTACTCAACATACCCATTAGTAGGAACTATTTTCTTGAGTATGGAACTCCACAAGGACATCGCTGAGTTCAAGGTTTGCCAGAAACTTCAGGATTTGGAGGAAAAAGAGAAGGCTAATGTTTATCAGTTCTGGGGACAGCAGTCAGTGCTTGATATTGCATTGTTAAGTTACCCTGCTGAAGGGATAATTAGTGCATACTTTTTTTTAGAGGAAGCCAGGGATGCTGAAAAAGTATAGATTAGTTGTCCAAAGTCCCAAAGGCTGGTAAAAGATCGAAACTAAACTTGAACATGGGTCCTTCCTTAATTATCTTTCAACTACAGTATATTGTCCTTTGAGAAGTGTCATCCTATTTCACCGAGAGGTCACAAAACCCAACCCTCATTGATGAATCCAGTTCAACCTAAAGGACCCACACCTGTCAGAGACACGAGTGGGTAGTGTGTATGAGGAAGAACAGATTTTTTCCTAAGGCAAAAGAAGGTACTTAAAAAGCATCAGGATTCAGAATTAAGGCGTATTATTTTCTTCATGGTGTAATACATACTATGCTCTTTTAATGTAGTGGAACTAAAATAACACTGTATTCTTGTTTCATGTGGTTTATCTCCCCATATATATTTACATCGGTATTCTGCTTCCTTACTCTAGAAGTGAATTCTCCATCATAATGATAGATCTTCTAATGGTCTATCCTTGCTCAGAACGCTTCTTTTTTCTAGTAGCAATTTCTAGTGTGATGCTATATTTGACATGCGCTTTCTCCTGTTGTTCAAGGGCTTTTGAGATTTTCATACTCCTTCACATCAGCCTCATTGTCCTCTGGCATTGTTTTGGAGGGCCATGGGCTGCACATCTATTTCCCAAGTGTGTTTCAGGATCCTGCATTTCCCTCGGTATTTCAGGATTGCAGATGGCTTTTCTGTAGCGTGTTTTATTTTCTCAAAGTCTATACTTGTTCGAGCTTGATGCCCCAGCTCGCTTCAATAAGGATTCAGTAAGAACCCAAACGTTTGCAGATTGTGACTGTTATGGAATCTTATTGTGCCTTCTGGTTCATAGGTGCCATGATTTTCTTTATTTCTAATAATTCCATCTGTGATGATTTTAAAGTTCATTGTAACTTTGAAAAGGAACCTTGAGGATCTTTTTTGCATGTTTCCTTCTTTACAGAATTTAATGCAAAGGGCTGCTCTTCCTTCAAACTGTTCCTTAGCAATGGAAAGTGTTTCTATTACAGTCTAAAGCCCAAAGATGTAGCACTCATCTCCAGTTTCCTATCCGATGCTCTCTGGCCTTTAACCCACATTTCCCACCTGGTAACTTGAGATACACAACATGTTCGTAGCTTTGCAAAGCATTTTCCATTAGCCTCCTGCCGTCTTGATATTCAGGCATTGATAACAAGGACGATTGTTTAATAATATACTATTTTGCCCCCTATACTTCCCTACAGTTACATGGTTAGTAGAAAAAAAAAATTATTAGCTATGTAATATAACCTAACAGAGACTAAAATAAAATATTAAAGGAGATTTAAATGTACTTTTGAAATAAAAAGACCAAGTGGAGGAAAAGAAGCTTGCATGAAAAAGAAAAAAAAAAGAGAAAAAAAACCAAAACTAAATGTAAAGGAAAAGTAAAATAGCAACAGCTGTCTATATTATACACGGAAATTAAATTTCATGGTCTTTGCATATTTTAAAATCACATAATCATGATACCATTTTTACCCATTTGAAAGAAAATCAGCATGCAGTAGAATTATCCACAAGGAAGGACTGAGTAGATCCTGAACGAGGTAGCCTGAGATGTTCAACCCGCCCAGGTCAAAATGATAGGTAAGAGAAGGATCTAGAAGTGCACCCCTGAGTTGGACACAGAAGAAGACAGCGCCGGAGGCTGGGTGAAGAAACCTGTTGATATCAAAAGAGGACAAGAAAGAAGGGGCTTAGATTGGGTATAAATACATAAACCTGACCATGGGTATGTAAGATATGCTGAGGAAAAGCAGAACTGTTCCATTAACCATTGATTCTGGTCATGGAAATGTAATTAATAAAGCACGTCATTGGAAATTACATTATATCACATGCTCTTATGATCACTCAGCATATATGTAATTCACATACTGATGGAGGGTTGCAGAGAAGATAGTTTATGAATCAAAAACAAGGAGGTAAAGACAGGGGTGCCTGGGTGGCTCAGTTGGTTAAGCATCAATTCTTGATTTGCCTCAGATCATGATCTCAGGGTTGTGAGATCCAGCCCTACGTCGGGCTCTGCCCTCAGGAGAATCTGCTTAGATCCTTTTCTTCTTCCCCTGCCCCTCCCCCTTCTCTCTCTCTATCTCTAATAAATAAACAAATCTTAAAAAAACAGGCAGATAAAGACAATCAATCCATTTCTTGACAATTTTGGAAATTCTTGCACTGGCAGTAGGAAGGTTTATTTTCCTATTTTACATGAATTTATTTTGTGATTTAAGCTTATTTATTTTTGCATTATTTTTCCCATATACATCTGTTTACTTCCTTTCATTCTACTACATTTAAACACTTAATGACAATTAAATTTCCCTGTCCCTTCACATTTTGATTCTTTAAGCCTCCTTTTAATATCATCTAGAAAAAAAAGCCTCCCACAGACAAGGATTTTATATGTCAAATAGTGGCTGTGGGGAGGGCCAGTCACACTCTGAGTAAGCAAGAGATTCTCAAAGGAGGAGAACCCCTGTTCAGAAATAGATCCCTCACAGAGGCTACCAATTAGACATCCATTTGTGCATAAATATTTCCCTTTAAAAAATAAAATTATTCTAAAAAGATTAGATTAGATTTGTACTTAGTATGAATACCTTTAATCAGAACATTACTGGCCTTCCCCCTCCCACGGTTTCCTTCTTGTTCTACCAGTCAGGACACTGGTAACCGCAGAAGGGATAAAGATCCTGTGAAGCTTGCCTGAGGGGAAACATTTTAGAAGTCATTCTGAGAGAAATAGCCTCACTACCCTCCATTCTCCAGGGAACCCCCTCACTGCCTTTGAACAGCTTGCCTTGGCCAGAGCTGTTGGAATGTATTTTGTTGATCTTTTTCATAGTCTTTGCCTTGTATGTTGTCTCCATCCAAGACCTCCCCTTCACAAACCTTGGGAGCTATTGTTCATGGTTCACTCACTTATGAAGAGTTGTTCCTTAGGTCTTGACAAAAATATGGTAGGATATTGATGGGTTCACTCACATAGCCTGAGAGCTTCCTTTAGACAGCATGGCAATTAGGGAAAGCCAGGACCCTCACTCCCTGGGGATCCAAAACCCTGCCCACACAGAATGATGTAGACTTGAGGACAGCTGGGTACTCAAAAGTAAGTTGTTGTCACGGAGTGAGGAAAAGAGAAGGGAAACCTGAGAGTCAAATAAAGGCTTTAATGGGGACGAGGACAATAAACACTGAGCGGGTAATATGAAAGCACTGGGCATCTCCAGAGGTGATGTGTGACGGAAGATACGAAGAGGTTGGCTGGCAACAGGTGAAGGGTTTTAGAATGGCAGAAAGTTCATAAAGAAAAAAAATTTTTATATCCTGTAATTTTTACCTAAAGCTTTTGGAGACAATTGAAATGGGACTGGAAATTACTGTCTAAGATAAAATATTTAGCAGACAACCTCGGAAGAGAAATTATATGAAATAAACATTTATTGGCATTCAAATAGGAGTTGGCAATCTTTTTCGGTAAAGGTTTGGATTGTAAATATTTTAGATTTTGCAGGCTATGAAGCAAAATTGAGGAAAGTATGTAGGTATTTTTATGAAAGAAAACAGATTTCCACAAATTTCGTATTGATAAAATTCAAAATGTAATAATGATAATTAAAATACAGATCTACTAATGAGAAGAATGGAATTCTTTTTTGGGGGGATAACATTTTGCTTAATTGAGGTTCACACTTAGTTTTCGCTATCACCAAAATCAATTGCAGATTCATTCTTAAACTCGGTCCATAATTGAAGTATTTCATCTTTGAAGATATCTTTCACACAGATAGGTATTGCCAAACACCAATGTCAATTTAGGGGCATATGATTTTAATCGAACATATTTATCAGCTGGGAGGCATGCAGAATTCCATTCTATTTTCTTCTTGATATTTGATTTTAGCGTGTCATTATATGGCATATTAGTAACTTCCAAAGGAAGGTTAGGTGGAAGCTCTTCAATTGTCCAGTTAATTGAATTTTGAAATATGAAGAGTTTTTTCCCCCTTTGCATTTTGATTAAGGCCTGAAAAACGCTGCTGGAAATATATGGTTTGATCTTGGAAAATATAGCTACTGCAAATTTGTGTAGGACTGGAGATCTTGTTTCTTTGTTTTAACTTTAAATAGTACATGACACGTATAAAGGAGTTTTCACACTACTTTGTTTCAAACAACATTAGTTGTCATAGAAATGATAGTAATACCAGTTTTGCATGTAAACCCTAAACACTCTTTTACGTTATAATTTTGTGTTGAATTCATTAAGAAATGTTATTAAGTCGGCACTAAAAGCTAATTTCCAACTAGTGTTTGAGAGTAGTAGTTAACTACTAATTCCAACCACTTGAAATATTCTCAGCTTGTGGGCTGTGTAGACACAGGCAGTGGACAGGATTCGGTCTGTGGGCCTCGGTTTTCAACTTCTGAAATACACCGATAGAACCTCTGGAGTCTGATTCCTTAGGTTAGGATTCTGGCCGTGCTCACTTAGAAGCCCCGTGACTTCTGGCTAATTACGTAATATCTCCGAAGCCTCTAGGAAAGGATAAGGATTCTCCACTTCACAGAGTTGAAAGGATTAAATGGAGTGCGTGGAATAATATAAACAATTAATAAGAAGTTTTCAACAGTAAAATAAAAATCCCCCATGATGCTATATATAGATAAAAAATTCAACCACGTAACATGAGGGGGAGCAGAGCAGGGGCAAGGAATGGAGTTGTTCTTGACATGGTAAAGCTAATGAGATGAACTTGGGTCAGCCCGCTGGGGAGGTTACGTGCCAATCGCCAACCACCTTCCACCTGCATTCTAGTTATTATGGAGGGATTTCGCTGTATCAGAATGACTGCAAATATTTTATGAATATTGCCATCATGATACCCCCTTTTTAAATTCTTTATAGCCCCCTTATGAGATAGGTATTCATACCATTCTATAGACAAGAAAGTCAAGGCTGGCAGCCTCAAATTTACTCAGTTCAGCTTCTCCTACTTGGCCATGATCAACAAAGCCAGCTTCTCCAGTTCTGCACTGTTCCCTGGCTCATCCTGTTCTTTTTCCAGAGTAACTACAGGTAGAGAGCAGAGCAAGATTCATGGGTTTTGCTTCTCCTCAGACCTCGAAACTGTCTTTAAATGTATTAAAAGTCCTTATATATGACCCGATTGTGTGCCTATCTCCTTCTGCACTGGATGATCCTAGAAAGTTAGAGGTGTGCCTTCTTTATTTCAGAATGTATGGAGATGACTAGTGAGTAATTCTTTGGGAAAAGCAAAAAGTCCTGAATCATGTAGCAAACGAATGAATGAAGATTGTTACAAAAACGACGTAGTGTTTCATTATTATTCCTCATGAAGGACAACGCTCTTCAGTCATTTCTTTCATTGTACTCACTATTTTCACATTCCTTTCTATATTATGATATTTATTTACAAACTCAAAGAAACCTTTTATAGAAAGAACACATGAATTAACACGTGTTCATGCTTAGATGCCAAATTTGCCATACAAAAGCTGTGTGAACTTAGACGAAGATTTCACTTCTCTGTTCATTCCCTGATCTAAAAGCTATCTTTAGGATCAAATTTAATTCTGAAATTCTGTAACAGGTTTTATTTTTTTATTTTTATTTTTTTAAAGATTTTATTTATTTATTTGACAGAGAGAGACAGCCAGAGAGAGAGGGAACACGAGCAGGGGGAGTGGGAGAGGAAGAAGCAGGCTCATAGCAGAAGAGCCTGATGTGGGGCTCGATCCTGTAACGCCGGGATCACGCCCTGAGCTGAAGGCAGACGCTTAACCGCTGTGCCACCCAGGCGCCCCTGTAACAGGTTTTAAAACATAAAGCTTAGCGTCGATAATAGATTCTGTATTACACATTTCTTTTTTTAAAAAATAATTTCTAAGATTTAAATGAGGACTTAAAAATGTCTTGACTCTACATTGTTTTAGGAGATGAACGGCATCCTCTTATTTTTTGGTAGAAATACTTAAAGAAAACATATTTGGTATATGATGACTAAGTTTTGTTAAGTTGCCTTGAGGTTTTTTTTTGTTTTTTTTTTTTTTAAATATACCCTAACAGCAGTCTAACTTGATGCATAACTGAAATTCCAATTCCACAATGGGCTTTTTAAACCATATTCAAAAGTCACTGCTAATAAGACAAGCATCTTAACTGTAGCTTTGCACTGATGTCAGTGACCCAAACTGAAAAGGACTGATCAGGCCTGGTGGGAGGAGCTATGTTAATTTCTCTACCACCTCCTAGAGATTTGCTTTATCTGAGGGACCTCATATATTAAAGAAAAACTCTCATCTGGTGTGATATGCATTTTTCTCTTCATCAGCTCGATGTTGAATAATGATTTTTGATATTCATTACTGGAAACGGAATTGGTTATCACCATACATCTGCAAGATACATCCTTCTTCTGAGGGAAGTAACCAGCATATGCCGATTGCTTTAGTTTTCCAGGCACTTCTGCTTTCCTAAGGCAGGGCTGTGGGTAGGCTGTCTTCTTCCTGTGGTGTTCCCAGCCCCTAGCTTAGAGCCTGACGCATCATGCCTGACTCAAATAGGCACCAAATGAGAGCATGGAGGAAAGCATTATTACATTTGATGCTCACGGCGTTATTCCCATTAGACAGATGAGGAAAGAAAGGATCAGACAGGTTAATTAAGGAATATTTTACAAGGTCACAGGGATGATAAAGTGGTAATGCTAAAACTGAAACCATATCTTCTGACTGGAGAGCCATTATCTTTTCAATTACTCCAGGCTGCTTCCACCCGCAAATCATTAAAGCTGTGCAGGTTTTTAGAGCTGACCTATCAAGTCATGCTACTTTCAGAAGATTGTATTATGAATACTTCATACACTGTCTCTGGCAGTTTTATGATGTTTAGAATCGTAAAACAGCCATAAACTTCCTCAGCACAAAAGCACCAGGAAGGCCAGCTGAGAAACTTGCCCCAAACTTCTAACACACGTAAACAGTCCGGGGCACTCCCAAGGGAGTTTGGCGGGATACGATTTCCCACAACGTTTCAGAAGTTCCACAAAGTTAGGAACATTTTTGTGCCGCTTAGGCAAGTGTGTTATCTGCAGGCTCTAATTTCTAAGGTCCAAGGAAAAGAAATGGTCATGGAAACTTTCTCTGGGGTCTTTGTCTGGTAGAAAGCAAGCTCACTCATCCCAACCAAACCATTTCTAAAAGAGCAACAATTTTGTTGACTACATTTAAAGACAGAACACGCAGTTCTCAAATGCAATTTCAGTTTTCCAAAGGACAGTTTTATTCTTTTCAGAAATGCCTTGGTGATTTTTTGTTGTTGTTGTTTTGTTTTGTTTTGCTTAGAAGCACTGCTTAGTGTTCCTCTTTAGTCAACATGAAAAAGAAAGAAAAGAACAAGCAACCGAATGATCCCCTGATGGCCTAAAGGTAGTGGATTGAGGATGTCTCTTAAATACCAACAGGTACTCTAGGTGACCCCGGGAAAGACTTTTCAACATCAGGCTAAAATGCTCTTCCAACACTGCCGCAGTCAGATTGACTCGGATTAAATGTATTCTTTCTTTTTTTCCCCTGGAAGATGTTTATTTTCCATAGCGTTTTTAAGAAATCCCTTTAAAAGTACTGAAATGTCAGTAATAAGATGCTAATATCTTACATTCAGACTTGGATTATGTTTACTTACAGTGGCCGATTTTGGATTCTATTACACTCAGCATGATTTTTTTTTCTTTTGACAACTACTGTTATTTATTTATTTATTTATTTTTTAAATGATTTTTTATTATATTATGTTAGTCACCATACAGTACATCACTGGATTCTGATGTAAAGTTCGATGATTCATTAGTTGCGTTTAACACCCAGTGCACCATGCAATACGTGCCCTCCTTACTACCAATCACCGGTCTATCCCAATCCCCCACCCCCCCCATGAGGCCCTCAGTTTGTTTCTCATAGTCCATAGTCTCTCATGTTTCCTTCCCTCTTCTGATTACCACCCCCTTTCTTTATCCCTTTCTTCCCCTACCGATCATCCTAGTTCTTATGTTCCATAGATGAGAGAAATCATATGATAATTGTCTTTCTCTGCTTGACTTATTCCACTTAGCATTATCTCCTCCAGTGCCGTCCATGTTGCAGGAAATGTTGAGAACACGTTCTTTCTGATGGCTGAGTAATATTCCATTGTATATATGGACCACAGCTTCTTAATCCAGTCATCTGTTGAAAGGCATCTCGTCTCCTTCCACGATTTAGCTATTGTGGACAATGCTGCTATGAACATTGGGGTGCATATGGCCCTTCTCTTCACTACGTCTGTATCTTTGGGGTAAATACCCAGTAGTGCAATGGCTGGATCATAGGGTAGCTCAATTTTTAACTTTTTAAGGGACCTCCACACTGTTTTCCAGAGTGGCTGTACCAACTTGCATTCCCACCAACAATGTAGGAGGGATCCCCTTTCTCCACATCCTCTCCAACAATTGTTGTTTCTTGCCTTGTCTATCTTTGCCATTCTAACTGGCGTAAGGTGGTATCTCAGTGTGGTTTTGATTTGAATTTCCCTGATGGCTAATGATTTTGAACATTTTTTCATGTGTCTGTTAGCCATTTGTATGTCTTCATTGGAAAAGTGTCTGTTCATATCTTCTGCCCATTTTATGATTTGTTTATTTGTTTCTCGTGTATTGAGTTTGAGAAGTTCTTTGTAGATCTTGGATGCCAGTCCTTTATCTGTAGTGTCCTTTGCAAATATATTCTCCCATTCCGTGGGCTGCCTCTTAGTTTTTTTGACTGTTTCCTTGGCTTGTGCAGAAGCTTTTTATCTTGATGAAGTCCCATAAGTTCATTTTATCTTTTGTTTCTCTTGCCTTTGGAGATGTGACAACTACTGTTATTTAAATTACTGATTTCATACTTTCTAAATCTGGGCTATCAGCCCTTAGTGTGTGTGTGTGTGTATATATATATTTATTTATTTTTTAAAATTTTATTTATTTATATCATTGAACTTCTTTTTATTATATTTCAGAGGTAATGTATAACGTTATAAGTGACTGAAATTATCTGTTTGGATAAAGGGCCCCTTATTTTCTTCAAGGACAATGGATACAAATATATATTTTAAACTTTAAAGATTTACGTAACAATAAAGTTCTATTATAAAACTTTCAAAATTCAGTACGTATTAAGAGTTCAAAAGATATTTAAACAAAATTCTTATCTGAATTTTCCTTAAGCTTAATTTAATTATGTTTATTTTTTCTAGAGAGGAAATTAATAGGAATTTAGCACCAGGTCCAGCAACTGAATCAATATTTTTGGACATTTGTATACTGTTTTGGCTGTGGGGGAGAGGAAAAATAATTTTCCCTCTACCCTTCAGAGTTCTTAGCTGAGACCCCTATAATAAGACACATTAGCAAGAGCAAAACAAATAGGGATCTGTATTAAGGCAGATAAAGGAGTTCAGAGAAAGCCTCTCCTTGCTTTTGCTGCTTTTCAGTGCTTTCAGCTCAAGATAATCAATATGCCAAAGTGGCGTATTTTGGGGTGATATATTTTGCTACCCTTCACCTGCTTTGCATCTTTCATATATTCCTTGTAGGTAGGACATAAATGCTTCACATAGGGGTAAATCATTAGGAAGTGTGATTTTCCCAGTTTAATTAATAAGTTCATAACTAACTTTGTGATTATTTTTATCTATGTAAAATTTGTATTCTAAAGGATATTCACTTTAGGAAAATGAAGATGGGTTTAAATTTGAGGTTTGTTTTTCCAGGGCATCTTTTCTAGAGTAGGAACTTTATGAATGGTGATAGTCTATCATTCACAACTGTATCCTCAAAACTTAGTTGATGACTGACTATATTAAACACTCAGTAAATTTTGTTGACTAACTGAATGAAAGCCAATTAAACCATACATACCATGTGTCCATCCAGGGGTAGGCACACGAGAGTCAAATCTGTTCTTGTATGCCCTACAAGCTAAGAATGCTTTTTTTTTTTTTTTTACATTTTTAAAGGCTTGTAAAAATATCAATGAAGCATATGTGACAGAGACTATATGACCTACAAAGCCTAAATATTTTCTATTTGCAGACCCATCTTTATTCTTAAATATATCCTTTTTTTTTTTTTCACATATTCTTTAGTCAGAACTCAGATCAATTTGTAGAGTGAGGCTACCCAGGGAGGTAGACCCTGGAAACTACCTATCCAAAGTCATTCTCCTTCACTCTTGTTAACAGAACTCCTATTTTGTTTGGCTTATGTTGTACCTACCTCTAGGGATGAAATGTGGTAGGTCAAAGCCTGTCTCCGCCATTTCATCTCTCTTTACTAGTGACTTGTCTGGGTAGACATGTGACTCAGTCTTGGAAGATAGAACTGAAGGGGGTATGTCCAGGAAGCTAGCTGGGGAGGATTTTACTCCTCTTTTAAAAGGAAACATATAGAAAGGAATATACACATTTGCTCCCACTTTGTTCCTTGGGAACTTGGTTATGTGCAGACATGTTTTCGATCTTTGGCAGTCATCTTTTGACCATGAAGGAAAGACCAAACAATTGATAGTTATGCTGATCTAAAATGTTATCACTGATGGGCTGCTGGACTGACCTCTGAACTGCCTCCCTCCAGTCTTCTCGCATGGTAAAACAGCACGGATTTATGGTTTAGCCACTGCTAACTGTGCAGTCTGATACTTGCTTCCAAAATATCCTAACTGATACCTTCAGGTTTTAAATCTATTCTAATAATGAGCTAGATTAAATTATTAAGTTTATTTGGAATGAGGAGGTTTTTCAAATGACTTGGAGTCATGAATGAAATTATGATATTATCCATACAAGGACGGATGTAACCTGGTATTGCTTAATCTTGGAAGTAACCATTTAGTCCTCAATTTGTATGAGAAAAGTAGCCAATTGGAGGACAGAGTGGATTCAAACCTGGAAAATCAATTTAATTTTCCCATCTGATTAAGAAGTAACTGTGTGTATAAAGAAGTGTGCGTGTTTATGTGTTTATGTGCATGTTTTCTGTGAACATTGCACGCATGCACCTTGCTCCATCAGCTGTTGTTCACAATACGATAGACTAGGGATGCAGAGGGGAGAAGCCATTGACCTCTCAATAAAGATGTTACAAATCCACGCTCTAGAGTTCATGCTCTTGAATTTCATTAAGAACCCCCAAGTTCTTCCCTCAATGCTTGTTTCAGAATGGATAAAATGCAACGTTACTGTGATATTATCTTATCCTATTTCTTTATTTTGACATCCCAACTTGGTTACTACATTTCATGGCCACATAGGAAACTAGGCAGGGCTCGTAAGCACAGAGTAATACTTCTCAGACTCCTAGTGACTCTACATTAGCTTTGTTAACTATTGCAATCCTGCTACAAACTAGCAGTCATTTAGTTTGATTTGCACATTTTCTGAAACTTTTCAAGTAATTTATGATCAAGATATTTTTCTCAGTTGTCACATATCTTATTTATCTAGGTATATGTATCTACATGTCTATGAATAACACTTTGGATGGACATTCCATATACTCATCCATCTCTGACTTGTATTACCTTCTAGAATTGGTCAGATCATCTGTAAGATTTCATGCATTATTCTATTTCTGTCCATTATTGCAAAGTTCTAACTACCTGGTAGGGGGTCCATATTTTCTGAATTTGTAAAGAGACAACACCCTGCTCCCCACGAAGCTGCTTTGATAAAACAAACTGAGAATGGAAAACTTATTTATCTAAAGGAAGGGTGCAATTCCTATAATAAAATTGTAACATGTACACAGTGCTTTACAGTATAAAGTGAATTCATATTTCTTATGTTATCCTCATAAAAACTCCATAAAGCCACATGTATTGCTTTTTGTGTCCATTTCATATTTAAAAAACAAAGGCTCGTGAAGTTTAAGAGATTTGCTTAAGCCATGGCTCTGTAAAGAAACAGATTCTGACTCTAAAACCAGATCTCCTAATTCGACTCTCTCCCAGAAGGAGGCCATTTGAACCATTTTTTTGTTTATTTGTTTATTTCTGGTATCACTATCATCTTTTTGAATGACTTTTGGAAATAACTGCATTTTGAAATTTTGTCAGAGGTAGCCAATTAATTAGGTTGGCTGACATCTGACATTTTCACTGAACTCAGAGAGCCTATTTAAAAATGCGTCCATCAATTTCTCTTCTAAAAACATACAGGAAAAGTAATTCACCACATATTAGGAATGCATAGAAATAGTTTGAATGTTTGAATACTGTGTATGAAATCAGTGTAGTACATGCAACTACAAATTCTATTGGTATAACCTGTCAAATGTCAACGTCAGTTGAGGATTGTAACAGAAAGTCTAAACGTGAGGGTCCCCAGTGAATTTATGATGCTATCTTTTTTGGCTTATAGTCTCACCAGATGACAGAATTCTGCGTACCTGACCGCCAGGCTTTATTGGTGATCCACATATGTGCAGTGTTCAATCCATTTTAATTAACCTTGAGACTCTTGTTTACGTGGCAGAGCTGGGCTCCCTAATCATTTTCACGAAACTAGTGATCTCCCCAGAAATGAAGAAAGAGAGATGATATGAGGTGTTAGAGCCATTGCTAAATCTCACACAACCAGGCATGGGTACTAGAAAATATAACAAATCACTGGTTTTTAATAAAAAAAAAGACTCTTGTCCATATTATTTAATTTTTGTTGAAGGTGTTACAGTTAACTCTAGAAATGACTCAGGGGCTAGTTCTTTTTGTACAATTGTCTATAAATATATATATTTTAGAGTGCATTAAAAAAATATGCCCTAAGGTAATATTTTTCTTCTTTATAATGTATGTGAAAAATTATTCTTTTTTTATCCTCTGAGGATAGCTAAGACTGGGAACTGAATTCACTGTTACTCACATGCTGGCCTTGGCAGAGAAAGGCCAGGATTACCTTAGAATCACGGCTTCATTATCGAGATAAAATGGAGGAGACTTTACTGCTCTTTATGTAATTAAATGCAATCATTATTATGAAGAATTTTCTGCACAGCTGTTAGGCTGAAACAAAATTTGCATTATCAGTAATCCTTTTATATCTTTGACATGATTCATAGCTTCTCACGTAGTCTGAAAACGAAATAGAATTTGAAACCTTCCATAAGTAAATTTTGCATATTGTTGTTTTACTATCAGTTCTGTAGCTTGTTTTTTAATTCAGTGGATGTTCAAATGCTTAAACTGCCAAACTGGGACAATTTATCCTCTCAGTGACTCACAGACAAAGGGTCAAATGGCCAAGCAGGTCATAAAATAGCCAATTTGGGCTAGTCTCAAACTTTAAGACACCAAGGGAAGGGTCTCCAAAGAGGCTGTTAATTAGGCCACTCTGATGTCATAAGGATATATGCTAAAGTGGGTGTTATGTCATGCTCTAAAATAGGGACCTGGTTAGGTCCGTGTTTAGGACCTAGTGGTTGATGTATTACCTGACCTACTTGACTGTATCTGACAAAAATTCTCCAATATATTTCCTAGTATTGCAAATATATTTAATTTCCTTTGATTGTCTAAATCTCCAATGACTCTGAATGTAGGCAGGGAAGACAGAGGAAGAGTACACTGGGGACCTTAAAACCCCATGTATCAATCCAAGCTCAGTAATGAGTCCGTCCGTGCTCAGACCTAAAAGGTCTGTGAATTTCCTTTTCCAGTCTCATGAGAAGCAGCCCTAGGCCTTTTTGGAAAGATTTAGCAATCACAGTGTCTTTCCTTCAGGGCTTCGTACTCTTTATTTGAGGGGCCCTTGGTGTTGAGAGTGATTTATGTCAAAGAATGAGATGGGGTGGTCTTCTATTGGCTCTATGATGTCACGGTCAGGCTTCTGCTGAGAACACTAGAGTGAGTTTGTTCAGATCAAGTTGGACTGCAGCAGTCAGGCCGACGACTATAGTCCAAGAGATACCTCAGTTAATTAACAACTACTAAAGCTCCCTATGGAGCAAATTATTCTGATGACCTTTCTGTCCCCACTGCCTGTTTCTGTAATCATGGGCACCTTGTTTCCAGCAGTTAAGTGCTTAGTCTTTCCCACTGCAGGACCCACCCATCCACCCTGAGTCTATTTCCATGGCAAGACTTTCTACCTTCCTACCTGGCCTCCTACTAGAACCAGCTGTTATTACAGCATCTTTCAATGTGCTGTGAATATCTTTTAATAAAAATACATATTTAAAAATGCATCATTTGGAAATAATTTCCAACTTACAGCAAAGGGGCAAAAAAATAAGCATATACAAAGATCAACAATATGCTTCTCCCCGGGTTCCTTTGTCGTTAACCGTCTGCCCCATTTGCTTTATCGTCTGGATTTGCTCTCTCAACATTTGGGAGGAGTACACTGCATACCCCTTGGCCCTCTACCACTAAATAACTTATTTCCTAAGAAGAAAGATAGATTCTCACGTAACAACTGCACAATTCTCATCTTTAGTAAATTCAACATTAATTCAATGCTTTTGTTTCATCTGTCGTCCATAGTCCAATTTTGTCACACCGACCCAATAATACCCTTTATTGAATTTGCTTGTCTTCCAGTATAAATATTCTAGGATTCGGTATTGTGTTTAGTGGTCATGTCCTTTTAGGCTCATGTAATCTGGAATATTTCTGAGGCTTTTCTTTGACTTTTGTTACATTAGCATTTATACAGAATACAATCCTCCCCCCTTTCAAAAAACAGAATGCAACGTTCCTCTTTTTGAGTTTGTTTGTTTCCTCATGATTATGGTTAGG
The DNA here is from genome assembly GCF_002007445.2 of Ailuropoda melanoleuca. Taxonomy (NCBI): domain Eukaryota; kingdom Metazoa; phylum Chordata; class Mammalia; order Carnivora; family Ursidae; genus Ailuropoda; species Ailuropoda melanoleuca. The sequence goes on along the minus strand of NC_048235.1, from coordinate 6,731,870 downwards.
TTATGTATTCCCTGCCAGAGTAGGACACAGAGGATATTGTGACTTGATCTCCTTCTCAGGGTATTATTTCGAGAGGCACACAATGTCTATGCACATCTTTATCACCCTGTCAAGGTATCATGTCATTTCTCCATTGAATAGTTACTATTTTTTTGTTTTGCAATTAAAAAACGATTAGTAGAAGGATAATTGAAGATCACACTAATATTTTTCTCCTTATCAGAATCTATCCCCCTAATTTTAGCATCAGTTGATGATTCTTGCTTGTAACAATATTTACAATTAAGATTGCAAAGTGGTCTTTTGTTCCAAATCTAGCGCTCCTCCTGCATTTACCAGTCCACATCTGTCATTCTTCTAAAGCACAAGCCCCTGTCTTACTTCTTTATTCATATATTTTGTGTATATAAGTATGTATGTTATATGTAAGTGTATATATTTTGTGTATGGGTCCATACTAAAATATGGAATATTTTAGAAGTGTAATATATATGTACATATATATTACATAAATATTTATTTATATTTATATATTTTGGTATGGACTCAAAATTTCCCCTTTTTTTTTTTTGAGAGAGAGAGAGAGACATATATACAGAGAGCGAGCACACAGGCAGGACTGAGGGAGGGAGAGAGAAAGAATCTTACACAGGTTCCACGCTCAGCGCAGAGCCCCACACAGGCTCAATCTCACGACTCTGAGATCATGACCTGAGCTGAATCGAGAGTTAGACGCTTAATCGGCTGTGCCACCCAGGCGCCCCATAGTTTCCCATTTTTTCCCCTCAGTGGTTTATAACACATTTGTGTCTTTAATTATTTTGTTTACCAATTTATATTTTAAATGGCTAGGTAAAGGGAGGATCTTCTAAGCCTTCTCGGGAGAAATTCTTATAGATTGAATGATTTAGGGGCACAGAAAATAAATATATTCCATTTTTATCGGGCACAGCAAATAAATACATTCCATTTTTATCTTTCTAAGTTTTAAAATTCCTTCTTGCATATTACAAAAATTATTTTAGGCACCTCACCCTCATTCAGCACAGTCCACCTACTGAGTCCAGGTTCCAAGCAACTAACCAAGCCAGCATTTCATGTCCAGCTGGGAAGCTTGAGTTGCATATTAAGTGATCATCTCTGGTAACTACATCTGTATTGATATACTTGGCCTGATCTATAATTATATTTCTTTTCCCCTTGTTTAGCTCTTTTAGAACCCATTCTTATCTATATTCCTTAGCTTTCTGGTACTTACATATTAGACAAACCCTGGATCTATTTTGATATATAATGTAATGCCTTCAACGTTATCCTCTGTACTTGTCTCCCTGGGACAAGCTGGGAGCCAACTCTTGTCATGTGGATTCTGTCTATGAGGCGCAGTAGAGGCAGAATTGGGGGAAGGGTATGGCCATCCTTAGAAATGGGAAGGCATCACAGAGTCTCCAAAAACTCTGGTTTGTGTCTGTCATCACAGGGGAAGAAGAGCTCTTTCTGCTGGCAGAGATATTCTCTGGTCTTTAGGGATATAGAGTAGCCAGGTTCATCTGAATCCACCAAAATGTTTTCAGTCAGAATTCTACCTTCTCTTAAAAACACTCAAGCTTTGACATAAGAGGCATGACGAAGTTTTGCATTCAATTTATGTTTGATTTAGAAAATTAAAGGAACGGATTTTGTCTGATTTCTGGCTTGACATGTTAGTATTGTGGCTGTAAGACATCATGATAGATGTTCCTTCATTTTCTAACCATGTCTTCAGCTGAGAATTTAAAACCCAAAGGTCCTATTTTTTTTCTCTTCGTTAAACTCTCCAGTGTCATGAGAAATAGCTAGAAGTCTGTATTCTTCCTTCCCTTTACCATCGTCCATCACAGCAGTCATTTGGTCTGCCCAACCCCAATCCCCCCTTAGTAGGCACTTTATTTCAAGAGGCTAAATGTGATCATAGAAGTCACTGTGCCATGGGCTGGTGGTTTTGTTTTTCATGGTTTTGGGAACTATCTCTGCTTCGCTCCCAGACAGGTCTTGCCACTTCTGGTATTAGACAATGTATCACTCAAGACTCAATTTAGTCTAATTTTTTTAAAGAGGAAAAGATGAAACACAGAGAATCCTAGGATTTAGTCTAATTTTTTTAAAGAGGAAAAGATGAAACACAGAGAATCATAGACTTATGTTAAGGAAAACTGGAGGGATGGGTGCTGGTCTAGCCGTGGGAAATGACATCTGCAATGAGACCAGACCCGCACGGCGCCAAGCACGGAGACCACCCGAAGTGAGTGTGAGTGTGACGCAGGAACCAGGGCTCCAGTATCAAGGGGCTAGTGCCCCTGCCGCCTCTGATACGGCTCCCCACCAAAACAGAACAAACAGGACAAAGAACAATCAACAAGGCAGAAAATCTTCAAATTTCCATGACCTTGTTAGCCAGGAAAACATCAAAAGGAACAAGAAAATGGCTTCAGCCTCGTTTTCACTTCCCAACTCTCAATCAAGAGCATTTACTCTGAGGAACCTATTTTGCATCCAGAACCTGAGCTGCGACGGGTAAATGCTGTTTTCAGCTTTTCCCAATCTCAGTAAAAGATACGGTGAAATCTAGTTTGAAAGGGCCATCCGCAATATTTAGCATGGCTCACCAGTGAGACTTGCCACACTGAGACTCAGGTGTAATCAAACCCATTTATCTATTTTTAATGAGAGTTGTAAGCAGTAAATACTTGACTCAAATCTCACACTGTGTACCTATAAATCATACTTTACAAAACTCATAAAATGGATGATTCTGACTTCCTTGGACTGAAGTCTATGACACTTATTTTCCTCCTCTGTTTAATATTCTTAAATCATGAAAATAAATGGCACCTAGATTATGACCGAAGTGATTTTGATATTTAGTCTTACACTTAATGCATTTTTCTTTTTTAATAAAGCTTTGATATATTTAAGTCAATTAAACAGTAATTGCATATGACTCATTAACATATCTGCAGCTCGGGCACAGCAAGAATAAGATGATTTTTTTTTTTTTTTAACAAAATGGTATGGAAGTTCCGGTCCACCCCAGAGTAAAGGAGAGTCTTATCTTCTCACCGAGGTGATCGGGTCAAACTGAGTGTAATGACCATATGTCATACTCTTGGCTGCTAACTAATGGAATGGCTAATTAAGTGTGTTTGTTGATAGAGTTGTAAGCATACCTTTTATGTTGTTGTTGTTGTTGTTGTTACCCATGACTACATTTTTAACTGAAGTAGAAAATCATAGGGAAAAAAAGAAAACTATAACTGTAGGCTAATTGGCTTTGAAGCTTTGGGGGATTCATTTTATTGTGGCAGATTCCACTGAAAGGCAAATGCTCGTACACAGCATGGGAAGTATCGACCACACGGAAACCGCAGGAGAAAGCTCAATTGGCTAGCAATGCTATCTGATCCAGAGGTGCATATACATAAACCAACTTCCATTGTGTTTGTTTTATTTATACTTGTCTATCTCTTCTAGGCAAGGGCTTACTCATTACTTGAAATTCAATGAAAGGGAAAAAAAGACGAAGACGAGAAAAGTACTTTTTTAAAAAGTATCTTTCTTTTTACTCTATTCTTCGAAGGTTTCCATTTTGTGGTAAATTATTTTGCTCCATTTCACATTTTAATTTATGCTTGCAAACTCTTGTTAGTTAATACATTAACCTTTGTAATTCTGGACTAAGCATATTTATTCTCCAAGCTTTGATAGGAGAAGAATCTCCTCTATCAGGGAATAAAGAAAATAAGGTGGCATATTAGAATCAAGTTTTCAATTATTACCTGGCTTTTTGTGTAGGGGAAGCTGACACTTACCACCTTCTGACACCAAACAGCTTCCCTTCTGATAGACTAAATCTAGAAGATTCACTCCATTCTCCACATTTCTCTGAATGATGTAGATTAATGTTTGGAAGGATAACCTTAAGAGATAGATGGCACAAAATTTTAAACATTATTTCATATGGTATTTTTCTCACTGACTGAAAATACGTATTTCCGATGGTATCACCGCAGTCAGGATATGACCCAACTACATACAGATACAGAATATGACACATACAAAAATATCACGATAGCAAAGCAGTTTCTGATTCTTGCTGCATGAGATGCACGTCTACAGAGCACAAGACTAGAAATTGCGCTTCTAATGTGATAGAGCTCCAGGATCAAGAGAACCAAACATGATATTGACTCTTGAAATTAGCGATGAAAAGAAATGCTTCAGTGAAGGTAGTGCAAGGATTATGTTGGGCTGTATATTTGAAAGGACAGCAGGTATCCAGAGGATATACTCATGCAAGGCTTTAATAAACATAAAGGGTATGCAAGAGCAGGAGAAAAAAACCACAGGCAATCATGAATCATAATGAAGTCCAGACTTCTCCAGGCACGATCCATCAGGGTCCTTCCTCAGCCACAGAAGATGTACTTCATCTCTGGATACAAAACACCTCGATACATATGAGGTATCTTAGCGTCTGGGGAGTCCAAGCTCAAGTTCACCAGAGGACTCTCATAACCCCGCATCATACAGGCAAAGTAGGTTGGCTAGTTGGTTAAACCAGGCGCAATTACGAATCTGTGCCTGCTTTGCAAACTGTACAAACACACATAACCAAACCCCCACCTCTACTATTTTTGAACTTACTTCTGTTGCCTCAATTTGCAATCTATCTCTGTTTCTGGATTCCTGATTCCTCATCTGACTTTTATTCTCACAATCATTTATTCCCCTGACCCTTTTCTCCTTCTGGCTATTAGCCCAGGGCAGTGATTTGGAAGAGAAAATAAGAAGATCAAGACATAAAACTACCTACGTCTTTTCTGTCTGCAAGATTGTCTTTTATATTATGGTGTTTGGTGAAACATTTGAAGGTTTAAGTTGAGGGGACAGGAATTCTTGGGTAATGAATTTAAAATGACTTGAGATAGAAGCAAGAGAATACTTGCCCTATCTGCTATTTAGATGTAAGGCATTCCTTGTAAATTTATCAATCATACACGGAGAATAGCTTTTGGTTACATGGCATTCATGGTGACAAGATTCTATCCGCATTTCTTATTTTTATATTCACATTGTTTTGAGAAAACCTAAGAGATATTATTGGTAATATTAGAGCTCTTAACTTTAAATATAGCTACTCCGTCCACCACATGCCACATAGAACATGTGCAATTACATTTCATTGTAATGTCACTGAGGTCACCCGGGTTGGAACAAGATTTTCTCGTCACTGCAATGGCCCTCGACATTCCCCTGTAGCATGGATGGCCGATTCTCATTTACTTGCCTGTCTTACAAAAGCTGATTTGACTGTGCCTGCTGACCCAGGGTGTTTCTCAAAGTTGCCAGAAAGAACATAATTGGCATTTTCAGTTTGTTTAATGTCCTGATGAAGTTCAGTATCTCCCAAGTGTTTTCTGTAGAAATTGATTCTCAGAATAAAGACTTTCTTGGTTCATCAGGAGGCACATGACAAGAAGAACAATAACAAAATTAACATTAATTGAGTACTCACCATGTGTCAAAGTTCTCAACTATATAACTTACTTAATTTAACCCTTAACAACTGTATGAGATAATAACTGTTAATATCACCACTTTACAGATGTGGAAACTAGAGCACAGAAAGGTTTAGTAATTTGCCCAATTGCACACAGTAGGAAAAGCGTGAACTGGTATTTAGACAGATATATTGGTGAGAAGGTCCCAGAGTCCACACAAGATGAAACAAAGCAAGAGAAGCCACAGTAACAATAATTTTAGAAGTTCTTAAACCACCGTTCTTTATACACATTTGTCCGTGGAATGTGCCGTATGAATAACACCACTACTACAGTGTACCCTTTGGGAAATGACTCATTTGATTTAGTGAGGCTCTCTACACTGTACTTGCAAACCCCAGCTAAGCTCTGAAATTGCAGAGTTGCTTAGGGAACCTTGAGTGAACAGGTCTGAAGTTTTCCGCGGTAAGGAAGAGGGTTCAAGACATCTCATCACATTTACTTTAGAAATCCACAAAGAGTTCGAGAGAAGCCACCACATTTCTCACTCTCACTGTAAGCATGTTCCATCAAGGCAGGAATGTTGGTTCACACTGTTCTCTTCTTTATTCCCGAGAGTTAGCATAATGCCTAGAACACAGCGGGTACCCAAAAGATGATGAATGAATGAATTAAATAGCTACCACAGATCATAACTTTACTGTCTACCAGATTTGCTCTAAACTCAGGAGAATAGAAGAGACCGACAAAGCAGAATGAAAAGTGATTTCAAACGTCTGTCACATGCATCCCCTGTCCCTCTTATTTCTCATCCTTATTGTTATTCCACAACACTCAGGAAAATTAAGATCCATGCTCCAGCCAGCTAGAATAGTTCCTTTATTTGGCATACGGTTTTCTATGAGGACAAGGAAAAGATTTTCACTCACTAATTTAGATATGAATATTTTTAAAATATTTTTAAAATTAAAAAAAATTTTTCATTTATTTGAAAGAGAGAGCAAGAGTGAGAGCAAGTGGGGGGGAGGGGCAAAGGAAGAGAGAGAGAATCTCAGACAGACCCCTGCTATGCACAGACCCCGACGCGGGGCTCCATCTCACAACCCTGAGATCATGACCTAAGCCCAGACCAAGAGTTGGGACGCTTAACTTACAGAGCCACCCAGGCACCCCAATAGTGAATATTTTTCGAGGGCTTATTATGTGGTAGCTATTGGATACACAGTAACAAAGAAAAACCATATAAGACTTATATAGTAATTACTGTGCACTTTTTGTAAGTGATATATACACATATATATCTTATATAGTATCTATCTATCTATAAATATAAATATATACTTATTGAATCTCCAAACATTTACATATGAGAAAATGAAGGCTGCAAAGCTGGTAACTGGCACAGCTTGGATCAAGAAGCTATGCAGTCATTCTTTAGAAGCCATGTTATTAACCAGTAAGCTATGGTCCTTACTCCAACTTCAGTGGAAACGGAAGACACGTAATCAATCACACCACGCTTATCAAAAATTACAAATACAAGCGCCGCAGAGAAACAGTAGAGGGTATTTATGAGAGAGTGAACTGGAAGGAGAGTCAGAGTAGGGCTCTGAGAAAACGACATTTAGGTTGTATCTGAAGGGAGCGCAGCAGTCAGCCAGGCTAAAAGGAAGGCATTCTAGCTCAGGGGAGCCAGGTGCGGGGGCCAGTGTAGGGCAGGCACATTGTCTGCTGTTTAAAGAAGCCAGAGAAAGTCGTGGTGCTGTGCCCTTAGGAGCTGGGAGCAGGACAGGGAAAAGCAAAGTAGAACATTCAACTACAAGGTTGGACAGGGAGGGGCCCCATCATGCTGAGTTTCGTAGACTCTGCAAACATTCGCATGCCATCTTTACTATGCTAGGAAGACAATGGAAGGTTCTAGCAGGGATGTGGCATGATCCTAGCTACGTTTTATAAATATCACTCATTCTGCTTTTCATATTTTTACGGCAACAAATAGCCATGATGATTAATAGCACATTTTTGATGGGATTATTTATTCCTTTTAACAGATGTTTTCTTCATTATTTCAGCTAGTTCACTTGTATCACAGACACCATGTGGGAAACGCTTCTGAATACAGAACACCTATTTACAGCCATTTTTGAATCAAGGTATATTTTAACATAAATAAATACAGTATGTATAAAAAGCAAATTTATGAGGTCTTTGCTTGTTATTAATAAAGGAGAAGATATGTGACAGAGATACTGTTAAGTGCCCCACTGTATTGTTGATCAAAGTTTTGATCAACAGGAGGGAAGCCTGGAACCAGAGATCCTGACAGTTACCTGACACCAGGTAACTTTTCCAAAGCCATCCAACGCTCATTGGAGGCTATGTGTGTGTTAAATAACATGCGAGTTCTTAGGTATTTAGACAATATTTGCTATAAGGTGTCCTGACACAGTGATGGACAAAATGTAACTATTATAATTATTAATACATCATCCTATGACAGAATTAACAAGCGGATTCAGGTTTACTGTTTCCCCCATATTTTAAATATAATGAATTAAAAGGCAAAATGCCAGCATTTTGGTGGAACTCATTAAAAAGAACACTTATACTGACCTGTATAAGGAAGAACTGCTAAAACTAACAGGTTTGCACCGATAATGCATATTCTTGGCAAAACCTCCACTTAGAAAAAGAACACAGCTACCTTTAGGTAGCTCAGTGTTTGCAACTCATTCATATAAACAAGTTATATTTTCGAATCAGGAGTAGACACTGTAACACTGGTTAAAAGCAGGCGCTGTTGCTCTAACAAGAGTATTTCTCTTCCCCAGGCTGCGGGAATCTGGCGGGAGCTCAGCGCGAAGCATCCAGGGCAGGCCCACGGTCCCGCAGCGCCCCCTGGAGGGCAATGGTAAAACAGCACCCTGTCTGGCCGCAGGAGGGAAGCCTGGAAGCAGAGATCCTGACAGGCATGTCTGAGAAGGGGCCGTTAAGGCAGGGAATTACTGCGGAGAGTAGGGGGTGACAGGTTAGAAAGCAAGAGAAATGGCACAATGCAGAGTCGGTTAATGATTCTAGCAGCTTTCCAACGCCGAGAATATTACAATTGGTATAGGAGGGTGGCACCTAGGAATTATCTCTTGATAAGTCAGGAATATCCTTCAAAGATTTGAGTGTTTCTTCCCTATCAGGACATGGGAAAATATTTAGATTGTGGTTAAAAAAAAGCACGAATGCCAGCTTTTAAAAGGCTGTGTTATTGAATCTTCCACCTGCCAGATTTGAGAATGCAAATGCAAAGAGCCCTACAGATACAGCCTAGAATATGTGCTTCTAGTTGTTATGGCAAAAGGCTGTCCTGTTGGTTAATTTACCATTGATAAATTTTTGATTCAGCCAAATGATCACTGAACTCTGACCAAATTATACAGGAGATAATTCATTCATTTTTTAAGGTGACCTAAAAATACACAATAGTTCAAAGATAAGTGGGAAATTTTATTAGCCAGGTACCTGTTCTTTTTAATTATGCACAAATGCAATTATTCTTTTAAATGGAGTTGGATATGAGATCCTCCTCAAGTTCCAGAAATTCTGCAAAGGTAAATTAAGGGTGGTGGGAACAAGTCCATAAGAGGCATTAAATGCAATTAATATTTTCAGGCAATGGCCAGGGGCTGTAAAGAGGTGTACTGAACTCTTCCTCGTCTCAGGATTTCTGTAGGCTTTTGGCTCCCTGCGGTTCACTGTGTCCCCGCATCTTGCTTAGGGCACCTTGACAGCAACGAGGCATGTCTTCTGGTGTTAGCTCAAAACCTTTTGTTGAGAGTGTGAGTTAATACTAGTTTTAATAATAGATTCAAGTAAAAGCTGTTAAAGCAAAATAATACCAGAGCAAGTGTGTCTTTTTCACTTACCAACCACAGCAGAAATCAAATTCACAGCTTCACAAATACTTTCACTTAAGTCTCTGTGTAATGGCGCCTAATATCATAACTAATAGCTCTAAAGACCAATATTTTATGAAGCACATACCTCCACACCAGGCATGAGGCGCTATGCTAATAAAACAGACATGGACTTTACCCTTCATGAAGCCTCGAGGGGAATTTTTTCATCTTAACGGCAGTAGTCATTGATTTGGTTAATTTGTCACTTGTGTTTGAATAAAAAAAGAGTTTAGAATGTTTGAAAAGGGTAGAAAATGTTTGGGTAGAAAGTTAGATACCTACGGTTAATTTCAGGCAATGATAGAATAAGGGAGCCAATGGTAATAACTGAGATGGAGCCTTACAGGGTAAGGGTGGAGATGCTGTGATCACCGTGGACCAGGCACTGTGTTTAATGCTGGCAAGGATTATCCAGCTGGAGCCTCGCACAGTCTGATGAAGCAGATATTTTTCATTTGAGGCTACTCAGGAGGTTTAAAGTTGAGGGGCAATTAAATGGATTGCCCAAGGTCACTCAACCAGTAAGTGCAGATTTTGATATTTCTCACCCAACTATATAAAAACTAGAAAATGGAAGATTTTTAAAAAGAAAGAGTTAAAATAATTAGGGCTTTGATACACACAAGTAGATATTATTAAAAACCACAGAGATGCCAGTGATAGGCATCATAATGGGACTCACGAATTGTGATCCCCCCATTACTCTGTGTGTGCTTTATTTTATTGCTATTACAAACCACCACCTTCTCCTGCTAACGCTCATTCCAGAAAGAAGTCTCCAGACTATTATGAGTAGGTGTGAACCTGAAAGGTTGAACTGTCTGTCAGGAGCAGTCTCCGGGTTTTCAAAAAGAACCTCTTAAACTGGTTGCTCACAAATCATTCAGTCAAGAGCAAGACATCAGAAATTCTTAGCAGGAGGCAAACAGGAGGTCAGCGACGACAGTAGTCCCCGTCCGTCCTCCACGCTTCTGTTTGCCACAGTTTCCGTTGCCTGTGGTCAACCGTGGTCCAGAAGCAGATGATCCTTCTGACTTAGCATCAAGAAGGTCAAAAAGAAAACTGATGCCAGGTCAGGACGCCTACATCATTCACCTCACTGCATCTCATCCCATAGGCATTTTATCATCTGGTGTCATCACAAGATGAAGGGTGAGTACAAGATATTTTGAGAGAGACAGAGACCATATTGACATAGCTTTTATTATACTAATTGTCATCATTGTTCTATTAAGTTATTAATGTTGTTAATCTCTTACTGTGCATAAATCATAAGCAACTTTATCACAGGTATGCATGTACAGGAAAAAACACGGTATATACAGTTTTGGGTACTGTCTGCTGTTTCAGGCATCCACTGGGGGTCTTGGAACAGATCCTCAGTGGATAAGGGAGGACCACCGTATGCAGCCTGTGGGCACTCAGCTAAAAGAAGCTTATAAAATGAAAACAAACAAAACAAAACAAAAAGCCTTTGCCTCCTTTCCTCCATAGTAAAATGCTGACACAACCTTAATTATAGTGTTATAAACAGTGCTGTTGGACCACTGCTTCACCATATGGGACTGAGTACCATAAATATGTTATGTATGGGTTCTTAGGGAAAAAAATTATAATATACTCTTTGTAAAAATCATATTTTTATGAGCCTGCTGAAGAGTGGCTGAATGTTGAACCAAATCACGAATTCTCAAGACCATCATAATCAGCGTAGGCAAAGTATATATTTGCTCAGGGAAACATCTGTTAAGGAATTTCTCCTGAGTCTCATCAGTCGTTGGCAAGCGTTACTGCTTTAACTATGTTTTCATTATTGGCCTGTCTGCAGAATAGTTTACACTGGTTGTCCCTCTATCATTAATTCACTAGTAAAGAAATAACCTTGTTAATGGCCTGCCATGGTTGATAATGCCCACCACAAAACTTAAATTAAGAAATCACTCACTGATTTGTATTGTATTCAGTTGCAGTCTTGAATTGTATGCACAGGCAAAGAGTTTTAAAAAGGATGTAAATAGTAAGTTATGAAAAGAGTGTAAACCAACCATTGTGTTTACACTGACAACTCGGTCACTTCCAGAGTATTACAGAAACTGTGTCTTTACTTTATAACGCTTTGTTCACAACAATCATGCCATCATTTCTAATACTTCTCAGTGAAATTACTGAAATTGGCTAAATTGTATACATAGAAAAATCTGTTTTAGTCCAAACAGAGGCACCTTCCAGTGAAATATATTTTCATCAAACTATCAAATCAGTTATAGGAAATAAAGCATTTTCTGGAGAGAGAAAAACAGGAAAACCAGAAAATCACCTTTGACACAGTTATCTCGTAGACGTATATCACGGGTGGCCTTAATTAACTATATCATGGGTTTTTTTGGATATGTTTGACATTAAATACATATATGACTGGGATCATGTTATTTTCTTTCTAGATTTCCATTTGGGATTTCCCATGTGTAATACGGTCAATAAAATACTATCTAAATATACCCACATGTTTTTTGCATAATATTTTACAGTCGATTTGCAGGTGAGTGAATTTTTGAAATTGCGTTAAGAAAACGAGATCTACCCTCTTAACAAATTTCAAAGTACACAACACAGTCTTGTTAACTAGAGACATCGTGCTGTACATCAGAACTCTAGAACATATTTATATTGTATAAATGAAATGTTATAGTCGTTGAACAACTCCACATTTTCCCTAACCCCCAAGCCTCTAGCAACCAGCCTTCTCCCCTCTGCTTCTATGAACTTGAGTATTTTACTATCTCATATAAGCTGAATTGTGCAGTATCTGCCCTTCCGTAACTGGCTTATTTCATTTAGCTTCATGTGCTCCAGGTTCATCCACTTTGTTCCATACTGCAGGATTTCCTTCTTTAAGACTACCTGATACTCCACTGTGTGTATATACCACATTTTACTTATCCATTCATCTGTCAAGGCCCATTTAGGTTGTTTCCCTATCTTGGTTATTTCGAACAATGCTGCAATGAACACGGCAGTGCAGGTACCTCTCTATGAGACCCTGATTTCAACTTGACGATGTGGAGAAATTGAAACCCTTGCACACTGTTGGCGGGAATGTAAAAGAGCACAGCTGCTTTGGAAAACAGTAGGAAGTTCCTCAAAACATTAACAATAGAACTACCACATGATCCAGCCATCCTGCCTCTGGGTATCTATGCAAGGGAATTACTTTTGCAAGGGTTCTTGCTAATATCATATCAAAATACCATATAACTACTAATATAGAATAAGATTGCAGCTCTCTCTAACATTTACTCTGGTCACAACATTGCTATTACTTGGTCAGAGATTAAGCGTGAACAAGAACGGAAGCAGTATTTGTGTTGTATGCGATATCAACCTGTGGTGGTCGATGCTATTATTAAGTTTCTGTAATTGTCTAGGTCATCAATCTCTGGCAAGAACCTTTCAGAGTGCTTGATGGTAGTGCATGCGTCAAGCTGTGCTACATTAAAACATGATGAATCTCTGTCCAGGTAAAGCTCTGCCCTTTGGCTATCATCATGTATCACCATTTTGTTTACAAATAGGTATTCCCTATGCTAAGTAGCAACAGGGTACATGAGATTTTATAAATAGATGAGATGTTGGCACTAGCTCATGTCGGAACTTATGTAGTTGAAAGTGCAATTGGAAGTCTAGAGAAAATGATCGTGGTTACCTGTAAAACAAATGACTTTGGTAAATTAAAATCATCGTGATCAGCTATTTAAATGACTCAAGATTATTTATTTAAAGTATCATGCTCTTCACAGAATTACTCAATTTTCACTTTCAGTTTCTACTCTTAAAAAATAAAGTCTATGTGTCTTACCTAACCACAGCTACATCATTATACATAATTTTGGTAATTTATAAATTTCAAAGGAATCTCTTCCTAATCTTTGCTGTTATATTCATTAAGCTGTTAGCCACACTGCGGTCTTGTTATTTTAATTTTCGACAAGTGGCATTTATTTTTGATAGGACATTTTTTTCCTGAACCTACAACAGAAATGACTTTATCTCCTCTTCGCTGGTTGGATCATAAGGCAGCTAGCTGAACATCACTCCCATGTGTCCTTCTTTATTAATCCAAGATGGCATTTTATAGATATATTGAGAGAAATCCGTGCAGTGCTCACTATAGTTCCTTTTATCTTTACTTTTTTGTCTTACATATTTTGTCTTGCAACTGTGTTTTCTGATGGCTACATTAGTTCTGGCTCAATTATCATTTTTTGTTCAAAGAACATGGTAAACCCTCCATTTTTATCAGCAAATCTTTTGAGATATATAGAAATATATGGAAACAATAAAATCATTACATAAGAAATTACCGCTGAGCTCTATCAAGTCTTTAACAAGTTGATAGATTCAGATTTAAATATATATATATAAATGATTAGGGAATGAACTGTAGTGTTTCGGCTATTCTTTCCAGACAGCCTCCCTTCCTGCCATTCATATGCCGCCCAGTAGAATGTAAATTTCATGTACACACTTAAACTATTACTGCACAAGGATTTATGTATGAGCACTCTGTAATGTTTTGTGTATTTTCAGTTACTTATACAAATAGTCTGAGACAGTGAATATCATTATTTAGCTTTGATGGAGTATATCACATTTTATTTGAGGAGCAGTTAGGCCTGTGTCTGATTTTTTATAAACATGAATGTCCCACCATATACCATATGTCTGCTTGCCACACGTGCTAGGGTTTCTCTAGAAGAATATACAACTAAACATAAAATTGTTGTGCATAGCTACAACTTGCCTAGGATACTGCCATGCTGCTCTCCTGGGTATTTGTATAACTACACTTTGGGCAGTGTATAAAAGTTCCCCATTTTCCCACAACCTTATCAACGGTTGCTATCAAATATTTTCAACCTGTCAGTCTGATGGGTGTGAAGTAATATTTACTATTGTTTTCTTTTTCATTCCCCTACTTAGAAATGAGTTGGAGTATCTTTCCACACATTTTTTTGGACATTAGTTTTCACTGGATTACATATTTGTATCCTTTTTTTTCACTTTTTTGGTTGTTTGACTATTTTCTTATTAATTGGTAGGAGCTCTTTACGTATTCTTACAACTAATCATTGTCAGTTACGTGAATCGCAAATAGTCTTTCCCAGTCGGTAACTGGTCTTTTTCATTTGTGTATGGTCTCTATGGTTGAAGGTTAAAAACGTATTGTACTCAAATTCATCAATCTTCCCTTTTATGTTTTGAACTATTGAATCAAGATTTTTTGTTTTTGTTTTTTACATTTTTAGAGAAAGAGAAAGAGGTGGGGGAGAGAGAATCTGAAGTAGGTTCCACACCCAGCACAGGGTCCGTCTCGGGGTTCAATCTCACAACCCTGAGATCATGACCTGAGCTTAAATCAATAGTCGGATGCTTAACCGACTGAGCCACCCAAGTGCCCCAAGCTTTTGAATCATGTTTAAGAAATCTTTTCCCACCTTGTTGCCATAAAGATATTCTATTATGTCTTCTTTCAAAACTTTACAGATTAGGGCTTTCATTCATTTAGAATGAATTATTAGGTATATCTCTTATTTTAATTATGTATGACAAAATCTGTTCTCACAGTAAAATTTATCATAGAACACACTCTTCACTTATTTTTAATACCCCTACTGTCATGAATCAAGTTTCTAAACAAATATGGGTCTGTTTTGTCCTCTCAATTGTTCTTTTTTAAAAAATTTATTTAATTTTCTTTCATTGCTTTTCCATGTGGATTTCAGGATAAGATTGTCAAGTTTTATGGAAAAAAATCGGGATTTTGCTTGGAATTGACTTGAAATTAGTAATTAGTTTGAAAGGAATTATATTTTTATAATATTCTAACTTTCAACCATGAGCATGATTTATTTCCATTTACACAAGCCCTTATTTATATTATTCAACATGGTATTATCATTTCTGTTAGATTTATTCCTAGCTATTAGAGTTGTACGGAGATTTTGTTTGGCTTTGATATTTGGCCCAAACCAGATATTTAGTGTGGCTTAAACTTTAGTCTCTAGAATATTATGTAGCTACAAGCCAACTTCAGTGTAATTTCTGGCATCCCTGAACTTGAGTATGATAAGTAATTCTGTGATCCCAAGGTTTCTTTCATATTTAAACAGAGTCACAACATCAGTAATACAAATAAGACATGTTATTTGGATTTATTGTGAATATCTGAATGTTCATTTACAAATATGTGTAAATATTCTAGATGTTATTCAGAGCAAAAATTCTCCTTATGTTGTTTTCGTGGTGAAAATCTGTTGTTTTGAAAGGAAAATGTTTATTATTGCAAAAGTAGAATGCTATAGCAACTAATAATGACTAAAATGTTAATATCATGAAAAAACTGTTATAAACTTTCAAATAGTTAAATGTGCAAAACAATAAATTTGAGGATTAAACTAGAATTTGAGAATTAAATATGAATATTAACAGAGTATGTTAGCTACAAAGAAAGAGTGTTCAATACTTTTTGAGCTGACAACAGTTTATACAATTTAAATAATATAATGCTGAATGTTAGATATTATATGATAATTCTAATCTTTGTGCAATTGTTCAGCATACAGTCTCCAAAAATTGAAGTGAAGAAAATTAACAACTCTAAATTTTAGATTTTTTACTCCCTTTAAGGAGTTTTGCTCCTTAAGCAACTGTAATTAAAATAAATGCCCATTTAATGGCATAGATGCTCCATGGAGTGGCCATACAAACACCCCAGCAGATGAAATTATGGAGAAATAATATTTCCTTCACTACGGAATTTATTTTTATTTTTTTAAATGATTTTTTAAATTATATTATGTTAATCACTATACAGTACATCCCCGGATTCTGATGTAAAGTTCGATGCTTCATTAGTTGCGTATAACACCCAGTGCACCATGCAATACGTGCCCTCCTTACTACCCATCATGATTTTGACAATGAACTTTTCGAAGAATAAAACTGCAGTAAAATTTATATTTTTAATCAAGTTTCAGATTTATTCTTGTATTCTAGAAGTTCACCTGTGGTAGCTCTATTTGGCTTTATCTCCACGTGGTTATATATTGATTTTAACATTAGGGCACTTGATCTTTGACCAAAATATGTATTTGATGCACCTTTACAAGATACTGGAAATCGCATCTAATAGTATCTATTAGATGTTAGATGTATTGGATGTTATGGTTAATATAATCTTACTTCTTTTAATTTTATTTCTAATCCCTTGTTATTAGGGTATTATTGAGTCATATGCTGATCTTTTATCTAGGAAATTTGATGAGCTCATTAACTCAAGTAGTATGTAGATTCTTGATTTTTCAGTGTGAAAAATAATATTGCCTGCAACTAAGGGCAGATTTGTCTCTTTCTTTTTAAGTTTTATATACATGGTTAATTTTCCATATCCAATTGGAGAAATGGCAATAGAGGACATTTTGCCTTGTTCTTACCCCTATGGGAATTTAAATTTTTTTTGGCCCATATATGTGATGATTTTTGAGATAATGACTCAGGTACAGTACTCTTCTACTCCTACTTTGCTAAATTTTTGTTTGTTTTTGTCACGAATGCGTATTTATTTTAGTGAATGTTATTTTAGTATCCACTGAGGTACAAAGATCTCTCCTTTAACCAATTAATATAGTTTATTCAATTACCCCATTTTTTATGTTGAAACATCCTTAAAATTTTTGGAAATAGATTATTAGTTGTCACATATTTTAAAAATATATATATACTGGGACACCTGGGTGGCTCAGTCAGTGGAGTATGTGATTTTTGATCTCAGGGTCATGACTTTGAGCCCCATATGGGCTGTAGAGATTACTTTAAAAAAAATATATATATATATACACACACACACACACATATCTATACACACACACCCCATACTGAATTCAATTTAATAATACTTTATTTAAAATTTCTCTATGTTCACAAGCAGTTTTGTCTAAAATGTTCCTTATTTTTGTATTGTCTTTGTCTACTTTGAATATTGAGTTAATATTGGCTTAATTGTGTTTGTGGAGGACCTTTCACTCATTTTTTTTTTTTTTTGGATCCTCTGAAACAGTAGGTAGAGAGTACAAATTATTTGTTTTTTGAAGGCTTCCTATAAAACTGTCTAGTTTTTTTTTTTTTTTGGTTATGGTTTTTATGGGGGATAAGCATATTTTTCATTGCCTTCAGTGATATAATGGTTATTGCTCATTCACCTTTTCAATTTCAGAGATAAAAAAATGGTGATTTATATATTTACTAGAAAGTTATCATTACTGTTTATGTTTTCCAATGTATTCTCGTGAAGTTGTTCTTGGTATTGTCTTAGAATAAAAAAAAAAAAATCCTAATGTATCTACAGCTATGTTCCCTTTATTCCCAATAATAATTTGGTCTCTCTCTCTCTCCTTCTGTAATAAGTATTGCTGGGAAAAATGTATTTTGTTTGTCAAAATTCTGATACTGGCTTTGTTTATTGCTGTCAGAGAACATGTTCTCTTTTTTGTGACATTATGAGATCAAACATAACATGTATACTTTAAAAAGAATTTTTAGAGAACCATTCTCAGGGTTCCTTGGAAAAGTGGTTGGTGCCGTGGCTGGCGCAGGGAAAATGAAAGAAGAGTCTGGGGCATCGTCTGGTGTCAGAAAGGAAGAAAATCATCAAAAAAAGAGTGGAGCATGTTGAAAAGGCAAAGGAGCCAACCTGAAGAGGTCCCAGTGGCTCAAGGTGTAACGATTTGGGAAACGACATAAATAATAATAGTAACTAGATTTTAACCAGTAGAATAAAGAGATAACCATGAGCCTACAGTAATACCAACAGATGAATAAGTAGTTGGAAGAAAGGAACAAAAAAATTCCAATAATACATGTGTAAGAGAGGGAAGTGACTCGCCTTCAGAATATCACAGTAAACATGACTACAGGCAAGACTGACCAATGCGTGCTCAAAATACCAGGTAGTATTGAGGAGAAACAGGATACTTGTCTAGTTGCAAAATACCTCCTTCAAGATATTTGATTAAAAAGGAGGAAAGTATAACTTTATAGTGAAAAACCCTGGAAGACACCAGCTTAAGCAAGTGATTGAAGTTAACACCCATAGTAATAAGACATATGGGCATTATGTACTCCCTGACAGGATGTACTGAAAGGGGCACAACATAACTGGTATTCTTGCCAAAAATGCATAAACTCTATTATTTTTTTTTTTTAAGATTTTATCTATTTATTTGACAGAGAGAGAGACAGCCAGCGAGAGAGGGAACACAAGCAGGGGGAGTGGGAGAGGAAGAAGCAGGCTCCCTGCCCAGCAGGAAGCCTGATGCAGGGCTAATCCCAGAACCTTGGGATCATGACCCTCGCCGAAGGCAGACAATTAACCAACTGAGCCACCCAGGCCCCAATTCTGTGTTTCTTTGATCCCCATTAATGTCTTTTGCCTTTAGTGTTATTTTGTCTAGTTTTCATATTACTAGAATATCTTTCTTTTAATCTTTATTTGCAAAGTATAGTTTTCCCACTCTTTCATTTCCACGTTTTTCTGTATGCTTTTGTTCTATGTATATTTCTTGCAAGGAGCTTATGGATAGATTAGAAAATACAGTCACAATTTTTATCTTTTCATATAAAAGTTTAATTTATATAGTTACTGATATATCTTAGCTTTATAAAAAACATTTTATTTTGTGTTGAGTATCCATGCCAGTGCTAAATATCTTTTCTCCCTTTCTTCAGAGTGAATAGACTACTGAGATAAGCACATGGCTGACTGCAATAAATATTACATGTCCTAGCCATTCTGGAGCTAAGTGTGAGTTATGTGATTAAATTTTGGCCAATGGTATATAATATATATCAGTCTCCCAAAGTCTTCCTTAGAAGACAATTGGGGATGCCCTTTCCTCTTCTTTGTCCCTTCCATCATCATTGAGCTTGGTATATGGATGCTTCCTTAGACCATGAGGATGAAGACCATACCCTAGGGATGTTTGAATGGTGAGTTGGATAGTCTCTCAGGATAGCACTGAATTGAGTAACCATACCAGCTCTGGACTTTTTCTGACATTTATGTGATTAACGTGAGCACAAAATAAACACCTTCCTTGTGTAAATCAATGTGTGTGTGTGTGTGTGTGTGTGTGTGTGCATGTTTCCTGTAGCTGAATCCAATCTTAACATATACACCATTTCTTCCATAATTTTTCTTCTTCTGTGACTTTTATTTGGGTTGATAATTTTCCATACTACCTTCTTTTTTTCTCTGCATACATGGAGAAGAATGCAGATCTTATTATTATTTCTTCAGCAAACATATTTCATTATATATTTACAAAAAAAGCCAAAAGTTATTTCTTCTCATAAGCAAGATGCAGTCCATATTACACTCAAATAGGCATTGAATTTCTCAGTCCCCATTTTTATTATTATCCAGACTCACTGGTAACCAACAGAACTTTCTGTTATGATAGAAATATTCCATATCTGAACTATCTAATGTGGTAGCCACATGTGGCTACTGAGCACTTGAAATGTGTTTAGTGTGACTGAGGAGATGAATTTTAAATTTTATCTACTTTAAATCTCTTTAAAATTAAATTTAATAGCCACATTTAGCTAGTAGTTAAAATGTAGGACTATGAATGTAGAGTTTTAATTTCTATTTTCTCTCTATCATTTAAACAAGAGATGAGTCAGGACATATCTAAGCTGTACTTCCTGTCTCTCTCTTCACCTGTGACACGTTCAGGGTCTTCCTTAAATCCCATTATCATTCATTAATTACCCTTCTTTCCTCATGGAGTCAAAAATATTCTATCTTGAATCATCTAACCTAAGCCCCTTTATTTGACATTTAGGGAAAAAGTAAAAGAAAAATTAAATTCAATTTGTTTTATGTGACATTTCATATTGTGTCCTGGTTACTGACTTTTAAAATGTTAATTTCAACATACTTATCTAATATGACCACATTAAATATTGCTTGTAATAAATTTCTGTTGATTAAAGATTGGATATATTCTTCTTTGTATTGAGAATTTTTTTATAGTATGTTATTCTATAAATCAAACAGGAAATGCTGAAATGTACCATATATTAACGGTGCTAGTATGTCAATCTTCATTCGAGAATCTTAAAATGGTAAAGTGAGTGAACAGCATTCTCAACATTAAGTTTAAATTGCTCTTATAAATACAAGACATTAGTAGTTACTGCAGTTGCATTGTTTCAGTTTGATACGATAATCTGGCATAAAATACTGTAACATCCAATTTAAGAGGGGAAAAAAAACCCAGGCAAAATATATTCCGACTCTAAAGATTTAGTTTATATTGTTCATTACTAGTCTCACTAAAATAACGAATAATGTGACAGAGACTTTAGAAAGACTAAAAGCAGTAAAATGACTGCAAAATTACCAATTTTTTGTGGTAGAGGACATTAAGGTTTATGTCTGAGCATCCTGAAATGCTGACAAAGAAGCTTCTTTTTGGCAAGGGAAAGCGCTGTCTGGTAATTTTACATTTTTAAAAAAGTAAGAAGTAAGGCCTTTAAAAATTTAAATCTCATTAGACTAGAATGGAAATTTAGAGCTCTCAGAGGCCTTAGAAATGATCAAATCCAATCCCTTCCCAAGTAATGACATTGAATTTTAAGGAAGTTAACTAACTTCCCTTAGAAAACACAGCAAATTAGCCAGAATCAGAAGTACAACCAAGACCTGCTGTTGCCTGTCAGGTATGCTTTCCACTGACCGGGCTGTGTCTCTAGACATCATGTCTGTTGAGAATGTATTTTAAAGACTATGAGATGGTACTTTCACAAGATTTATTCTACAGGAAAGCTCATGTATCTTTTGCCTCGTTTGTAGGACAGAATGGAGGGGGCAGCATCTCTGCATCATCATTCCTCTGAGCTGACTGGACTTTGTGTGGCCACTCCTCAAAGAAAAAAGGAGCGTTACCATGAACTAAATTCCTCTGCCTCAACACGTCGCCCACTTTCTATGTTAATGTTAATAACCCATGGGGCGCCTGGGTGGCACAGCGGTTAAGCTTCTGCCTTCGGCTCAGGGCGTGATCCCGGCGTTATGGGATNTTCTTTCCGTCATTTGACTGCCATCATCAGGCGGCGGCGAATTTTTCGTGGTTAGAGGGCTTACTTGTTCAGTGAAACTCAATAAGCATCTACTACTGACCAAAAACCAAGTGAAATAAAATGGAGAGCCCCGTGACCTTCCCATGGCAAAAATCATCCTGACATATTCTTGTGTGCAGCAAACAGGATGTCTAGGTACACAGTCATCCACCGAACTAGTAGGGTCAAAAGACACAAAGATCTTAAGTGAGGAAAGTATCGACTGGCTGGGGAGATGAAGGCTGTTGATAACCTCTATGATTAAAGACTGAGGTAACATAGGGATGGCTTTTTATTTTTTTTTAAGATTTATTTATTTGAGAGGGAGAGAGAGAGCACAGATGCATGGGAGGAGCAGAGGGAGAGAGAATCTGAAGCGGGCTCCACGCTGAGCTTGGAGCCCCACATGGGGCTCAATCTCATGAGCCTGAGATCAGGAGCTGAGCTGAAACCAAGAGTCGGATGCCTAACCGACTGTACCAGCCAGGCGCCCCTACACGAGGGATGACTTCTGAGGAAATTACAAGGGTGGCATTGGGGGGTTGGTGCTCAGCTGAGAGTCCAAACTGAAACTAGGGGGGGCCTGATGGTTTGTATGAATCAAGTTGCCTGAGGATTGGAAGTCTCCCTGCAGATGAGGAAGAGCTGAAATGGCAGTGAGACATAAGTGACCTGAAAACAGGGTTTGGTCAGAAAGAGCCATCTGGACATTAGATTCCAGGGATGAGAAGACGCTTCATCGGTTTTTCTCCAGAGAAACAGAACCAATAGGGTATGTATCTGCAGACAGAGGGATGATAAAGGGATAAACACTACAAACTAAATTGCGTCCCTCCCAAATTCATATGATGAAGCCGTAACCCCCAAACCCCCAATATGGTGATACTTAGAGATGGGGATTTGGGGAGGTAACTGGGCTTAAGTGAGGTCACGAGGGTAGGGTCATCATGACGGGGTTACTGCCCCTAAAGGAGGAGACACCTGAGAGTCTGCTTTCTCTTCCTCTCTGCATGCGAGTGCCCTGGGAGTAGGTACCATCTGCAAATCAAAGGCTTCCCAGGAGAACCCTGCTAGAGCCTTGATCTCGGACTTCCCAGCCCCTAGAACTGTGAGAAGTAAATTTCTGTTCTTTAAGACACCCGGTCTAAGACATTTTGTTATGTTAGTGAGAGCAGATTGAGGGAGTGAGAGAGTGATTGATTGATTGATTGTCTGATTTAGGAATTGGCTTGTGTGATACTGTGAGATCCTGCAAATCTGAATTACATTGAGCGGGCCAAGCAGGCTGGTAACTAAGGCAAGAGTTGATGTCCCAGGCTTGAGTTTGAAATCCATAGAGTGAGGAGGTAGGCTAGAAGCTCAAACAGGGCTGGATGCTGCAGTCTTGAGGCATAATCCAGGGATGGATTGTAGAAATGAAAATGAAAATCCACCTTTGGAGTTGATGGTGAGTGCATGGAGAGCTACATCACTGGGTGATTCATTCAGAGAAGTCACCCATTTGGTGGTGATGTAATTAACGGACCTTTCTCATTCTTAGACTACCTTCAGAATCTTCTTGCATTTTCTCTCTTTGAGAGAAACAATGCATAGGAGATGATATTTTCAGGGCGTTTTCAGTTGGGTAACTTTGCTGCATTTTTTCATTTGCAATCACAATATTTAATACTGTCATATAACTCTTTCACCGTGGCCTACCAGTGGACTGTTTTCTTAAAAATTCATTTACTACTGCCAATATTACTATCATTTCAAATTCACTGAGTGGTTAGGAAATATCATGGTATGTTATGTCATTGGCCTCGTGTTCCCATTATCGACCTTTGATTTTAAAGAGAATTTGGCTTTGTTATCTGTATTATGAAATGTAAGAAACAAAAGCAATGAGCAGATGATTATGCAGAGGGAGCCCCTGCTTCGTATTTGCAAGTCCATAGACTCGGCATATACATTTATCTGCAGTTTCAACATAATTAAGCTGAGTGGAAGCCATTTGTACCCTAGTAATACTGATCTACAGTTAAACACAAAAGACTCTTGGTTCTGATTCCAAGTTGACAATAGCCTTACTTGAGAAAAATATAAAAGTTAATCCAAGAGAAATATTGGCATAAATAATTCAATGTGCAAATCTTCTCCACGGCAAAAATATAAAATGAAATTGTCTTCAGAGCAATTGAAGAAACACAGTGTTATTCTTAAATGCTGCCTCTTTTATACTGTATCTATGTTGCAATAAAAATATAGCAATCCAACCAAAAACAGTACCTTCCCATCATGGCTCTACACTTGAAACAATTCAGCCAAGCTCCATACAACAGGTGTATCTTTATTTTATTTATTATCTTATAGATACTGGCTTAAAAGGTCATGAAACCAGAGGGCTTTTAAGAACATGTCTACTGGATATTACACCACAGACTAACATTTGTACTCAAAGGGAAATAGCGTTAGTATATTTTAAGAAACTCCAGCCTGTAAAGGGGAAAAAAACAACTGTTCAAAGCTTGGTTGATTGGAGATGGACTTCCCAGGACATTAGCAAGGAATTCCAGATACCACGTCGTCGTCTTTCCCTTCTCTGCCTGTTTAACCGTCCCCTGCTGGGGCTCCCATACGGCGAGTGAGAGAAACGCAGACACAGCGCAGCAGAAGCACATTGGGAATGTTTCCGTCCTTCCCGCGTCCTACAGCTCTCTGGATTACGTGAAGTGTACGGCTTGCACCTGTCCATAGCACTTTCAAGAAATGACACCCCTCTCCGGCTTGATCCACTTTCATAGCGCTATAATGAATTAGTCTTCTGATACTTCGAATGTACTTAGAAAGTTTTATATGCTGTATTTACTGCAAATCTTCCGGTGCATTGAGAAAGTATTTCCAAGTAGCTTTAATGCCTTCCTTCGAAGTTCTCTTATATCCGTCAACTAAATGACTAAATTAGCAGATAAATACCTTACCTACAGGACAGCCTCTGCGCCTGAAGCCACCCGAGGCCAATGGGCAGGCCTAACTATTTCAGGCCCTGAGGCGTCTTACGGCCAATAACGGAGATCGCGGATGATGCGAGTCTGAATTCACGTATGCTTTCCGATAGCATATTTTCCCTTTTATATTTAGAAAACGTAGTTGTGATAGATAAACTGTTGTTAATGGGGATGTATCAAGTAACATTAGAAAGCTGACTTCATTTTCTTTTCACCGGCGACTTAGCATTTTGAAAGCATTTGCCTCCTTTACCTCCGTGTCCCTAGTCAACATTTGGAGACAGGCAGTGTGCACTGTCATTTCTTTTACCTAATAAGTGTACTTCTGAGTCTTTCAGCATTTTCTCATCAGGCAAGTGTAAATGTTAACAGCAGCTTGGCTGCTACAAATCACTGCTGAGTGGCGATGAGTTGCAGGAATTATCTGGATGAAAATATCAAAGAGTGTGTAAACGCTGTTGATATTTCCCCTGATGTTTTCCTTAAGAAAATATTAAAACTTAGAGGCGCAAGTTCTGCCATTTGATTTCCTTATGTTTCAAAGTTATTCATTGAGCAGTAACCATCACATTTATTTGCGCTTCACTCTTACAGCATGCCCTTCTTCTTTATTCACAAAACTTGCCAGCTGCTTGCTCCGAGTTTAAAAATTAATTTCTAATTTCATATTACTGAGATGAGGGTTCTTTAAAAGATTTTGTAGTATTTATTCAAATTATAAATAGATTGAGATAGATTGACTCTGAATTGACCAAATCAATTTCTGTCTTCTAAAATAGACTCGTGCCATGATGATAATTATCCTTCATTTCTTTTTCATCGTGTTCTTATATTTGTGCACATGACCATCACGGCTCGCTTACTGTGCAGCAGAAGTGCTGACCCATCTCGTCTAACAGCAACAGCGCATGAAGTGTTAGCCACTGAGGGGACTTCGAAAGACAGCCATAATTTAGTTCAGGTCATGAAGGAAGAAATTGCAAAGTTCTAGAATAATGCTGGAGGTCACTTCGCAGAAGTGGTCCTTACCCAAATCATTTAGCATAGCTGACAGGCATTATTCAATACAGTTCATGTATCAATCAGAACTATTAAAAATGTGACAAAATTCAACCCAAATCACCTTAATCATAAAATGGAAAAGGGATGTTTCCCATGCCGAGAAAATCTAGAG
Organism: Ailuropoda melanoleuca; assembly: GCF_002007445.2. Taxonomy (NCBI): domain Eukaryota; kingdom Metazoa; phylum Chordata; class Mammalia; order Carnivora; family Ursidae; genus Ailuropoda; species Ailuropoda melanoleuca. Next base: position 6,706,036 of record NC_048235.1, on the reverse strand, counting down.
GAATAGAGGCAGCAGGCATGACTGGATCCCGATCAGGAGAGGTTGGAAGACTTTCTATTGCCATTTCTAGGCCCTGCTTTGTCCCTGTTGGCTTGCTGATCGGCCTCAGCCTCATGGCCCCTGAGAGCATCAGGCTCCCATCACTTGCACTGCCAGCGGCTGCACTGGAAACAGCGCCTTTCTTTTCTCCCCATTCAAAACTCCTTAGCTTGACTTTCACCGGCTTGAGTTGGGCAGTAAAATCAGTCCTGAATTAACCTCCGTGGATGGGGCCGTGGTAAACTCAAACCCAGGTCAGACGCCCTTATCGGATGCTAGGGGTTGGATAAGACTGACCTAAACCACATGCACTGAGTGGGGGTAAAAGAGGGTGTGGTGTAAAGTCTAAATTGGCACCTGCTTGACGTCTGAAACCAGGTGGGCCTGGAATAGCTGAGCCCACAAAACCCCTTCCCCAGGCTGCTCTGCAGGTAAGGCCCCTAGCCAAACAATGCTTCTCTTCCAGGGGACCGTGTGCCGATCCTACTTACCCCAAGGGGTGGATTTTAATTCCCTACCAGCCTGTGGAATTATTCAAACGAGCTAATCACATCCTCCTGCAAGGAATGAAAGGACATTCTACCCTCTTGGTACTGCAAAGCCTGCCTCCTACTGGCCCTGGTTGTTCATTCTGCTTTGTGTGCAACCTCTATGTGGCCCCACGTGGCCTGCCGTGTCCTCCTCTGGACGGCTGTGACGATATGTGACTAACAAATGCCAAGCTCCTTTGTCCAGGGTTGTGTGTCATGTTTTCCGCCATCCGCATAACCCAAGGGCGGGAATCCTCCCTCACCGACGGTGGAATAAGAAGTGATTAGAAAAGAAGTGTACCTCTAAAAATCAGGGGTTCAATCCACATCAGGATGAATGAATGCTGGGTAAGTCCATAAATCACTGAAATTAACTTCAGTTTAAAACCACAGTTCAATTCAATGAATATTCTCTGTATCTAGGACTCTTGCTAGGAAGAGAGAACAAACCTAACAGATTTTCTTAGAGAATTTGGGTATACTTGGGAGTAACATCATTTCAACTTAGAACCCTTTACCTGATGCAGGAGGTCAGTATTATAAGGTGAAGAGAACCAGGACTGATTTTCCCAGCTGAGGAAGCATTGCATGCTACATCTTTTTTTTTTTTTGAAATGTACTGTTCTCATTAACAATTTTTAAGGCTCTGATAAGTCCTGTAGTAAAAATACCTAATCAATATTTTATATCAAGAATTTCTCAGGCATATTTGGTACAGAATGCATTTAAGACTTTTAGGGAATGCTCAAATATTCTTCATGTATGAAATATTGTAATTTTCATAGTTTGTTTATAATACTATGGGCATATCTTAAATCTTAATAATATGACTGAATATAGTCATTATAAGTGGGTATTTATTGCAAAACATCTGAGATCTATTTATGTGATCCTATCCTTAAAGAAGGAAGATTACATGTATATATCTCAAATTAAACCAACTATTTGAATTTCAATTTTTTCATTTATTTCTCTAGATTAAAGCCTTCACAGGGCATTTCTTCCTTAACATAATTTTGGAATGTAAATTCAATTCTTTTCAAACCAGAAAAATTATCAAGATAGTTGTCTTTTTATCATAAACCCTGGGAGAAAAATAAGATTAACCTCAGACTTCCTGACCTAAAATACCAACATATTTTAAAAGATGAATATTTCCAATACTAATCTCTTTTTTTGAGAAAACTATGAAAAAAAACCCACTTCTAATATTTGTCTTCTGTGGTCTTCACCACATATCCTCCTGGAAGAGTGTATTAAAAAAATAACACTTGAAGAAAGCTATGATAAATGGTTCATATGAATTTTCTGCACATTTCTTGTTATGCAACAAAGAATCAATTGTGCCAGGAAAAACAACAACCCACAACCCATGATTAAGGAGAGCAGATTGGTTGTGATTTTAAGTATATTTCAATTTTTTTTTAGAGTATGCCAACTGACGGCTATGTCAATATTCATTATCTTTGTTATCCTTAATATACACTATGTAATTAGCAGAATTTGGGGGTTATCTTTTCCTGGAGGAATATGACTGGTTGGCAGTGAGGGGGATGGTTTTATTGCTGACAATAAAAGCAATCATGATGATTTAGATATAATGGGGAAATACTTAACCAATGTGATTATTGTTGTTTTTGAAACAGTTACATTGAAATGAGTAAAGGAGGAGAAGGAGTCTATTTTTAAGTCTTGTAAAAGTCATAAAGACTACTTAAAAGTAAAATATCTTGGACGGAAAGGAGATTAATTGTATTCCTCAGCACAGAATTCTAACATGGGGGCCAATACTTGGGGATTTGGGGGATGTTTCATCTTTGAGACTGAAATGTTCCAAATAGCTAACATCTCATAAGATTTTACTAGGTCCAGAAAATTTATTTTTGACATCTCTATCATTAATTTTTTTGTTTTAATAAAACATGTTTGAATCCTCTCTGCTTGTACATTGACAATATGGACGTAGGTAAGCTGTCGTTACAGATAGGGTGGAATGTTTAAAAACCTCCACGATTTTATTTCTCTTCCAGACAGTTATTTTTTGAATTTATATACATGATACAAAATCAAATCCTCCTGAAAATAAGCAGATGACCAAGTCTGTATGGATAATTTTGGACCACTGGGAAAAGCGTGTGTGTCTCTCATCCTTGACAAGGAAAACATGGGTGTTAGTTAAGGTGTAGGTTGCCGCCCTTCTCCTTAATAACCCATAGTTGTAAATACGTGATGATCTGTGTGTGGTTTGTTATTGTCTGTCTCTTCCTTTACACTCTTTTTTCTTAAAGATTGTATTTATTTATTTGAGAGAGAGAGAACGCACAAGGGGAGCTGCAGAGGAAGAGGGAGAGGGAGAAGCAGACTGAGCAGGGAGCCCAATGCGGGGCTCAATCCCAGGACCCCGGGATTATGACCTTAGTGGAAGGCAGATGTTTAACCAACCGAGCCACGCAGGAGCACCCCCCTCCCTCAGCCCCCTAAACAAGGCAAAAGCAGCAGTCCTGGAGCGCTGGCCAATACTCGCAATGTATGCACAAATACTTATCATTTACACACACGTTTCTTATTGCTGCTGTAAAAAATTACCACAAATTTACCAGCGTAGAACAATGCACATTTTAGTTCTATGGTCAGAAGTCTCACTGGGCTAAAATTAAAGTGTTAGCAAGGCTGTGTTCTCTCTGGAGGCTCTCAGGGAGAATTCATTTCCTTGCCTTTTCAAGCTCATAGAAGCCACTTGCCTTCCTTGGAGCCAGGCCCCCTCCTCCATCTTCAAAGCCAGCAGTGCTGTGCCTTCAAATCTCTCTTTGACTCTGACCCTCTTGCCTCGCTTTCATAAGAATCCTCATGATTATCCTAGGCCTGTCCAAATAATCCAGAATAATCTCCCCATCTCAAGAGCCGTTCCTTAATCACATTTGCAAAGTCCCTTTTGCTCATCTAGTAACGGATTCACAGGAGATTATGTTGTGGGTAACTTTGGGGGACCATTATTCTATCACACACACACAGACACACACACACACGTCTATGTAGCTAATGGCTATAATTCTCAGTGTACAAATTTAGGACTAAAAGAAGTAAAATGTTACTGATTTTTTTTTTATAACTAGGTTTAATTTATCTTTTGATCACTGATTGTATAAGGATCTCCAGAACAATTTCAGCCAAGTCAGGGTTGTGTCCATAAAATGTCAAAGTCCAGGGTGGAAATGTATGAGGGGTCTAAGAAGGTCCTCGCTCCTCAGTCCATACGGGTTTGCTGCGGAGATGCCTCTCACTCCTACCAGAGAAGGTACATTCCTCGGAAACAAGGGGCCATCTAATTCCTTTGTCACATGTAATCATCCATCCAGTCATTCAATAAATATTCGTGGAGTGCGTATGTGTGTGGGTCCTTGTACCCCTGGAATATAAACCATGAATAAGGCATCATCCCTCATTTCAAAGAAACTACTGTCTAAAACCGTACCACATTCCCAGTAAGTACAGTGACAGAAATGCATAGTAGGTATTATGTGAGTACAGAGAACGGGGCTCTAATCTAGCTTGGGAGCGGTGTAAAATTTGATTAGCAAAGGCTCGGAAAGTTGCTGACAGGTGAGCTGAGGACTTCAGAAGTGAGAACAAGTTAGCTAGGAGTATATAGGTACAGCTAGAGCCAAACCTCAAAGTTCCTTGAGGACTCGAGATATATTTTCAACTCAACTCGACAAATAATTATTGAACTGTGTTGCATGCTAAGGAGAAGTACGATGACCTAAGAGAATGTTTAATACCGATACTTCCCTGTTAAGGGGATTAGGGAGAGCTTCTCTGAGGAAGTTACAGACGTTAAACAAGTAATTGCAAGTGTGATGCGTGCTAGGGAGCAATGCAGGGGAAAATAATTTCACCCAGTCAAGAGGGTCAGGGACTGCCACACTAAGAGATTGATGTTGAAGTGGAGACCTGAGGGAAAAGGAGCATTTAACAGAGGAGAGCAGGAAGTGGCCAGTGGAGCAACAGAATATTCTGTATGGCGGGAGTGCAGGGAGGGAGAAAGGGAGCGACTGCATGCAGTGTAGTGTCTCAGGAACCAGGTCAGGAATCTTTCCTTTATCCTAGATTTGTTGAGGAACTTCTGCTAAATTTTAAATTTGGAAATGACAGGATCAGATTTGCATTTTTAAGAGATCCTTCTGGCCGTAGAAGGCGGAGATTAGAGGAGAGGTGAGTCACACAAGAAAGTCAAGAAGCAGTTACAGCATCCTGACAAGATTCTGACTCGGGCTGGATGGTGTCTGTGAGCATGGAGTGAAGGCAGTTTGTTCTAGAAATATTTAGGGGTAAAATATTTATTAGGTTCTTCTCTTGCTGAAGGCACCATGCTAAATTCTGGAGCTACTATAATGAATGGCACGATGCCTGGCACATAAGTGTTAAATATTATTAAATTGGGTTGATGGTTGGGACACAGAGTAGCAAGAGACAAAGGTAGTGGCCAGATTAGGTGTCATTAAGCAAGGGTCTTAAGCAAGGACACTCTGACATTGTGACATTTGAATTTTATTTGTCATTCAGCGCTTGTTTGGAAGAGGAAATGGAGGGAAACAAGATTGTAGACAGAAAGAGGAGTAGCAAGACCCTTGCAGTAGTTCAGTTACATGATGATGGGGCTTGAGCCAGCACAGCATTCGGAGAGCCAGGCAAAAAAAAAAAAAAAAAAATCACAAGCGAGAAATAGTTGGAAGGCAAAATTAGAATTGGTGATTGAAGAGGTAAAGAGAGAAAGTAACAAGAGCCAAATCTGATCCCCCCGTTTCTAATCTGGGGGACTGAGAATGACAGATGTGAACCCAGGCACAATCCAAGCACCCCAGGACTATCGATGCCTAATCAGTCATGACCTCCTGGGCTGTCCTACCAATTCAAATCCAAGTATCACCCTGCTCTACCTGTTACCTGAGTCTTTCACATCATGGACCCAAGTTTTTATTTTTATTTCAATCATTGATGATAATTGACTCACTGTCAGGTTTTTTTTTTTTTCTTTTTCTGATGTTCTAATATAAAGGGAGGTGTGGGGAAATCTCAGAAAGAATTTCTTGGGAGAACATTTGTTATTGGTGTATGCATTTGTTTCTGATAGTCAGTATACTGTCACGTCTCTGAGCAGTGGAGGAACAGCTACTAAAGCTGCTTGTTTGCTTTTATATGAATAGCTTTAGGACAAACTGCTTATTGCTACTGCTCAAATTCCAGTGAAAATTGCACAAACCGCCTTCCCACAGCGCCACCATTCTCACCACCCAGGCTAAATGACATTCTGGGTCAAAAGGAAGAAATACAGGAAACATACACTCTGGAGACCAACGACAAATAATTACAAAATAACTTCCAAAGCCCAGACTCCCTGTCCTGCAATACAACTCAACGTCCCTCGGGGGTTCCAGCCCTTGACTGGTTATTGCTGAATGCGTTTTGTCGCACATCTTGTGACACATCAAACTTTGAGGTCACAATCTTTGACTTGATTTTATAGAAGACATAACTTTAATTTCATAATCATATACCAGGCATTGTCAGGATCCACATGGAGAAGGAATAGCAGATGGGAGCCTCGGTAATGAAAATGAAATGCCCTGTGTAGGAATGGGCTGGGTTCTCGTTTTTCCACCACAGCTCGTCCAAATCGTAGAGTTTGTCATGTAAGGAGAGAATCAGGTCCTCCGAATTGATAAACATTAGGTCCAGTCACAGGTTTGTGTTTTCCTAGCCAATTCGGATAGAGGATTATAGAAAAAATGGACAAGGCTAGGGAGGAAGGGCAAAGACTTTCAGATGTAGACTAGTTTGATGAAATGTGATGAGACAAACAATTTTAGAAGGCATATCTAATGAGTAATGTTTTGTGGTTCAATCATAAACAAAATACTTTCGCCATCTCTTTTTTTGTTGTTAGTCTCAGGATAAAGCTTCATTAATCATGAGTTTAGTGCTCAAGAAAGACCCTTAGGAAAAGATTTTTTTATTCTCACAGAATGGTACAAACTGGGCTGCCAGAGACAAATAAAACAGTCAATATGACCTAGAGCTTCCAAATTCCAGCTTGACATTCAAACTTATTTTTCTTTCAGCAATTATTGATGTGGGTAAACTGATTAACACCACTCTGAGTTATCTGTAGAACTCTTTTTTAACCACTTGAGATAAAAGAGAAACAAAGCTGTAGTTCAAAACTTATAAAACATTCTGAGAGAATACATTCCCATAAACCCTAAAATGTCAGTATCTGTTTCTGTAAATACGAAATTTAAATTTAGAAACTTTTTTCTTTTTTTCAAAACTGAACTCTGTGTTAGAATTGATTTACTCACAAACACTCGTTTTGCAGATAACAAACGAGAGGCCAAAGATGTTAAGTGACTTGCCCAGAGGCACTGAGCTAATTAGAACTGAGTCAGAGATTCTGGAAGATTCTGGAGTCACGGGGTGGGGGTGGAGGGCCAGGTATCTTTACAACTGATCAAATAAAAGCTGAAGAAAATATATGCTTGTCAAATTAACTCAGACTCTCAGTTCTTCATGTATCATACTTTTTATAAAAGCAAGTCAAACAGTGAAGAAGATGGTGTATTTCCACAGACTTTTAAAAGTCCGCGAAAATACACTACACTGGTTGTTAAATTAAAATTAATTTAAAATTAAAATTTCCTATTTAAAAGTCACTTTCGGTTAGACCACCAAACTGAAGTGAGCCTCCAATGTTTTTTTGAGGTTCACAGAAGTTCATTATGTTAACCAGAAATCATGTGACTGTTATTTCAAGCTTTGGCAAAAACTGCTAGAAAAAAAGTCCCTCAATAGTCAGAAATGACCCTTTTCACTCCCTCCACCAGAGATTTCAATGGTGGGAATATTAGGGAATTAACATTTGGCTTAGTATTCTTGTGACTTCTCCAGGCTGGCTGTCACCACTAGGTACTGCATATCTTAGAAGCTCGCTCTTGTAAGATTTTCTAGTTCAGTGGGTTAGGAATGTTCAGATCACTTTTGGCTAAGTACTCATGTTAATTTCTTCCTTCCCCCACATGTTGTGGACTGGAAACCCCCTCTTACTTTTCATTTTATGAATTTGAAACAAATGATAGAATTTTAGATTTAAAAAGATATTACTATCCAACACGGTTAGGCAGAGTCAGCAAAGTGGACCTCTAAGAAAGCTAAGGTTGCCAATATTAGTAGAACAAGATATAGTTATTCCATATGAAACTTTGCTCTTTTTTTTCTATTTTTATATGCTGTTTTTTGTAGTGATGAGAACCAGGTATTTCTCTGCCTCAAACTCCTCGTTAATGAATGATGTGTTTGTGTTGAAACACAAGACTGAAGTTACCTTTTGAAGACTGGGAATTAGAGGACTGTTGAGGTTTTTATATAGCACTTAGAACAAAGCCCTGCTAAGTGACCACTGAGGGTGTCTGGGTCTTCCTCCTCTGCTGAATGAATGTGGTTCAGTGTGGTTCCCTCCAATACTGGATTGAATCTGTGACTCCTGGGAGGGTCCCATTGCTCAGATGGGTTGAGATGCTGTCACTGCATACCTGTGACATCAGTGTGCTCTCAACAATTTAGCTGAGTGGCTTAGCATACTGTGACCATGACCTCAAGCTTGTGATCATTCCCTGCTTCTCAAAGACATAAGCTGCTCAGCAGCCAGAAACCGGAGGCCTTCCTCCAGTCTTGGATGCTGGCTGGTCTGCATTAAGTCATCGCCGCAAGTGGTAAAATGCAAGCCAAGCGTTTCTGCCACAGAACAGACTCAGAGCTCAGAGATTCAAGGTGTATCATGTAGCTGCATGGTCAAGTGCCCTGGCTTAGAGCTTCATCAGTTCGCATTAGAATCACAGCCCCACTTCTTGTTAGCTGTGTAACCTTGTGGAAGGGATTCAGCTGTTTGAAGGGGTCAGATCGGGTATTTTACTCATCAGCTTGCTAAGAGATTGAATGTGCCTGGCAAATAAGATTCAATAAACATCAGCTATCTTTATTAATTATTTCACTTTTGTATACACATGGATGGTTTCATGTCTACTGCTCTAGTAAAATGGTCAACATTTATTCTTCTATTGAGGTTATTCTGGAAGCACTTCAGCTGTTGGCTTCCATGTACGATTTGCATTATTCAATGCATTGCTAAATCACTTTTGAAATGCTCTTCATTTATCTATTCTCGCCACAGTACTTAATAAAATTGCTTTTCATCATGATAAATTCTCTTTATATAGATTGGCTATAAATGCCAAAACAAGTGACGAGCACCCTTTAAAAAGCAACTTTTTACTTTGAAATAATTTTAAACTTACAGGAAAATTGCAAATTGTGCAAAGTTCTCACATACCCCTCGCTCAGCTTCCCCTGATGCTTACAGCTTACTTAATCACAGCACAATTATCAAAACCCAAGACATTAACAGTGATACAATATTAAACTACACATCTTATTAGAATTTACCAGTTTCCCCCCAATGTTCTTTTTCTTCTCTAGAATTTAATCTGGGATCCTACACTGGATTTTCTTATCTCCTCTTCTCCCACCTGTGACAGTTCTTTGTTCTTTCCTTGTCTTTCATGCCTCTGGCACTTCTGATAAGAACACATCAGTTATTATTATTATTTTTATTTTAAATTCCATATTGTTAGTATACCGGGTTGTATTAGTTTCAGGTGTATATAGTGATTCAACACTTCCATACATTGCCCTGTGCTCACCACGACAGGTGCCCTCTTTAGCCCCCATCATCTTATTTAAACCATCTTCCCACCCTCTCCACTCTGCTAACTACCACTTTGTTCTCTAGAGTTAAGAGTCTGTCTCTTGGTGAAATGTCAGTTCTTTAGTGGAATGTCTCTCAGTTTGGGCTTGTCTGGTGTTTTCTCATGACCAGATTTTTGTTATGTATTTTTACCAAAAACAACACAGAAGTGACTTGGGAAGTGACTCCCTTTTCAGGGAGTAATTGGTCTTGATATGTCTCATTACAGGTGAAATTGACTAGGACTACTGAAATAGAACAGTGTCTGCTGGGTTTCTCCATTATAAAACTGCTATTTTCCCTTCATACATGATTGATATTTTGGAGAAGATTCTTTGAGACTATGGTAATATTCTATATTTCCNTTTGGAGAAGATTCTTTGAGGCTATGGTAATATTCTATATTTCCTAACATTTTTACCAACTAATTTTTAGCATATATTAGTGGATTTTGTCTCCAACAATTATTACTATCATACTTGCCTAACAGTGATTTCTCTCTCTCTCTTTCTTTCTTTTTTTTTAAAGTAAGCTCTATGGCCAACGTGGGGCTTGAACTCATGGCCCTGAGATCAAGAATCATATGTTCCACCAACTGAGCCAGCCAGGCACCCCTGCCTAATGGTGATTTTGTGTTTCCCTCATTCTTTCTACATTTATTAGTTGAATGTTTTTCTATGAGGAATAGATGTTCCTTCTCCCCATTTATTTACTCAACTATGTATTTACATAAATATGGACTCATGGATATATATTTTATTCTACAAGTAACAATCTATTTGTTACTCAAATGGTTCCTTCCTTAGTCATTGGGAACTCCCGCCAGTGGCCTCTCCTTCCTTTTGACAGGCCCCCATGCTTTTTGAAAACTTCCTTACTTCTGACACCAGAAGGTGGCCCAGGTTCATCTTGAACTTTTCCTGGTCCAGCCATGGAATCTGCCATTTCTCCAAATAGCTGGTTCCTTTTATTTGAGAATGGGACTTAGAA
>NC_048235.1:6643553-6694231 GCF_002007445.2 Ailuropoda melanoleuca | reverse complement strand
TTTACCAGTTTCCCCCCAATGTTCTTTTTCTTCTCTAGAATTTAATCTGGGATCCTACACTGGATTTTCTTATCTCCTCTTCTCCCACCTGTGACAGTTCTTTGTTCTTTCCTTGTCTTTCATGCCTCTGGCACTTCTGATAAGAACACATCAGTTATTATTATTATTTTTATTTTAAATTCCATATTGTTAGTATACCGGGTTGTATTAGTTTCAGGTGTATATAGTGATTCAACACTTCCATACATTGCCCTGTGCTCACCACGACAGGTGCCCTCTTTAGCCCCCATCATCTTATTTAAACCATCTTCCCACCCTCTCCACTCTGCTAACTACCACTTTGTTCTCTAGAGTTAAGAGTCTGTCTCTTGGTGAAATGTCAGTTCTTTAGTGGAATGTCTCTCAGTTTGGGCTTGTCTGGTGTTTTCTCATGACCAGATTTTTGTTATGTATTTTTACCAAAAACAACACAGAAGTGACTTGGGAAGTGACTCCCTTTTCAGGGAGTAATTGGTCTTGATATGTCTCATTACAGGTGAAATTGACTAGGACTACTGAAATAGGACAGTTGTCTGCTGGGTTTCTCCATTATAAAACTGCTATTTTCCCTTCATACATGATTGATATTTTGGAGAAGATTCTTTGAGACTATGGTAATATTCTATATTTCCCAACATTTTTACCAACTAATTTTTAGCATATATTAGTGGATTTTGTCTCCAACAATTATTACTATCATACTTGCCTAACGGTGATTTCTCTCTCTCTCTTTCTTTCTTTTTTTTTAAAGTAAGCTCTATGGCCAACGTGGGGCTTGAACTCATGGCCCTGAGATCAAGAATCATATGTTCCACCAACTGAGCCAGCCAGGCACCCCTGCCTAATGGTGATTTTGTGTTTCCCTCATTCTTTCTACATTTATTAGTTGAATGTTTTTCTATGAGGAATAGGTGTTCCTTCTCCCCATTTATTTACTCAACTATGTATTTACATAAATATGGACTCATGGATATATATTTTATTCTACAAGTAACAATCTATTTGTTACTCAAATGGTTCCTTCCTTAGTCATTGGGAACTCCCGCCAGTGGCCTCTCCTTCCTTTTGACAGGCCCCCATGCTTTTTGAAAACTTCCTTACTTCTGACACCAGAAGGTGGCCCAGGTTCATCTTGAACTTTTCCTGGTCCAGCCATGGAATCTGCCATTTCTCCAAATAGCTGGTTCCTTTTATTTGAGAATGGGACTTAGAAGCCAAGAAGTGGGCGCTAGATGTTGACCAACTTTTTAAAAAAAATTAGTGCTGATTTAAGAAAAACAAAAAAATTATAGAACACATTTCTCTCCTCACAATAAAAATAGCTTTATGCAGCATGTTACCTATATAATTGACTAGAATTATGTTGGTGAGAAAATTCACACTAGTTTTACTTAAAAGTTAAAGGTTAATATTTGTGCACTATGGTGAAGCAACAGGAAGCTAATCTTTTATTCTGAAATTAGTTTTTGTGTTTTGTGCAGGAGATCGATGGGCTGCTATTTCCTCGTCACTATCCTAGGCTCCTGCTGTTGGGGGTAGACTAGAATCATTCAGTGAGTTGATGAAATCTCTTCAGTAATTCAATTCCATGATCACCATGTATCTTCCCCCACTACCTCTTCCTCCCCTTTTCCTCAGCCTGTTGAGATGTGAATCTTGCTCTGCTGGGACAACGGTCAGGGAGACAGACTCCATGGTTTCCCCAGCTGGATCTGTGTCTGTTGCCATGTGCTCTTCCTTATGCTTCTGTGGACTGGGGGGAAAGCCATTCCTTCTCTGTCTGCCCTGGATATCACCTCATCTGCCTGAGCTGCATAAGGATTAAACATTAATTTCAAGAAAGGGTGTGATTAATCTCTCCCATAAAGCATTTTACGTAGGTGTGGGGTTGAGGGGAGAAAATCAGGTGATGAGCCCCTTCGTCTAGTTCTTTTGTTCCCAAAGCCTCTCAAGGTCTCTTCCGGCTGGGGTGGTGAGCAGAGGCGCGTAGACGCTCTTCGGATGCTCGCTTTCCTTCTCCAGGTAATCTGACACAACTGTCTTCCCAAGATCCTTGTTTTTCCAGTGCTTCTGTGAAAGAATCCCTAAACTCCTTCTGAAGTTTCCAAATTTTCATAGCTTTGGGCACGGAGCTCTGCAGGCTGTTTTCCCTTCAAGTTGTATTGTTGCTCTGCCAAGAGGCAGAAACAATCTATCTCAGTGTCAGTTAATTCGGTTTTCAAGGAGGATATCTGATCATATAGACTGAGAAATGGAATACTAATAATAAATAAGCTGGGGTTCCTACTCCAGGCAGTTGCTGGTTCTTTCTGCTGTTCTAAATTATACCACAAAGCATCCCACATTGACTTGATAGTGTGACAATTACAGGCATGGCACCAAAATAGTTTCCTGTGGATTTGGGAGGGTGGAGGTTGGAAGGATTGGTGGGTAGTTCCGAGGCTCTATCCCTGCTCTCTCTTGAAACTCTCAGACAGGATCCACTATCACACAACATAGGACATACTTATTTGGAATTCATATTTAAAATTTTTTGATTCTTCGTCCTTATCAGTACCATTTTTCAGCAAGCACTCCCAATATATAGCTAGTTATTTATAAAAAATGCTCATAAACTCAGAAATATTAAAAAGATAAAATAAATATAGCATTTAATTTTTTTATTAATAGTATAAACACTTCTTTGCTCTCACGAGCACAATTAATGCATTATTCTTAGTAAGAGTAAGATGATTGAATATACTTTGTTATTTTGAAAATTTGTTTATTTCTTAATTTGGTTTATTTTATTATTTGAGTTTAACGACTATCACAGCTAAGACAATATTTGAGAACATAAAGATTTAAATAAAATGATTTCTGAAAGATGATTCTTGATTTCAGTCTGTTTCAATTATGTAAAATTTTTCAATAAAATAGAGCTTATTAATTTCTCTTTTCCTGGTATCAATTAATGTTTTTGAAAAATAATCAAAAGTCATTGAATTTTTATATTTTTAAGCCTAGATTTAAACCACTTTTTTTTTGGAAAATAGTGTTTGGAAACCACAATCTGCGTTGTGGGTTTCAAGACATCTTAGAAAGTCTTTTAAAAAGCTAAGAAATTCTGTTTCCAACTTTCAAATATGGATGCAAGAGAGTTTTAAAGCAATGACATATTATTTTCAGCAAAGAGGAATACTTAATGATGGAAGCTTTAGTTTTTAACACAAACTGTTACTCTAAAAATAATAAGTTACCACTGAGCTATACCCCCTGATACAAACTGAGGGTTTCAGAGGGGATGGGGGGTGGGGGGATGGGCTAGCCCGGTGATGGGTATTAAGGAGGGCACATATTGCATGGAACGCTGTGTGTTACCCGAAAACAATGAATCATGGAACACTACATCAAAAACTAATGATGTACTGTATGGTGACTAACATATCATAATAAAAAAAAAGAAAAAATAAGTTACATTCTCACTGTGAAATGTCACTTTTTCTTAGAGAAGTTCAATTAAATATGATTATGTTTTTCGAAAGGCTCTGCTTAACATTATTCTTGATAGTATTAGTACCCAAATCATTACAGTTTGGGGACATTGTCTTTCTGTAAATGCAAAATGTGCAACTCATTTTAAGCCCTTCAAATGTTAAGAATTCAATAAATATATGCTAGAAAAATGAATGATCCAGTTACTGAATGATGGAGAGAACCGATAAGGCTTCGTGTAGCACAAAATGGTTTCCTGGTTCTTCTCCATAATATCACAGAGTTTTGTCATTCACCTATAAATTAGCATCTATAAACTCAGTGACTTTTTAGCAAACAAACAAACAAGCAAACAAAAACTACAACTAGCCACAGGGATGACATTCTGAAAATTCTGGCTTTTAAATATTTGATTGTAATTGCTTTCTTTTGAATTGGGCTATGAATGAACTTCACCTGTGGTGTTTTTTCTGTAACTTACCCTGGAATCCTGTTACAATTCCAGGTAAAGAAACCAAGTCATTAGTGGTCACTCATTCTTTCCCCCTAACACATCAGTTTACTGAAGAGTCATTACCAATGAGACCTATCTTTCCTGGCGCATCTTTTCTTTATAATTCTCCCCAAAAGTATTTCTTTATGGATTTTGTGATTAATATACATTACATATCAGCCTAGAAATATTAGTAACATCAACATTTTTATCCAACTTCCACATTATGAAAAATGTTCTAAAATTTGTGTAAAATTCCTGACACACTTTCTATACGACTTCCAACAGTATTTGGACTGCATTTTAGTTGACTGCTCTCTTTGTCTCTGAATCATTGCAGCTGTTTTATGTAGTAGGAAGAACATGTTCCCCCCCAGCTCTGACGATAACCTAAGACGGAGAGTGAGTAATACAAGAATGAAAAATACATTTCAGCTCCAGTGCTAACTGACCAAATAGTGTCGAGTAGGATTTCTTTGCTAAAGNTTAGTTGACTGCTCTCTTTGTCTCTGAATCATTGCAGCTGTTTTATGTAGTAGGAAGAACATGTTCCCCCCCCCAGCTCTGACGATAACCTAAGACGGAGAGTGAGTAATACAAGGATGAAAAATACATTTCAGCTCCAGTGCTAACTGACCAAATAGTGTCGAGTAGGATTTCTTTGCTAAAAACAGTTTGAAAGCCAGGATTAGTAGGATGGTGCTTTGTAAGCATGGTGTAATGTCATGAAGTTTAATTGGAAATCACTAGTCAGTAATTAGTATTTTAATAAATAACCACAGTTAAAATCTACTAATTCTGGGTCGGGGTTTAGAATGATAAACAATTCATTTTCTTAGCATAATGACTTGATTTTATCATAAAACCAACCAGCTGACCTGTGAGGGTTGTAAACTAGTCATTATTTCGCGTTAATTATTGTTTGTATCAACAATGGAGTAACTCCTGCAGCATCTCCAGCTCACTTATTTTGTGGGCATACGTGATGATGGTAGAGAGAGTAACCACTGGTGGGGAGGAAGTCTGGGAACAGCGCAGTGAAATGACCATACAGCTGTGCAGTATCACAAAATCATAAACCCACATCCTCTGTTTCCTCAAGCTTTTTCTTTTTTGGTGCATCCCAGAGGTACTGAGCCCACCCCGGTGAACTCCGACTTTCGGCAGCCGCCTGGACCCAAACCCTGAGGCTGACGCTCGCCCTCACCCGCGCCCTCAACTCAGCCCAGTCTGTGTCAGCTACCATGTGGCATTATGAGCCCTAACGGTGAGCAAATGTCAGTGTAATCTCAGGGAGCTAATAGTCAAATGAAAGATAAACAACCACCACAGAAACATAAATAAAACAAATGTAAGTTGTGAAATGTGTTATAAATAAAACATAAAGAGACGCATATGACTTGATAAAGAAATCAACATTTTAACACTTTCACTTGGGCATTATATTTCACGAGTGTATTCTGTGTGCTTCATCTCACCAGTGACAGACATCCCTTAGGGATAAACCGTGAGAAAGAGGTTCTAGGACAGTGTTTAGAGACTCTGTGACAAAGAGTCTGGATAAAGAAGTACAGTTAACTCTGACATATTTATTATTGTTTTGCAAGATCTGTGTTGTCACTGACTTCTATCTTTATCTAATTCATGTAGATGGGCCAGTTAATTCCATAGGTATTATCTATTGCTATGTCTTGTTTAAGGGACATAAAATGTATCTCAATTTTCAAATGCATATATAATGCATATAAAGTAACTAGAACACTGAGAAGTAAAATCAGAAAGGCTGCCATTACTCAGGGTGGATTCATTGACACTAAGTTGTGCCTTGACAATGGTTCTTTATTCCCTGGGAGTAACGGAGTACAACTAGTTTTCATATGCCATTTTTTTTAAATAAAATAAGTTATTTGAACAGTTCAGTTCTTTTTATCTGAAGCTAAATTAAGTGCCAGTTTGCTATCGAGATTTTGGGAAAACTTGATTAGTTGTAATAGGTGAGTTTTCTTACTGACACCATGTTTGAGTAGGAAGCTTACGTTAGCGTCTACTTTTGTTAAAACAAAGAATAAAGAAATAACTATACTTTGGTACATAATGTGCCTCTCTCCCTTTTTATTGATTTTTTTGGTTTTAGCTATGTAGATTATGTCTGAAATGATGGAATAGGTGAAGGTACTAAGTATAGTGGAAAATAAAGCTGTCAAACTTTGGAAGAATATAGATTACAACAGACAGAAGAATATAGATTACTACAGACAATGGGATCATAACTGGGAAACATAAATTAGACTTTCCCAACAGGCACGGTAGATCAATAAACCATTTTAAAAGCTTTCAAAGCTTAAACTCTTGGAAGCTTTTAAGATGCTGTGAATCTGAAAATGTATGTTTTACAGCGACCTGAGAACTCTGGTGCAGATTTAGGATGATGCTTAAAGATGGATGATGTCTTAAAATTGTGTGACAATACCATATGAGCACATCCTCATAATTGTTAAAGGCACTGATATAAAATACTGGGCTGTCTTGGTCGGCTGTTTTAAATAATAAAGCACAACACATAAGATCAGCCCTGGCTGAAACTAGAAGTTTTCCTGATTTCTGTGATGGGTAAAAAATAACTAATTTCTCAGCAGAAATTCAATCAAAGAATGAAGTCCTTGATATCTTTTTAACATGGACAACAGATAAGCTACAAAAAATGGTTTTAATTTAGCATTTACAGCAGGAAAGCTGAATGCATAGTCTTATTTGGGGACTTGAGAATTCGTATTACCAGTTTGATTGCTCTCATTTAACAATTGAACACACTGAGGTTATTTAATGCATCTCAAATTTCAACACTTTTAAACAGAAATAGTCAAAAAATACCATGCATTTTCTGTCAATTTGAACAAAAAATCTTAAGGGATTTTATCTCTGTATTTTGTTGTTATTATGATTTACTTTTTTCCAGCTTTATTAAGATGTAATTGACATATAACATTGTGTAAGTTTAATGGAATGATTTGATATACGTATATACTGCTAATTATCATCACAATAAAGTTAGTTAACACGTCCATCACCTCACATAATTATAATTTTTTTGTTGTTATGATGAAAATTCTTAAGATATACTCTCTTAGCAACTTTCAAATATACAATACAGTACTGTTCACTGTAGTCACCAGGCTGTAATGTTACATCCCCAGAACTTTTTCATCTTATAATTGGAAATTTGTACCCTCTGACTACTACCTTCCAACCCCCTACCCTGGAAACCACCAGTCTAGTTTCTCTTTTTATGAGTTTGGATTTTTTTTTTAAGATTCCACCTGTAAGTAGATCATATATATATTTGTCTTTCTCTCTCTAACTTATTTCATTTAGCATAATGTCCTCGAAATTCATCCATTTAGTCTCAAAGGTCAGGAGTTCCTTCTTTTTTTATGTCTGAATTATATTTCATTGTAATAATGTATGTATATATTCATACATATGGTATGTGTGTTTATATATGTATATATTCATACCACATTTTCTTTATTGATCTACTGATAGATACTTAGGTTATTTTCATGCCTTGGCTATTGTAAATAACGTTGCTATGAACAGGGGGTGCAGATATCTCTTTGAGATAGTGATTTTCTTCCCCTC
Organism: Ailuropoda melanoleuca; assembly: GCF_002007445.2. Lineage (NCBI taxonomy): Eukaryota > Metazoa > Chordata > Mammalia > Carnivora > Ursidae > Ailuropoda > Ailuropoda melanoleuca. The sequence goes on along the minus strand of NC_048235.1, from coordinate 6,686,586 downwards.
AGATATACACACTGGATCATATTATAGTTTTATTTTTAACTTTTTGAGGAACCTCCATACTGTTTTCCATAGTGGCTACAACCAATTTACATTCCCACGATCAGCACACAAGAGTTTCCTTTTCTTCATATCCTTGCTAGTACCTGTTATTTCTTGTCTTTTTGAGGACAGCAATGCTAACAGGTGTGAGGTGATAACTCATTATGGTTTTTTTTTTTAAGATTTTATTTATTTATTTGACAGAGATAGAGACAGCCAGCGAGAGAGGGAACACGAGCAGGGGGAATGGGAGAAGAAGAAGCAGGCCCACAGCGGAAGAGCCTGATGTGGGGCTCGATCCCACAACGCCGGGATCATGCCCTGAGCCGAAGGCAGACGCTCAACCACTGTGCCACCCAGGCGCCCCTACTCATTATGGTTTTGATTTGCATTTGACTGATGATTAATAATGTTGAGCACTTTTTCATGTAACTGTTAACCATCCGAACATCTTCTTTGGAAACATATCTATTCAGTCTTTTGCCTATTTCTAAATTGGATTATTTGCTTTTTTGCTATCAAGTTGTGTGAATTCCTTATATATTTTGATAATTAACCCCTTATCAAGATATGTGGTTTATAGATATTTCTCCCATTCCATAGGCTGCCTTTCATTTTGTTGACTATTTCTTTTGCTGGGTTTGATGTAGTCTTGTTTATTTTTGTTCTTGTTCCTTGTACTTTTGGTGTCATATCCATAAAATCAATGCCAAGACCAATGCCTCAGGGCTCTTTCCTGTTAGGAGATTTTAAAACATGTTTCTAAGAGACACTTGAGACATTGGGTCTATACATGATATTAAACAGTCTCAAATTTTACAAACACTGTAATTGAGATTGATGGAAGCTACAAAACCCACCTTCTTTCCATCCCCTTTGCTTAAAACCCATTGCCTCATAGTTTTGGTCCAAGTTCCAAGCTTGGCCCCTCATCTCCAGTGTTTCCTGACGTATAATTTCCACTTCATCTGCCCACTCACTCTCAGGTTCACGGATTGGATTTTGTGTACCTACACACCCTGTTTCTGGGAACTGATAAAGGCTTAGTTATGATGTGTGCCCTGGATTATCTCCCTTACCCACTCATGTGAGCTGGAGTTCCTTTCTCTATTTGTGGCTCTTTAAAAACCTTGGTCTGAACTCTGCCTGCCCTCAGATTATTCTTGCTGTGCAATCTGCTAAGGGAATCCTCTCTACTTTTAACCATGGATCTCTCAGACATGGTTTTATATTCTTCCTCTGGCTCTGTATACCTTCAGACAGAATTCAGAGATTACCTCTCCATCCTATCTTCCCTCATTTATTTTAAAATAACTTTGATCTTGGAATTTTCTGACACTGTTAACAATTTGGTAGATTTCCAATCCTGGTGTCATACACAAATTATGAATTTTGAAACTTTCGATAGTCATTTTTTGGGGACAGTAATATAACCAGATATTTTTTCTACATAAGTCTGTTTGTATTCATCTCCATGATGGAAAAGTTTGGAAAAAGACAAGCCTGAGCCAACAGCAATATTGGGAAATGGGCAAATTTTTCCCAAATGGGCTATATTAGTGGACATTGCTGAATTTCACCAAAATCTTTTCATTCTGGCCCTTGGGCACATGAGTTATTAGCTCAGTAGAATGAATCTAGCTTTTAAAAACAGATTCATATTAACCAAACTCCTGGCATTATGAAAAAGCCAGAAGACCAATGTATTCCCGTGACAAGCAGAAAACCATTCTGGTGAACGGGGATCCTCATGTCAGCGTGACTAGTTCATTCTTTTCCAATTGACTAAAACCAAATGATGATGAAAAATTTGCTTGGTGAGAAGAACAAGGTGAGTGAATTTATGACTAAGTTTTTAGTGGATGAGGCCAAAACAACTCAATTCAATCCCTATAGAGATTCCTCAGTCTAGCTTGACTCTGATACTTGTGCTGGTCAGCACTATAGTAGAAGCAGGAAAATAATTTATTGAAAGGCTGTTGGTTAACTCAAAGCATCTTGCAAAGACTGGGGAGCCAGAATCAAAATGAGCAAGAATAAAGTAAGGCTGTGCTAAGGCCATGCTAGGGAACTCAGTGAGCAGAATTATGCTGCCTATGGCTATAGTTGGCACTGGTCACTGGGGCCACCAGTGCACCTCCGACCCTGGGTCCCTTACCCTCGATGTGCTAGAGCTGTGTTCTGGGTCCCTTACCCTCGATGTGCTAGAGCTGTGTTCTGGGTCCCTTACCCTCGATGTGCTAGAGCTGTGTTCTGGGTCCCTTACCCTCGATGTGCTAGAGCTGTGTTCTGGGTCCCTTACCCTCGATGTGCTAGAGCTGTGTTCTGGGTCCCTTACCCTCGATGTGCTAGAGCTGTGTTCTGGGTCCCTTACCCTCGATGTGCTAGAGCTGTGTTCTGGGTCCCTTACCCTCGATGTGCTAGAGCTGTGTTCTGGGTCCCTTACCCTCGATGTGCTAGAGCTGTGTTCTGGGTCCCTTACCCTCGATGTGCTAGAGCTGTGTTCTGGGTCCCTTACCCTCGATGTGCTAGAGCTGTGTTCTGGGTCCCTTACCCTCGATGTGCTAGAGCTGTGTTCTGGGTCCCTTACCCTCGATGTGCTAGAGCTGTGTTCTGGGTCCCTTACCCTCGATGTGCTAGAGCTGTGTTCTGGGTCCCTTACCCCCGATGTGCTAGAGCTGAGTTCTGGGTCCCTTACCCCCGATGTGCTAGAGCTGTGTTCTGGGTCCCTTACCCTCGATGTGCTAGAGCTGTGTTCTGGGTCCCTTACCCTCGATGTGCTAGAGCTGTGTTCTGGGTCCCTTACCCTCGATGTGCTAGAGCTGAGTTCTGGGTCCCTTACCCTCGATGTGCTAGAGCTGAGTTCTGCAGTCACAACAGTGTCTCTATTGCTTCTGCTTCTCTGCTTCCTCAGCTCTGGATTCTAGGCCTGGTAGGTGCTTCCAATTGGCTGAGCCTCCTACCAAGACGCATGCCTTATGGATGTCCCAAGCCTAGAGACAGAGTTTAGATATGGGTGGCCAAAGAAGAAAAGGGGCATATATTCCTTAAAACTCACTGTGGCTACAATAGCCATCCTCCTCCCACAGACTGTGGTAGGTCGGGAACTGCTGACATTGTCGTGGGGTTTCCAGTAGTATCCACGTCAGTGTCAGAATGAATACGAAGTTCCAACTCTGACACTTTCTTGCAGTGTTGGAAAAATAATGAAAGTACTCGGTACACTGCTTGGCACTGGTTAAGTGTTCATTAAGTAGAAGTTATTCCTGTTTCCAGTTCTGTGCACCCCCCTTCTCACTCAGCTGTCCTCTCTGTAGAGGGTGAGTCCTAGAGGTCTGACAGATGACTGTGAGTAGTTCTAGACTCATCCCTCATGTGCTGGTTTCATAGTTAACCTGTCAGGGGCAAGACGGTTTTGCTTATTCCCAAGTCCTAGAGCAAGCCTGACTCAGTGTCCACTGACACTGTTTATAAGGGTTGTTAGAAAGAGAATAAACAAGGCTACCCTTGAGAAAATGTCTTGCATTTTACACAGCACATTTTACATTAGGGATTTTATAGGTATAAACTTTTATTTCCTTTTTCCTGGAACGTTCTTGCCAGTTTCTGTACTCCAAAATAAAATTAGAAATAAAAATATTAATTGGTTTTTAATTTTGTCCACCAGCACAAATGCATTCCTTACCCTCTTATACTCAAGCATGTACAATGATCCAGGCCCTGCTTTCTGGATGGAGGCAGAGCAGTAAATGAGACACACGCCCCATTACATCAGTGCAGGATAAGATTTAGTTTTAATGAGATTTAACAAACCATTTCAAACTTACAACAAGAAGTCTATTTTCTCCCTCATTCTTGGAAGATATGAACAGATCTCTCCTAGCAGGGAATGCAAAAATATCTCCACAAGTTTCTTTTTATAGAGCATATAAAATTTGTTAAGCATCTATCCTGTGCCTAAACCATTATATGATTATGTTACCTAATTTGATTCTCAGAAAAGCTCTGTGAAATCAGAGTTATTAATTGTTACCACCATTTAAAAAAAAAAAAGGTAGGTAATTTTATTTCATTTTAAACCTGGTTAAAGAGAGAGTAGTTTTCTAGGTCCTTGCATTTTCCTAGACTAACACATAAGACATTTGACATAGCTTTTTAACAGTGGCACCAAAAGCTCTAAGATTCACTAATGGAGAAACAAGAGAGCTTATCCCCCAGCTGTATGGAAACTGAAAGAAGCCAATGTCACGCCACTTTCCAGTGTGACATCTCCTGATCTTCATGCAAACAGCATGACCGAGAGCGGCTCGCGCATGCGCCCTGAAACAGGACTGCCTGGGTTCGAATTACGATTGTCACTGATTGGCTGCATGACCTTGGGAAAGCCACTTAACTTCTCCATGCCTTAGTTCCCTCATCAGTAAAATGAGGTAGGTACTATGATTTTACTCACTTTACAGATGAAGAAACAAAAGTCTTAACGAGGGCGGAAGTAACAAATGGAAATTAAACGNTTCTGGGTCCCTTACCCTCGATGTGCTAGAGCTGAGTTCTGCAGTCACAACAGTGTCTCTATTGCTTCTGCTTCTCTGCTTCCTCAGCTCTGGATTCTAGGCCTGGTAGGTGCTTCCAATTGGCTGAGCCTCCTACCAAGACACATGCCTTATGGATGTCCCAAGCCTAGAGACAGAGTTTAGATATGGGTGGCCAAAAAAGTAAAGTGGCATATATTCCTTAAAACTCACTGTGGCTACAATAGCCATCCTCCTCCCACAGACTGTGGTAGGTCGGGAACTGCTGACATTGTCGTGGGGTTTCCAGTAGTATCCACGTCAGTGTCAGAATGAATACGAAGTTCCAACTCTGACACTTTCTTGCAGTGTTGGAAAAATAATGAAAGTACTCGGTACACTGCTTGGCACTGGTTAAGTGTTCATTAAGTAGAAGTTATTCCTGTTTCCAGTTCTGTGCACCCCCCTTCTCACTCAGCCGTCCTCTCTGTAGAGGGTGAGTCCTAGAGGTCTGACAGATGACTGTGAGTAGTTCTAGAGTCATCCCTCATGTGCTGGTTTCATAGTTAACCTGTCAGGGGCAAGACGATTTTGCTTATTCCCAAGTCCTAGAGCAAGCCTGACTCAGTGTCCACTGACACTGTTTATAAGGGTTGTTAGAAAGAGAATAAACAAGGCTACCCTTGAGAAAATGTCTTGCATTTTACACAGCACATTTTACATTAGGGATTTTATAGGTATAAACTTTTATTTCCTTTTTCCTGGAACGTTCTTGCCAGTTTCTGTACTCCAAAATAAAATTAGAAATAAAAATATTAATTGGTTTTTAATTTTGTCCACCAGCACAAATGCATTCCTTACCCTCTTATACTCAAGCATGTACAATGATCCAGGCCCTGCTTTCTGGATGGAGGCAGAGCAGTAAATGAGACACACGCCCCATTACATCAGTGCAGGATAAGATTTAGTTTTAATGAGATTTAACAAACCATTTCAAACTTACAACAAGAAGTCTATTTTCTCCCTCATTCTTGGAAGATATGAACAGATCTCTCCTAGCAGGGAATGCAAAAATATCTCCACAAGTTTCTTTTTATAGAGCATATAAAATTTGTTAAGCATCTATCCTGTGCCTAAACCATTATATGATTATGTTACCTAATTTGATTCTCAGAAAAGCTCTGTGAAATCAGAGTTATTAATTGTTACCACCATTTAAAAAAAAAAAGGTAGGTAATTTTATTTCATTTTAAACCTGGTTAAAGAGAGAGTAGTTTTCTAGGTCCTTGCATTTTCCTAGACTAACACATAAGACATTTGACATAGCTTTTTAACAGTGGCACCAAAAGCTCTAAGATTCACTAATGGAGAAACAAGAGAGCTTATCCCCCAGCTGTATGGAAACTGAAAGAAGCCAATGTCACGCCACTTTCCAGTGTGACATCTCCTGATCTTCATGCAAACAGCGTGACTGAGAGCGGCTCGCGCATGCGCCCTGAAACAGGACTGCCTGGGTTCGAATTACGATTGTCACTGATTGGCTGCATGACCTTGGGAAAGCCACTTAACTTCTCCATGCCTTAGTTCCCTCATCAGTAAAATGAGGTAGGTACTATGATTTTACTCACTTTACAGATGAAGAAACAAAAGTCTTAACGAGGGCGGAAGTAACAAATGGAAATTAAACGTTTTCAGGTTAGAGCCCATATTTCTTCTTTACGTTTCCTCCACATTTTACAGCATATCAGTAGCAGGTGGATGTCGAATTAAGGCTTCTTAGATTAACAAACAATCTCAATCTCTAAGTTTATGATGTTGGGTGTTTGGGGGGAGGGAGTCAGAAAACTGTGAAAAAACAATATTAGCTATATTTATCTCCAAGTCCCCAAATGATAAAGAAGGGTATTGAGACCTCTCTTCTATGTGGTCATACATCTTTCTCTTTAAGGAGGCAGAGATATATTTAACACAGGGTGCTATTTTAAAGGCAGACCTGTAAGGGCTTGAATCACAGATCCACTACCTAGAGCTCTTACGACTTTGGGAAGATTACTTAACTACATGGCTTCAGCATTGTTATGTATAAAACGGGGAAGGCAATATGGAAATACAAAATACGATTGTGTATGAAATTACCCAGTACACGTATGTGCACTCAGACGTGCATTCTTTTCCTATTTCAACAGAGAAGCTCTCCTAAAAGAAGAAGTTTGAAGTGGAGGGAAATTCGTGGCATGACTTGCTGTGGCCCTCTGAGGCACAGAGTGTTAAAGATGGCTGTGGATAGGTTTGATCTTGAATACCACTGTGATGACGACGGCGGGGTCAAATTATTTTTTAATATTAAAAAATATTTAAAATATATGAAAACATTGCCATTGATTGCTGCCTTGAATGTCTCACTATAAATCGTTCTCTTGTAATAAAGACAAATGTGAGGCAACCATATATATGTAAAACAGACAGGCCAAACACCAAAAATTCAATAAGAGTATTTTTTTTTAGTAGAATATAGAGAAACTGCTAATCTCAGAAACCTAGTAATGAGCTTTCACAGGCTGGAGAATACGAAATGTTGAATTAGCTAAACCTAAAAAGGAGGAAGAAATATTAGGATCATTTACAAAAGAAAAAATAAAGCCAACAGGAAAGTCAAGACTGCAGACCAATACATTTCTCTGGTAGCTGTATTAGTTTTTGTTTACTTTTCATTTCTAATCAATATTGCAGAGAGCAACAGAGGTTCACAATGTAACAAAGAGAGAAATAAAGAAAATTAGGGACTTGAAAGAAACAGGAAGAGAGATGATTTAGCATAAAATTTAGGGCTTTTGAGAAAGATCCCAGAAAAATAACAGTTTAAATTCTTGAAGGGAGAAAAGGAAAAAAAAAAAGTTACTGGAAAGCTCTAGCAGATTTGTGAGATCTGGAAAAATAATACCGAGTATAAAATATCTACAGATGAAGGGTATTTTTACTCATCCAATGCACCTTACATAAGACATTATTTAAACTACTACTACAGAACACCATATATTAAAAAAGGAAGATTTAAGGTTTTAGCTTTCTTTGGCAGCAACTGGACCGAGTTTCAATTAGCATTCAAAATCTTTATCTCAAGATAAAATATCAAATAAAAATAATTAATTGATGTTGTAAAGGTGCTTATCCATAAAGGATATCAGCTCTTTAACCCTGAGATATGAATCTTGGATTTGTCATGTACCAGAACGATGTTTTAAATCTGTGAAATCTTCTGAAAAGCCAAATAATTTACATTGTCATTTATCTTTACTCTCAGAAAAACGCAGTGTTCCTTAATGACAGAATTATGAGAAATTAAGCTTGTCTACACAATGAAGAGTCAGGCTCGGAACCAAAAAAATAAGTCCTTGGATTGATTCTACCAGCTCCAATCCAGCTACCGTGACATTTGGTGGGATTTTTAATGCTGTGTATTTAAAACTTTCTTCCACTTTTTTTTTTTATTATGATATGTTAGTCACCATACAGTACATCATTAGTTTTTAATGCTGTGTTCCGTGATTCATTATTTGGGTATAACACCCAGTGCTCCATGCAAGAATTTTTTTTTTTTTTAAATTTATTTATTTGACAGAGAGAGACAGCCAGCGAGAGAGGGAACACAAGCAGGGGGAGTGGGAGAGGAAGAAGCAGGCTCACAGCGGAGGAGCCCGATGTGGGGCCCGATCCCATCACACGGGATCACGCCCTGAGCCGAAGGCAGAAGCCCAGCCGCTGTGCCACCCAGGCGCCCCTCCATGCAAGAATTTGATCCCATTTATAATCTACCCTTTACCCATGGAAAGTATTTCAAATGTAGAAAGTTACCTGGAATGATTATTTTCTCCTCTCAGCTGTTGAAAGTACTCTTTACCACTTTGAAAGGGCTAAGCAATAGAACAGATGCCACAACTACTAGTGTGTCTGGCTGTAAAATTTTCACTGACTACCTATTTTTAAAAAATTAGAAATCTAGATGAACCAAATCGAGAGGAACATGTTAATTCTTAACGTCAGTTTTTCTTACACTAGTAATGTCTGGTAGGAAAGCTATACTTTTTTTTTTTTAAAGATTTTATTTATTTACTTGACAGAGACAGCCAGCAGAGAGGGAACACAAGCAGGGGGAGTGGGAGAGGAAGAAGCAGGCTCCTAGCGGAGGAGCCTGATGCGGGGCTCGATCCCATAACGCCGGGATCACGCCCTGAGCCAAAGGCAGACGCTTAACGACTGTGCCACCCAGGTGCCCCAAGGAAAGCTATATTCTAACATACTTTCATGAAACAAAGAATAAAAGAAATTTGGATGCAATATTAGACCAAAAAAATCACTAAATTCTTGGAATCTATAGCTCTAACACATCCAAAATGCACAATAAATTTTTCAGTAAGAGGGTATTTTTTTAGCGTGCTTTCCCAAGTATACACTTGTACAGTGAATTTAGACTATAGATATTCTTATACCACAATATGAGAACAAAAACAAGTTAGACTATGAATGTTATACCTCAATTTTAGGGCAAAACATTAATAAAGAATGCTAGGTAAAACTGAATGAGAATTTTAAAGATAACTGGACCATCAAAACCAGGCCAGCAACCTATGGGCCAAACCTCACTCATTGCTTTATTTTTGTAAATAAAGTTTTATTGGAACACAGCCGTGCTCCCTTGTTTCATAGTGTCTATAGCTACTTCATGCTACAATGGCAAAGCTGAGTCTTGCAATGGACTACATGGCCTGGAAGACTTAACTTTTTACTATTGGCAAAAATTTTACCATGTCCTGATCTCAGAGATCATTGCAAACAAATTTTATTTTACAACAGTTCTTAAACCATGGAAACCTCATAACTTAAGATTAGTGCTCCTCATACCCTTTTACTCCATGATTTACTATTCGATGTCTAGGTTATATGGAAAACTTTGGGGTTTTTTTTCTCCTAAAAAGTTCTTTGATTGATTCAAAAACTGTGAATTTTGTGAGGAATTCAAGATGAGAAAAATCTAGCAGATCATCTAAGAGCTTTTTATTGGGATCAGCCTGAGTCCACAGCCTGTTCAAATATACACAATTTTATCCATTTTGTATCTGAATATCCTTCTCGTGAGCAGGTCCACAGTTTTCTGAGGCCGTATTGAGAAAGGTTCAAATGATTTTCATAGCAGTTTATGCTTCAGAAAATTGAAGAATAACTGATCTAGACAAATCTTAATCTTTAAAGATACAGATGATGAGGCCAAGAAGCTTAAATAACTTTCCCTCAAAGCTATATGACTAGAATTCAAAGCCAGAATTTCTTGCTCCCAGGTCAGAGGTTTTTATTCATGCAAGCCATTTTTTTAAAAACAAAATTGTGACATAAACATCAGAAAAGTAAAATACACGTGGAATTAAATATGTCAGGCAAGTATACTTTGCATTCCCTTCTAAATGTGTCTTCCTTTCCTGACTTTGATGACACAGATGGGGAGGTAAGCTCGAGATCCTGGCCCTGGGTCTCTCAGGGTGGTATGTGTGATGTGAACCGAGCAGACTGTGTACCGTCTGACATGAACCCAGTGGAGCATATTGGCCTAAAACCATTGCCAAATACAAAATTCAAAGAGACAGCCAGGAGAGTCTGCTGATCTCAATATAAAAGTTGCCCTAAGATCTTACAGTTGGAAACATGATGGTCTGCACTTGCCCCATTTTTTCCCACTTGTCCTGTGTGCTAGCTTCTCTTGTGTTTCTGAGGAGGGAGAAGGAACAGGGAAAAGAGCCAACACCTCTTGACCCAACTGACTGACGTCGTTCTCTCCTTGGCTGGTTGCCCGGCTTTATTTTTCCTGTTCACGGATGTGGTGCTGAGCTCCCTCCTCACGAGAGGTCTCACTCTGCAGCGGCTTCTCTAGGTACTGGTGGGTTTGCGCTCACCACCTCCACCTCCCCTGCCGCTGGCATTCACAAGCCTACTTCTGGGATTGCCTCTCCCCCTCCCACGCTGTGGCCGTCCTGGCAAAGCTGTTAATCCCAACATACCGTCCACGGTCACTGCAGGGAGAATGCGTGCACACCCATCTTCTGTGCCACTCGGGGACTGTGGAGCTTGTGAAATCTCTCTCTTCTAATCACTGCGAGGAAGCAAAACTATTGATCAAAATGCTGTTCTCCTGATAGGGCAACTTACCTACATTTGCTTAAACATCATATATATACTCTCCCTCCTATTCTAGGGATATCCCTAGAATAGGAGGGAGAGTATGGCCACAGTCAAAGAGGCACTAAGGGTTGTTTCTGACAGAAGTCCTCTCCAGAAGTCCTCAAGGGAGATGGCTGACTCCCGCTTAGATGTTCTTTAAAATGTGGAGTATGTAGAACATTTTGTCTCCAGCTTTCAGTCTTGACCACAATTATGGGACGTGCTTGTACATCTGAATTCACAATACGGGGGTTCTGCTTTTGCCATGGGGTTAGTAATGGACAATGATGTTGGTTCCAATTTTTCTCTATTACAAAGAATGCTCCAATGAGCGTCCAGGGCTCATACCTCTGTGTGCACATGAATTAATTTCTTTCATAGGGTAAGTACTGGGAGGGAGAACTGCTTAGTTACAGGGTATGAAAATGTAAAGTTGGTTTTTTTTAAAGATTTTATTTATTTATGTGACAGAGAGACAGCCAGCGAGAGGGAACACAGCAGGGGAATGGGAGAGGAAGAAGCAGGCTCCCAGTGGAGGAGCCTGATGTGGGACTTGATTCTGGAACGCCGGGATCACGCCCTGAGCTGAAGGCAGACACTTAACGACTGTGCTACCCAGGCGCCCCGAAAATGTAAAGTTTTAATATATATTTACAGATTGTCCTCAATAAGTGACTATTCTAATTTATTTTCCCAAACCTCCGAAAAACATAAACATATGCTCAAATACACTGTGAGCAGGATTCTGCAATCACAGCAACAGTGAAATACCTCTTAAAACCCATTATATTGACAAATGTGAACTTTTATATACTGCTGGTAGGAAGGAAAGGGAATAGGAATTAGGTAATGTTCACATCTGTCATTTCTCTCTCCAAATCTTCACCAAGAAAAATGTCAGAGTATTGAAAAATTGAAACACTATTATAACAAACACCTGTATACCCACGATCAATACACACATACAGACACTCATACAAACACACACACTTCTGAACCATTTGCGAACATCAGGTCTCTTTATTTCTAAACACATATATCTTAGATAGCATACATTGTTTTTCTGCCTAAGTGAGGACAATTATTAATTGTATACTGTATTTGTGAAGAAAAGGCAACATAAGATATGTAAGGCACCCAGAGCAGTACGCAGATCATGGTAAAAACGGTACAAAGTATACAAAGGTAAACAAAATGTATACAAAAATGATACTCCTTATACCCCTAAACAAAAATATGAAACTGACATGTGTGTATACTTTTTAAATGAGTTTTTAAAAAAGACTGCTTTATTTATTTGAGTCAGCATGTGCACATGCAAGCAGGGGCAGAGGATGAGGGAGAGAGAGGATCTCAAGCCCAGGGCTTGCTCCCAGGACCCTTGAAATCATGACCTGAGCTGAAATCATGAGTCAGACTCTTAACTGACTGAGCCACCCAGTTGCCGCTGTGTGTGTGTGTGTGTATTCTTAAATTAATATTTAGTTATTGTTTATATCTTGAGTATATAAGCTATTTTTTCTTGAGTGCTGCTCTCTCTTTGAAGAGGTAAAATGAAGCCCACAACATGTTAGATATCTCAGTGAAGATACCTAGGTTAATAAAGGCTATTTACTTATTCGTGAGAATCCACTTTTCAGTGGAAAAGCAACTTTAGCTAACTTGGTCCTTTTTCATCTTTTATATTTTAACTAAAACCCACGTATGTGATGTTGGTCTATACAAAAGAGAATATAGAATTTTCAAATATAAAAAGTGAAACTAACGTCCTTTAAAAAAAAACAAAAAACAATGCTAGTCCTCATGTTTCTTATTTTTTTTTACATTTCAATATTTTATTTCTTTGTTTCATCTAACTAACATTATTATTTGAAGGTAAGAATGCTCTCCTGAGTAGTTTCAAATGATCCTCCCAAAGGAACACATGTTAGGAATTTTAAAGGTGGAAAAAACCTTGTATAGAGTAGGCGCTCAGTAAACATTAGTTAATGTGAGTTAATTGTAGCTATGAATTTTTGATACTATAGATATATAGATATGAATTTGAGTAGATACTATTCTTTGTCAGGAAGATAAACTCTGCAATACAACTCCTTCACAAAAAAAATGAATCTTTCATTGGTTATTACAATTCATAAATTTGAGGTTGTCAGAAACTTTCAAACCTACTGAATCTTTGTTTTCATTACAAAAAGGAATATTTATCTCTTATGAAGTAATGCACTTCCCGTGCATATGAAACCTAGGCTGTTTGAAACAGTTTGTGGGAAACATCTTGTTACATAGATGTTGCTGCTAGAGATTGCAATGGGCACAGTGCTGGTTACAATAAAGTCTGATTAATTAACTTTTATTTTTTAATAATTCATATGCCATAGAATGCAAGTCAATCAGAAAATTACTTTCAGTAAAATTTTGCTACCAGATAATAAAATGAAGTCGTTAGGAGCCTACACGACAGATACCAAATAACAATTAAGAGCCCAATTTTCTTTGCTGACTTGGACTTAAATAAAATCTTCACTTAATCTTTGGAAGACTAGTTCTTTGTTATTAATTAAATCTAGGATTTTTGCTGTCGAAGTCACCACACTGGTTTAGTTTTATTTTTGCAAGGCTATGAGAAATGTTATTGCTGCTTCAACATATATAGTACACAGCACATAAAAATGTATCTCATGCTTTGTGTACAGAAACAAAAATTCTCAAGCATTAACAATTATATCAGTGGGAGTTTTTGCATTAAATTAAGCTTGGGGGAAGGAAAAAGTGTGGGCTATAAACAAGAAAAAATATTTCTCTTAAGACAGTTAAATGTTAACTAGGTGCATTAATCAAATTATGATGTAATGTTCTGCAAAGTCAGCTATAAAAAGTGTTTTCCATTACTTTTCTACTTTCACATTAATTTTTTTGCAGTAAAAACTAACTGCTATATATAGCAAAAGGAAAGTACCTAACTTGATGCGTAATTTCCTTTTGAACCAAAGAACCTATAAAATTTCTGTGTGAGAGAATATTAATTGCAACTATACCTTTTATGGCAGAAAACCTTAGCACTTTGGATATCTGCCTGTTCTTTTTTGAGGACAAAAATTATTTCTTATCTTTTTTTTTATTTTTGACAAATTTCTAGTTATAAATGCAGTGCTTGGAACATTTTCACAGCTTGTTGTTTGTAGGTGGAAGGAAAGATAGAAACAAGGAGGGAAGGAAGAAAGGGAGGATGGAAGGAAGGAGAGAAGAAAGGAGGGGAGGGAGGGTAGGAGGAAGGAAAGAAAAAAAGAAGGAATTTATGTCAGACAATCTAACTCGATTAGTAAATTCTAGGAGGTGTAACATACATATATATTAGAAAGGAAATGTACTTTGAAGTTAACGATATTTAAAATCAGGAAAACAAACTGGTGAATGTACATCATACCATTTTGTATTAATGTAATAAATGCATTTTAATCCATACAAGTCATTGCTAGTTTTAATCTTGGACAATTTACAACCTTTGTTAGTTTAAATTTCCTTATATGAATCATGATGGAATAATCTCTAAATTTTAGGCTTGCTCAAATTTTTATAACACTATAGAAGGGCAGATGAGGGAGTTCAAGGCAGATCGCCTTCTCCATGTTTTCATAGCTGGTAGTGGAGGTGTGCACAAAAGTGAGCTTCTGGACTGGGTACTTCTCCAAAGAAAATAAAAACACTAATTCAAAAAGATCCCTGCACCCCTATGTTTATTGCAGCTTCATTTACAATAGTCAAGATATGGAAGCAACCAAAGTATCCATTGACTGATGAATGGATAAGGAAGATGTGGTATAAATATACTACATACGACACATACAGACCACACTCCCCCCAAATACGTGGTAGAATATTCTGCACCATGAAAAAAAGATGAGCTCGTGCCATTCGCAACAACATGGATGGCCCCAGAGGGTATTATGCTAAATGAAGTAAGTCAGACTGAGAAGGACAGATATCATATGATTTCACTCCTATGTGGGACCTACAAAAACAAATGAATAAACAAACAAAAAGCAAATCAGGCCTATAAATAGAGAGAACAAACTGATGGTTGTCAGAAGGGAGTGGAGTGAAGTGATGGGCAAAATGGGGGAAGGGGAGTGGAAGGTTTGGTTATGGAATAAATAAGTCACGGAAATAAAAGGCAGAGCATATGCAATAGTCAATGACATTGTAAGAGTGCTGTGTGGTGACGGGTGGGAGCTATGCTTATGGCGAGCACAGCATAATGTATAGAGCTATCAAATCACAATGTCAGACACCTGAAACTAATTTAACATTGTGTGTCAACTGCACTCAAAAAATTTTTTAAATAAAATCTGTTCAAAAGAAAAAGAAAAAAAGAGCTTCTTGGAAACTAGCAACAAATACTGTAAGGTTATTGACCTTCTTCCTGACTTCTCCCCAGCCAGTGGCCATGGTAATGGCAGCAGGAATGGTGGCAGTTGGGCCTCGGACAAATGTTTCAATTTACCACATCCATAGCGGACCCTGCAGTGGGATTTCTACATTTAGAAGTTCACATTGTTTGTTTGTTTGTTTGTTTGTTTGAAGAAGCCTTGTGTGGACAAGAGTTAATTAGTCCAGTTTCCTTTCCTTTAATGCAAGATCATGAGAACTTTGGGCAATGCATTTCATTTCCTTGGGTCATGAAAATGAAAAACAAAGTAAATTTTTATTTAATGGATCTAGTAGTTGGGGAAATTATATATAAGCATACTGTTATAGAACAATGTTTTTTGGTCAGGAGGCTTTCCTAGGTAGGAGAAAGTAAAGTTCAGTTTTACAGCAGTGCAGTTTTAGTTTGCAATATATAAGAATTTGAAAGATGAAAAGAAAGCCAAAACAGTTTTGTACTACATAGGGGCTTGGAGAAATAAAACTAACCTGCAGAAAAGATCATAGAATACCATAACTAATTTCAGAAATGTAATGAAGAAACGTAGTTTGGGTTTGCAATGAAAATAGGTAGGAACCCAGTAAAATTCCAAAATAATTTTAAGGAATGACTTACTTTGAAACATGTGATTGGTTAGTTTGCTGAGTGAGTTTGTCTTCTTTTTAGAATTTGATTCATACTCAAAGCAAACCTTCTTTAGGAAAGGGTAGAAATTCTAGCCAAATTGTTGTAGGGAACAGATATGGGTGGGAATGGGGAAAAGCCTTCTGAGTTAAGCTCCTTGAAGGCAGGTCAAATATATCTGAACTTCCCATATACCCACCAGCTCGGAACCTAGCTTAGAAACGCTCTCTAAGAATTTTTTTGTGTTGATTTGCCTAGAAATTTAGGTATGTTATCTGCAATAATTATTGTTGGCATAGAATAAAATGTCCTAAAATTTTTCAAGATGATATCAATATAGTCAGAATTCTGGGATCTCAACTGGAATTTATCAGTGTTCAAATACCTTAAAAAGATATTTTTTGAGGAAATATTTTAAGTTATTTTCGGACAGCCTGTGGCCAACCTCAGATGGAAGTGGGATAGCTCCCAGGACCAATAATTTGTCAAGTGCCAAAACCTGTACAATGGAATGGAATTCTGCCTTCTGACAGCCTGATATTTAAAGTGTACTGGTCTCATGTCAGAACATCCAAATCTGAGCTGAATGTGATCCAGGATTTCCTGAAAGTCTATGGGAGATATATAGTATTGGAAGGAAACCATCTAGGATCTGTCAACACTCTGTGTTCCTAGATTTTCTAGTCTTTATCATCAGAAAGCAATGTGCCTGGAACATATTTTCCATAATCTCACAGATATGTATAAACTATCTTCAGTCAGCCATGTTGCAAAGGTTAGCTAAGGGTATTCTAAAGAAATTATCTTGGGGAATATATTTATCTCCAGATAATATACCTAGTCTTCTAGTTTACTTTTTACAGAACTAAGCAAAAGAGATAAAAGATCTGCCCTTTCAAGTCATTCATACTGAGTCAAATCCAAGGAAAAGATAGGTTAGGGAAGGGGGGATAAGCTGTCAGGGATGGGCCTTGCTCTACCCTCATCGACGGATTAAATAAATCAGTTTGCTGTATTGACTGGTGTCAGACTTGGTGGTAGGCCTAACCACGCAGTGATGAATGGGACAGGCTGTGGAGGCAAACAGCACTGGACTGTTTCCTGATCAGGGGACAGCCACTGATTAAAGAAGGTGTGGCCCCTGTGGGCTGGCCAGTGATATATGTCATGGCCTAGAGTGAGGTCTGTCCATTAGGGGCAAAGATAATTCAATTTTTTCTTAAAATACTTTATTTTTTAGAGAGAGAGGGAAAGAGCATGAGCAGGGAGGGGGCAGAGGGAGAAGGAGAGAGAGAACCTTAAGCAGCCTCCCTGTTGAGCACAGAGCCCGATACAGGGCTCCATCCCAGGACTCTGAGATTGCGACCCAAGCAGAAACCAAGAGTTGGCTGCTCAACTGACTGAGCCGCCCAAGACTGGTATGAAGTATAGAACATTGAAACTAATTCAAGTCACCATTTTCTTAATTCTTCCAAGGAGGGTAGATAGCTAGCATCCTAGATACATAGGAGAGAAGTTAAGTCATTGTTTATGATGTAGGCATTGGGGCGTGAGGGCTTAATTTTCTCATGAAATCCTGTTTGAGGAATTTGAATGAGAAACTGAAATTATCCAAAGGGTAACTGAAAGGTAGAAGCAAAACACATACTGAAACAGAAATAGTACTTACCATGTATCAGGGACTGTTCTAAGTGCAATATGTGTGTTAATTCATCTAATCCTATCAAGTGGCTTTATGATTGTCCTAATCACTGATGGAAAAACTAAGGCACAAAGTGGTTAAATAACTTATTTGAAGTTACTAACTGGTAAAACTGGGGTTTACACCCAAACAGGATAGATTTAGGGCCTGAGGCGTGATCTGAAGATTAGCTGAGCCATATGAGTGGCAGGACTGGGTCTTTGCCACAGTGTTGGGAGAAGCAAACTGCCATTGGCTGTGAGTGTCCCTGAATGTACTCCTTGGACCTGCAAGAAATGCAAAGTCCTGACTCCTGTTGACCGGGGCCATCCCTCAGGATTGTATTTGTAGTGAGGAGCTTTGAGGGATGAGGAGATGTTTCCCCCTAGAGGCAGAACCGGCCTGCCTGCTCTTACTAGAAAACTCAGTTTTCCTCTCTGAGAACATAGCCCATGAGTGTGCAGGCTTCACGATGAGGTCTTTGCAATGTCCTTGTGGAATGTGGCTGGCATGAGAACCAACACAAACCAACATGAAGCTCTCTGGATGCTTCTGCCTTGAGTCATCAAGTCTTTGGTCACTGACCCAGAAGTCTCATGTCTTCTGCTGGCATCTGTGAAACACTAACAGGCTAGCTTGTGTGCTTGCAGGTAGGGAAAAGTCCCAAACCGTGCAGTTTCTGACGCACAGATGGCAGAGTCGTAGAGCAGGAGGACTCTGGTCACTGAGGAACTTCCTTGCCTACACACCATCCATTTGTCCAAGGGAGCAGGATCCCAGTTCTCAGGAGTATTGACAGAGACAGGATGCAGAAAGTACAGAGGATGCAGGAAGACGACAGAGACAAGTCAATGTTTCTTAAAATGGTTGTGCTGTTTGTAAACAAAACGGCAGAAAGAACACTGGAAGTGTGTGTGTCTCCTTTCGTAATTCTTGGCAAAAGTTACTTCATCCCGGTCATTTTCTGATTCCCTCCTATTTTCTTCTTTTATTTTTATGCCTTCTCTATACTTCACCATGGGTCAGAAAGTTTATGGTTATATAAAGTAAATTTCCCCCTTGTTTTGCAAGATCATGCAGAAACCTTGATAACCCAGGACAGTTTCTAGAACAATTTCCTCCTCCAATGTCAGTTTATGTAGTCCTGCCTCAGGAAGCAATCTAGGCTGTGGAAGGTATTAACATTTCCATAAATCTAATAAACTTCAACCGCTAAGACATCTTCACAATATAAATGTGTAAACCACACAAATCAGGCTAAACCCAGAATTCTTTCATTGAATCCCTACTCTGTGCAATGCATGAAGTACCTTCTTCCTTTTTATTTTTTTTTGAACCTTCCCTTGACTTTTTTTAAGTTAACTGGTAATGAGTTCAACTGTTATTGGACTTTTCTCAAGCCACCGAGAGTGGCAAGTGTTACAAATGTCAGCTTTTTTTTCCCTTATAAGAGTAATAATTCATAAACAATTGAGAAAAGTTGATAAGATTTCCAGGAAAAGCCACTCTGAGGTTGAAACCAAACATGGAACAATAAATTTTTTCAGGTTAAATTTGCCCTTAGGTCACTATAATACATACTTCTGTTAACATAAGTTGAGATTATTCATTTGATAAAATCCTACTTTTGAAGGAAATTGCACCTATATAGCTGGAAGGGGACTTCTGTCATTTATATAATTACTAGTTATTATTTCCCTTTACATGTTATCCTCTGAAATAATGAGCCCTACTTTGGAAACACAACCTAATAGAATCCTTCTCAGGAGATCTTGCCCCAGCCCCATATTACAGATGGGACATTTAAATCAAAGTGTCTTGACATAGTGATATTTTTCAATGACTCAATTGAGAGTCATAGCTAATCACCCATGTTAGGAGATTGTCAGAACCTAACATTTAATATTTAACACATGTTAAAACATTGTAATGTTTTATGTTAATACATTTAAAATGTTAGAAATTATATTCTAAATTTACAGTTGCTCAACACCTATTAAAATTTTGGTTGTGATCAAAACGCTGTCAGAGGATTGATGGACAGATGTGAGTTTCATCCTTTGCTATTGGTTTTAAAATCTATCCTTAAAAAAATCAATAAGCAAATAATTGACTGTATCTCAGCTCCCAGCCAGAGTCAGACAGTTTATGTTATTTTAATTTCAATTCTATGGACTAATTTGCTCTAGCTCTTGCCCACTAATGTCTAGCTTTTCTTCCTGACCGCCAGGTACTCTGATCTATAGATGTGGGTCTCATACTATTCGCAGCCTTGCATAGATTTTTCTATTAGCTCCTAAAATGGCTTTAAGTTCTAATCCTTACAATAAATCACTTATGTCATGTCAATATCTATAACAATAAATCAGTTTTTATAGCAAAAAAAATAAAATAAAATCTATCCTTAAGTTCCAGTATCAGAGTCATGTGCATGAATGACCTCAATTGGACCCAACAACCATCCTCAAACTGTGCTTTGATTTGATATTATTCTTCAGTTCTGAAGAATAAAAAACATACCCCTTTCATTTGTTTATTCATCCATCCATCCATCCACCCCAATGATTCATTCAAATTTTTATTGAGCCAGAAATATGGTTGGCACAGGGAAAATAATTATAAAACCAAACAAGGAACCCAGTCTCCTGGAGCTTACGGTGTAGAGACAGACATTAATCAAGAAATCACAGAGAGGGGGGGCGCCTGGGTGGCACAGCGGTTAAGCGTCTGCCTTCGGCTCAGGGCGTGATCCCGGCGTTATGGGATCGAGTCCCACATCAGGCTCCTCTGCTGTGAGCCTGCTTCTTCCTCTCCCACTCCCTCTGTTTGTGTTCCCTCTGTCGCTGGCTGTCTCTATCTCTGTCAAATAAATAAATAAAATCTTTAAAAAAAAAAAAAGAAATCACAGAGAGGGAAGTAAACCATAAGAGACTTTTCACTCTAGGAAACAGACTGAGGGTTGCTGGAGGGGAGGCGGGTGGGGGGATGGGGTAACCGGATGATGGGCATTAAGGAGGGCACTTGTGATGAGCACTGGGTGTGATATGCAAGTGATGAATCACTAAATTCTACCCCTGAACCCAATACGACACTATATGTTAACTAACTTGAATTTAAATAAAATCTTGAAAGGAAAAAAAAGAAGTCACGGGAATGAATTATGTAGAGTTACAAAGTGAGATAACTGTCTTGGAACAGAGATATCTGGGTCTCAGAAGACCCATAAAGAAGGAACATGACTTTAATTGACTCAATTGAGGTGAAATTTAGAGAGATATCAGGGCCAGAATACGAAGGATCTTGATTATAACCTTATGGACTTTGATCTTTATTCCAAAAGCAATGGAAAACCATTTAAGGAATTTAAGCACCAGGGCAACTTCAGCAGATTTTAGCTTTAAAAGATGGCTTTGCCTGAGGAATGGGAAAGAGATTGGAATGGGCCCCGGGGGAAAGAGTCTAGTTTGTAGGCTTCTTGTGAATGTGATCCTTGTGGGGATATTGCTCAGAATATCGTTTATTACATTAAGCAGTACCCTATCTATGAGGACCTAAGGGAAAGTTGTCCCTCCTGACACAGTACTGGGAATAGTTGGGTAGGCTTGACCCAGTTACTATCGCTTTTATCTTATAAACACTTAATAGATATCTTATAAATATTTATCTTATAAACACTAGGGAGATATTTAAAGGTAATGCAACTGAATATGCTCTCATATTCTCATTGGCTTCCAGAAAAGCTAAAGCCAAGAGTATTGGACTCCAGGGTATTACATTTTGTGCTTCCCTCATTCCTAGTTTTATCTTAATCTTTTAACTTATTTTCCTTTGCCTTAAATTTGTTTTTGCTTATTATTATTTTTTTAAAGTAGGCTCCGCACCCAGCAACACTGGGCTTGAACTCATGACCCTGAGATCAAGACCTGAGCTGAGATCAAGATTCAGACACTTAACCGACTGAGCCACCCAGGGGCCCCTGCTTTTGCCTAATTTTAGTATTATTTTGTACCCCTAGCACAAAACACCTGCAAGTAATTAAACAAAACCATAAATACTATTATATTAAAACGTGTGTTGCTACCTTGGAAGAACTGTCTGACGCACTGATAATATATATGCCCACCACACACAAGAGCAGGATACTGGAGATGGAATGAGAGTATATGGGAAAACCATGGTCTTTTTGTACCAAATTGCCACTTAAAGAGTGTGACAGCTAATCTCTATGTTGTTAGGAACTATATCGTTTCAAGATGTGTGAAACTGGCGGGGACCTAAATTCCAGTCATCATTCACTCTTGGCGTTGAAGCATGCTCATGGTATCTGGTATTACGCAACGTTCTTTGGAATTTGTAAAAGAATTTGACTACTTCTAGCTTGAGCTATGAAAAAAAAAGATCTTATCTTATTTAGCATAGTGATAATGCAGTGTTTTAAATACATCCCAGCTTAGATGAGACACCATACTTTCCTAAATGGTTCTGCTGAGCCTTAGACTTTGTGATTTGATGGCCTGCAAAGTCAATGAGAAATAGATACTTAGAATTTGAAATGGAAATCTATAGTCTTTCTGTTTTTTTCTCTATAGGAGGATTTTCACATTTGTATCAATTTCTCACTAATGACTCTTTAAGGCCTTGTATACAGTCTTCATTCTTTTACATAACATTTATGATTGTAAGTAAGAAAAGAGCAAGGAAGATGTTACCTATTCATCTAGTTGAGTCTTAAAACTCTAAAAGACTGTGATAAAACTACCAGTCTATGGGTTGTCAAGCTTAACAATGGAGCATGGCAACAGGAAACGGCTCAACCCAGGAGTGGATGCAAGTGAAGGCTCACCAAAGGAATCATTCAATACGATAATGAACAGTCTGTACTCTTCACCGCCTCAGGCTTGGATCCACTTCATCTGGTGCACATCTGTTGGTTTCACCCAGCAGTCCAAGAAGGGCACTGAACACTAGGGATGAGCTTGCTCTGCAATGATATTCTGATTGCTTCATCATACAGACCTCTTTACAATCTTAGCTTCCCAAACTGCATGCTCTTCTCAATGTGTTTTTCCAAAACTACGAGGTGGAAACCTTTATCTGAACTCTTGGGCATCACTTCTGCCGGTGGCTTTTTCTGTTGTGTGGACACTTTTCACAGCTGCATACTTTGTTTCTGATTGTGTCCCCTGCCAAGTCTGGACCTCTAGAATACTTACCCTTGTCCTGTGCCCAGGCCTGCCATACTGATAGTCATCTACACTGACATTCTGCTGTGGGTTTTGTTCTCTCAGGGCTCAGGATATTTACATTCCTTCCCAAGCTTTGCTATAGGCCAAATCCTTGTTCCTCACCTGGTGCCACATGGTCTATCCAGACTCAAGGAAAATCACAACTAACTGTCAAAATGAAGGAGAGAGCAGCAGATTGAGATTTTTCTGAGCCAGGGCCTTGAAGATGAGACCTGAGGAAGACTGACTCTATACATTCACTGATGTAAGGACCAAAAGAGATGATATTCAGAATTATGCATATCACACACCATCTGATAAGTCCTCTGTGCCTGAAGTATCTAGCCTACTGTTCATTCCATGCAAAACCCTGGGACTCAGGCACTCTTTCAGAGCCTTCTGGGACAATTTGGGGAAAAAAATGTATAAAATATGGGATGATCACAAAAGTGAACCTAGTTAAAGTCAAACAATGGACTTAATTTTCTTTCTATCATCTCCTTCTTAATCCTAATCTCCCTATAAGAGTAGTCAGTGATTCATTGTATTACTATCTGTTTCTCACCCTAACATTTGTATCCACCTGCATCCATCCATTTGCTTATGATAGAAACCAGGCAGGCATATCTGTTTCTACATCAAACCCATGACTGTTCTAATTTAAATATTCTTTATATCCTTCTTATTATTTTCTTCTCCATAGTCACCACCCTGGTCACATTTATATGTCCCACTGTCATCTCTCACTAGAACTAATATCGTTGCATTCTGCCTGGACTTCCTGCTTCTAACTCTGTCCTTTTCAATTTTTAAAAAAAAGATTTTATTTATTTATTTGAGAGGCAGCGAGAGAGAGAGAGAGAGAATGAGATGGAGAGGGAGAGAGCACAAGCAGGCGGAGTGGCAGGCAGAGGGAGAAGCAGACTCCCTGCTGAACAAGGGGCCTGATGCAGGACTCTATCCCAGGACCCTGGGATCATGACCTGAGCCATAGGCAGATGCTTAACAAACTGAGCCACCCAGGCACCCCTGAGTCTGTTTTTTTCTAAATCATTCTAAAACACAGAACAGGTAGCATAATAGTGCAAATAGCATGATATTGTTAACTCTGCTTAGTTCTCTTCGAAGTCTTCTCTTTGCACCTCGGATAGATCAAAATCCTCCACAGCCAACAAAGCCTGGTGTGATCTAGTCCATGCCGGCTTCTTCAGCCACATCTAATGCTGCTCTCCTGTCTATTAGTTATGTTCCGACTGCCCTGACCACTTTTCAATCCTTCTCAATTTTGGATACTTTCATCTATATTTTTTTATGTTCTTTAACATCTCAATTTCTATTAAGACTTCCTATATAGGAATTTAGCCTTACTATTTTCATCAGATACATTCCTTCTTTAATGAGGTCTTCCCTGAAGTCCAGTGTAAGCTAGTTCTCTCTATTATACTATTTTATGGTACATTGTCATTTCTCCTCATAGCACTTTTCCTAGTTTTCACTTAGGCACTTGTTTGTATGAAAATTTCTAAAGTGACTGTCTTCTTGATAGGCTGTGAGTGGGATCTATGGGAACATGGATCTTTTGCTTTCTAGTGTGTCTTAATGGCTAGTGCAGGGACTGGCACATAGTTGGCACTCAATATTATCTGTCGAATGAATGAGGGGGAAATTCTATAACTCATATTTTCTTTGTTCACTTATTCAATACGTTATGTATCTTGTGTAAAGCACTGTCTTCAGCTCACTGAATACAGCAGAGACAGAATGATACAAAATTTCCTGTTCTGGTGAAGCTTACCTTCTAGGGTGGGAAACCACGAATAAGCAACAAATAACAAAACATTACCTAGTGTTTTAGAAGGAGATGTGTGGTGAAGAGAAAGAAATTGGAGCAGGATAATGGAAATGAGATGTGCCAGGGGAATATGATATACAATTTTAGTAAATGGTCAGTTCAGGCCTTATTGAATAGGTTACCTTTGGGGACAGACTTGGAGCAAGTGAAGGTTTTAGCTATTTAGTTTTATAGAGAAAGAATTTTTTAGCCAAGAGAAATAGCTAGAGCAAGCCCAAAAGTGGGAACTCGAATGGAGTATCTGAGAAAACAGCAAAGGAGGAAGCAGAGTGGTCTGGGGGGCAGGCACAGAAGGTATGACAAGACAGACAAAGAAGGTCAAGCAGATAATGTAGGCCTTTTGACCATTGTCATCACTTTGGCGTTTCCTGTGACTGGGTTGAGTGAGCTTTCAAATGGTTTCAGCAGAAGAGTGACAGGATCTTACCTTTGCTTTAAATGGACCGAGAGGGCTGCTCTGTGCAGAACGTACTGTAGCAGGGCCTTGGGTAAGGGTACGAAAACCCCAGCAAAGGCTTCTGAAGAATTCAGGCAAGAGAATATGGTCGTTTGAATTAGGAGATAGTGGGGGAGGTGATGGAAACAGCTGGACTCTGGATATATTTTGAAGGTAAACATAAAAGGTTTTTTGCTGATGCATTGGATGGAGGTCTGGAAGAAAGCAAGGAATTAAAGACAACTCTGAGGTTTGGGGGCTGAGTGACTGGGAAGACAGAGTTACAATCAAGCCAGAGGGGTGAAGAGTACAGATGAGTATGTTTGGGTGGAGCTGGTGAGATCATGTTTATTTGCAGAAACTAGTGGAGAGGTTAAATGAGTGGTTGGATATACAATTCAGTGGGGCTACACAAGAGAATGACGAATGTGGGAGGTGCCCACCTACAAAGAGCCCTGGAAGGCAGGAGAGGAGATGATATCACCCCGGGGGGAGTATAAACAGAAAGGACTATGGTCTGAGCCATGGGGCACTTCAACGTTCAACGATCTGAGAGAAGAATTTTCTTCAGAGCCAGTTTTGGATCTGAATATGAATCTGTTTTAAAATTGGTGTTTTCTTCACTGGAAACTTAACCAGAATCTTTCTGAAGGGGCAATGATTTTTCCTCATAGAAATATTAAAAAAAAATCCAAAAAGACCTCATGTTTTACTATTGTTAATTAATAAGTAGTTGTCCAGTAAAAGAGGTCTAAATTCTTTTTTGTTAAAACCAAATTAATTATACTTACATTTTTTTTTTTAAAGATTTTTTTTTTTATTTATTTATAAGACAGAGATAGAGACAGCCAGCGAGAGAGGGAACACAAGCAGGGGGAGTGGGAGAGGAAGAAGCAGGCTCACAGCAGAGGAGCCTGACGTGGGGCTCGATCCCATAACGCCGGGATCACGCCCTGAGCCGAAGGCAGACGCTCAACCGCTCTGCCACCCAGGCGCCCCTAATTATACTTACATTTATGACACACAATATTCTAATGTTATTTCCTCAGTGAGATAATTAATTTTGGAGTTATTTAGAGTACAGGAATGGAATGGGGAGAACAAGAGGTATATATTTTGAGTTTTCTGAATAGTAACAAAACACTGTGCAGGCACATTCTATTAGAACTTAGAGAAAAAAATAGCAAGGTTGTGCTTAATATTAGATTCAGGTCTGTTCCAAACAACTCTGAAGGTCAAACTTGGTTCTAGATAATTCACTGATTGGAAGGAATTTCAGGAAGTTGGGGCGGTTTCAGGGTTAACAAAGGAATTCAGGCCTTTGGGTTTAGTTCAGTTCATGACCCCACACAGCCACCACTGAATCAATTGGGGTTGAGCTACTGGAGCAGGCCAACTTGAACTTCAGGCCCACTGTGGTTTAAATCGTTGCCCTGAAACCCTAGGGGCATTGTGGCATCGAAGCTAGCCCGTTCCATGCAGGCTGCTCAACCACGGGCAACTTCCGTGGGCTCTGTGGTAAATCACTTTCCTCTTGGAACTCTGAGGTCTGGAGTTTGTACTACAACACTTCTTGTGTTGTGTATGTCTCATCTGTTTGTGTCAGCTGAGACAGAGAGCAAATGTTTAGCAAAGGATTCCAAACTCTTAGCAATCCTTAAGCAATACCAAAAATATGTGGAATGTAATCTTAGTTTCTCAATTGTACACTGTTATTTCTAAATATAATATCCTTCTAAGATTTTTTTTCCTTGATGGTTCTATTCCTGTTCCCTAGGAAATATAATGAAGATGGTAGAAACATGTAAGAGTCATTTAGAGTCCCACATGGCTGGAGTTGGGCCCTGGCGTTACCACTTAACTGGGTATGAGAACATGCATGTTGTCTAGGAACGTAAACTCTCTAGGTGTTAGTTTCTTCACCTGCAAAGTGGATTAATAGAAATATGCTGTGGGTTAATTTAAAAACACAAAATAAAATAACAAATTCTAGTGCTTAGCATGATGCCTTATACCTAGTAGGTACTCAATAAATCATAGTTCTTTTTCTTTGTTGCTACCCATCATTCCGGGCCTCTGGGTCTTGTTTTCATTCAAAACAATTTACTATTTTATCAGTCTTAAATCCTGACATTTTTGTGCACTCTATTTCTTCTAAATCAACTCTACTGAGATATAATTTACATACAATAAAATGTACCGAATTTCACCTAGGGTAAATTTTGGTGAATTTTGACAAATTTATACACCTGGGAACCAAGGCAAAAATCAAGATGTAGGCTCTCTACATTATTCCAAACATGTCTTCTCAGTTTTTTCCAAATAATTTTTCATTTCAGCCCCAAGCAAAGGCAATCTTTACTGTTTCCTGTCACTATACATTTATCTTTCTAGAGATTCATTTAAATGGGAATTCTATAGCATGCATTCTTCAGTAACTGGCTGTTTTTCATTCTGTAATATTTCTGATACTTGTTTGTGTGGCTGTGTGAATCTGCAGTTCATTCCTGTTTACTGCTCAGAAGTATTCCATTGTATAAATAGAACACAACACTTTAGCCTTTTGCTTGCTGATAGACATTTGGATTGTTTCCAGTTTTCTATTATTGTAAATAAGCCCCATTTATGTGCAAGCATTTATGTGGTTTGGTCATATATTTTGACCACACAAATCGTTTGAAATCATAAAGATTTGAATAATGTGGCTCAAGGTTGCTTACATACAAGTTTTCGTGCGGTCCTGTATCTTCATCTCTCGGGTGAAGGCTCAGGAGTGTGACTGCTAGATCGTTAAGGTAAGTATACCTGAACTTGACAAGGAATTGCCCAACTTTTTTCCGATGCGGTTGTGCATTCCCTTCAACAATGACACTTGCTATAGTTTATTTATGATTCAACTTGACTGGCCACAGGGTGCCTGGATATCTGGTCACACATTATTCTGGAGTGTCTGTGAGGATGTTTTTGGATGAGATTAATGTGTGAATTGGTAAACTGAGTAAAGCAGATGGCCCTCCCTGCTGTGGATGGGTCTCACCCAGTCAGTTGAAGAGCTGGTTGGGGAACAGGCTGGTCCTCCCACAAGTGACACAAGTGACAGGGGCACACCTGCCTGCCCGCTCAGCTGGGACACCTGTCTTTTCCTGCCTTCAGACTGAACTGAAACATCAGCTCTTCTTGGTCCTTGAGCCACTGGCTTCAAGACTAGAACCCTTGATTCTCAGGCCTTCAAATTGACTCGGATTGGCTCTCCTGGGTCTTCAACTTGGTGACTGCAGACCTCGGGACTTCTTAGCCTGCCTAATCTTCCTGCATGTGGCAGAAACCTTCTTTATTTTGTCAATACTGTATTTGAGGATAAGAAAATTCTAATTTACAAAGTCCAATTTATCATTTTTTCCCTTTTGTGTCCCTTCTAAGAAACAGTAGACTCTGAAGATTACCTCTATGCTTTTTCATATGACTCGAGTCTTAAAGATTTGGCCTTAATATTAACGTCTATGATGAATTTCATGTTAATTTTTGCATAAANTTAATATTAACGTCTATGATGAATTTCATGTTAATTTTTGCATAAAGTCTGAGATAATTGTTGAGGTTCATCCTTTTTCCCAACTGGAGACCTAGTTGTTCTACCCCTGTTTTATTTAATTTATTTATTTATTTATTTTAAGATTTTATGTATTTATTTGAGAGAGAGCATGAGAACGGAGTGAGGGACAGAGGGAGAAGCAGACTTAGCAGGGAGCCCGATGCGGGACTCCATCCCAGGACCCTGAGATCATGACCCGAGCTGAAGGCAGATGCTTAACCAACTGAGCCACCCAGGCACCCCTACCCCTATTTTTAAAAAGAACTTCCCCATCAAAGTACCTTAGCGTCTTTGCCAAAAATCAACTTGCCACATACGGAGTTTCAGTCTGTTCCATTAATCTATATTTCCATCCACACAAAAGTATCACATTGCCTATATCACTATAGTTTTACAGCAAGTGCTAGTGTGTTAGAATGCAATTGAGTTTTGTAATAACTTTATATTGTATGAACTGGCTAAACTTTATTTATTTATTATTTAGTTAGTTAGTTAGTTCTACTAGCCTAAGAAGCTAGACTTCTTAGGATTTCTACATCCAGGATCATTTTCAGTTTTTTTCAGTTTGTGCTTCATGTATATTGAAGCTCTGATACTGAATGCGCACACATTTGGGATTGTTGCATCTTCTTGATGAATTAGACCCTTTAGGATTATAAAGTTTTCTGACATCACTTTGTCTGATTTTCATTTAGCCACTCAAAACTTTCTTATGCTTAGTTTTGCATGCTATAGCTCTTTCACTTATTTTGTCTGTATTTTCTTATCAATATGGATTCCTTGCAGACAACATATAGCCGTGTTTTTTTAATACCTTTTTAAATTGGTGTATTTAGATACCTGTAATTCTGCTTAGACAATGGAACCATTGACATGGTTCGATTTAGGTCTACCATATTGATATTCGCTTTGTATTTATACTGTCTTTTCTTTGCTCCTTTTTCTTCCTTTCAAGCCTTATTTTAGAATAATTGTTTTGTTGAGGATTCCATTTTATTTGTACTGTTGGCTGAAGTATATGTCTTTGTATTTTTTTAAAGTGATAACTACAGCTTTTGTTCGAGATTATCTTTTCAGTGATATTTATATAGCAAACAGCCTTAGAGGATAGAGATAGTCTTTTTCTCTGAAGCAGAGGGATGATTTGTTTGCAAATTAGTATAATAAAGATAACATCTCCCTCCAGGGCAAATGTTGGGCCTATTTGCTTGGATCCATTATAGAGGATTGCGGTTTCTTAATCTCAACTGTGATACAAATCTACTGTATCTACAGCTTCCACCTAGGTCTGCCTCTGTTTTGCTCTCATGGGATTTGTGGGGAAAGAAGAACTGATTCAAATGTGAAACTCAGGCTGTTTGCTGTGCCATTATAACAAATTTCTTAGTCTTTGTTAGTCTGTAAGAGAGGGATAACAAGGGAAAAATCCAGGAGACCGAGGGTACTGAGACGCTATTCGAGTAAGACATCAAACTGATTTTTTAGCTTTATGCTTCAAGTTTCAGCCGACAGAATGCAGGCAATTTGTCAGCTTCAGCAATAGACATTTTTTAGACAGATGCAGAGAAAGAAGACCTACTGTTACATAAATACTGTGACACACTCTCCATAGTATATAGTATCGGAAAAGATAGGCACGGGGCAAGGTAGTTATATGGAGTGCGGGATAAAGAGAGATGGGTCATCACTTATATGAAAGAACAGCAGCAAAATGGTCCGAGAGGAAATCTGGCAGGAAGGCTGGAAGGACATATTCATTGTAAGTAAACTCAGGTACTAGGGGAAATGACTGATATAATGGATATCTCAGGGAATAAAGAGGGAGAATTTGATTGGAAGGTGATGGAAAGTCCTTCACAGTTGTTCTGGATCAGAATAGGCCAAAAGTGGTGTTTGTGTGAGAGAGGGTCAAAGTGAAGCAGATNAGGGTCGAAGTGAAGCAGGTTTTCATCTCTAGTAAAGTCATTGTGCTTAGACGTGGTGACAGTTGCAGAGGAGCCCGTAGGTTCCAGCTCGTTCTTGCTTCCTCTCCTACACGTTCAGGTCTTCTTCCTGCCTGGCGGCCCCACTGACCAACACCAGCCCAGGGCCCACCAGCAGAGGCTCAGCCGCAGCCCACTGGAGGGGCAACAAGAGAGAGGAAGCTCACCATTGGCCTCCCTACTGAGGAGGAAAACTGCCCAGGGCAGGCCCAGGCCAGCAGGCCCCAGAAGATGGAAAGTTACTAACAATAAGCTGGAGATAACCAGAAGCCCTACTGCGAGCAAGAGATAACCAGCCATTTCTGCTTCTGTAAACAGGCTTCCCGCCACATGCTCCCTGCACTACCGTTCCCGCCTAAAGCAGCCCCCACTCCCCCAGTTCAAACCCACCTACCGGCTGTCAGCATAGCCCTTGGAGCCTGACTGCCCGCAGTCCCCTATAAAAGCCCTCTAACCCCATTACGGGGGCCCCAGAATTTGGAGCAGGAGCTCATCTGTGTCCGCCGGCATCAAATAAATTCGAGTTCTACTTCTCTGAGTGTCACTTGGTCCCTCGCCGGTCTGATTAGTTTTCTGCAGCACCACTTCCTTGCCTTCCTTCTCACTCCCATTTGGTGCGGCGTATGCTTTAACTTTTCAGATTACTGGTTGGTGGCTACATATTTGATCCTCCTCCCACAGTTATGTGAGGTCTAATTTTTATAATCGAGCCCTATCCCACATTTCATGGAGGCTCCACTTCCACAACAGAACACTGACTGATACTTGGTTTTTATTTATTTATTTATTTATTATTTTATTTTATTTTTTTAAGATTTTATTTATTTATTTGACACAGAGAGAGNCACATTTCATGGAGGCTCCACTTCCACAACAGAACACTGACTGATACTTGGTTTTTATTTATTTATTTATTTTTTATTTTATCTTTTTTTTTAAGATTTTATTTATTTATTTGACACAGAGAGAGAGCCAGAGAGAGAGGGAACACAAGCAGGGAGAGTGGGAGAGGAAGAAGCAGGCTCATAGCAGAGGAGCCTGATGTGGGGCTCGATCCCATAACGCTGGGATCACGCCCTGAGCCAAAGGCAGACGCTTAACCGCTGTGCCACCCAGGCGCCCCGATACTTGGTTTTTAAAAAGCTAATATTTTATTTAAGACTATGTTGTTTTCTTAATTTCTCTTTCTGCTGCTTCATTATTAGTGTATAGAAATGCAACAGATTTCTATACATTGATTTTGTATCTTGTGACCTTACTGAATCCATTTATCAGTTCCACCACATGATCCAGTAATCATTATTTAGCCAAAGAATATGAAAATACTAATTCGAAAGGATGCACTCTTATGTTTATTAGAGCATATTTATACCACACCTTCTTTATCCGTTCATCTGTTGATGGACGCTTGGGTTGCTTCATAATATCTACCTGTATATATATACATAAAATGAACATTATCTATATAGTGAACATAATATATATATTGTGAACATAATATATATGTGAACATAATATATATATTATGAACATAACATATATATGAAAATATATATTATGAACATAATGTGTATATGAATATATATAAATATAAAATGAAATAGTATTCAGCCATAAAAAGGAATGAAAATTTTGCCATTTGCAACAACATGGATGGGTCTAGAGAATAATAATGCTAAACGAAATAAGTCAGAGAAAGACAAATACTATACAATTTCACTCATATGTGAAATTTAAGAAACAAAACAAACAAAGGGCAAAAAAGACAAACCAAAAAATAGACTCGTAACAGACTCTTAACTATAGAGAACAAACAGATGGTTACCAGAGGCATGGAGAGTGGGGGGATGGGTGAAACAGGTGATGGGAATTAAAGAGCACCCTTATGACAAGCACTGAGTAGTATATAGAATTATTGAATCACTATATTATACACCTGAAACTAATATAACACTGTATGTTAACTACACCGGAAATAAAATTTTTAAAAAAGGAAAAAAAAATACACTGTGTATTTAAACCAAGCTTGTTCAATTCTTGGTAGAAGTAATTGAGAATCTTATAAGAAAAACACAACAAATAAATTTTGATTAATTTGTCATATATAAGGCATGTAGTTTGCTCACTATATTTTTGAAACAAACTTTAATTATTGAAGAAAAAAATCTGTTAGAAAACAATGTTCAACCTAGTAAATTTAAAGATCAAACTGACTTTATTCAGCAATTCATGAATCAAGCAACATCCCATCTAGCAGACAGAAAGATAGAAAGGAGCTCCAAAGAGCTGTATAAAAATGGGAGAATTTAAAGGTACAGGGCAATAGGGACAAGGAAAGAGTAGATGATCTCATCTTTCTCTGGAGGAGGGAAAAGGGGTCTATCAGGTGGATTACCTCACTAGGGCTGACCAGGAAATTCCAGATTTACTAGTTAAAATTACAATCTTGGGACAGGTAGAAACTGTAGTTAGGTTAGGTACTAAGTCTTAGTTCGGTGACATGAGCTTAGCACAAGAGACTCCATTTTGGTCCTGTTGTCTTTTGTTTAACAAGTTATCATGAGCATTCTTTAAAAAAAAAAAAGACAACCTTTAAAATCCAACAAAATGCATTTTTTACATATTTATCATATGTGTGACATAAATATTATTTTGTGGAATGATGTGATCTTATCTTTAAAATAAACACATTTTTTAAAAAGCAATGCAAGCACTGGTGTTGAGTAGAAGTGTGGAATTTGAGCAACTCCAGTCGTACTTCCTTAGTATTGACCTTATCAAAATGGGTTACTACATTCTTTTAAAAAACCCTTTCTTCCAGGATTTTTATGCATCAAGTCAATGCTGTTCTGTTGATGTTCAGGAGACAGAGTTCTGGGTTGGATGTTCAGGAGACAGAGTTCTGGGTTGGAAGTCATCAGCATAGAGATGGCATTTAAACCTATGAGACAGGTTGACATCTCCAAGAGAGTGCAAGAGAGTGTAAATGAAGAAGAGATGCAAAATGGAGCTCTGGGACATTCCAACATCACACACACACAGACACACACACAAACACACCCCTACCTGTATATGTTTATATACTAAGCATATCCTAAGCATATATATCATGTATATATCATAAGATATATAGATACATACGAAATCGAAATATATGCATATATATAAAGCAGGATTACTATTTTGACCAAAGACAAATGGACAGAAGTAGCATAATAAGATATTACAAAGATTTTTGCTTTGAAATGCATGCTTTGATATGCTATATAGTTACTGAAGTTGGGCCATAAGATGAGTTCTGAAGCTCTGAAACTTCCAGGGGCCAAGGTAAGATGGAATCTACGTTGTTGAAGCACAAAGTGTTTACATGAAAGCAGCCAAGCACAGGCTGAAGGGGAGGCAGGGGTAAGACCACCAAGGACCTTATGTCCACTTGGTACCAGTTGATAAATATTTTGAATATCACCTTATGTGTCTTAGGTGAAAGGGAATGGACTTCGCCTTTTACATTCAAGAGACTTGAAGAACTTAAATGATAACATGAATAAATTGGCTGCATCAAACTTTTGTCTATTTACTTACTTGTTTACTTATTTTTTACTTTTAACATTTGGTGCAGCAGGGTGGAGCACAGACTGAAGACAGAAGGTGCTGGAGGAAGGAAGATCAGTGAGAAGACCAGGTCAACTGTGAGGAGGCACTTGATGTAAGGGGGTACCATGGAAATGGGGTCCCTGGGAGCCACTCAGGGGAGGGATGTACAAGGCAGAAAAACCAGACAAAAGATTCATTCTATGTTGCATGAAGCTCCCAGGTACATAGCAACGTGGATGAAAGTGTTATCCAAAGAAATAGAAAATACTGTCAGAAGAGTGTGAGAGTAAAAAATGTGTTCTGTATATGTTGAACTTGAGAGACCAATCATTTCTGCATCTCTGGTGAGAATTATGGGTTGGCAATAAACATTTTCCACGGATGAGAGTGTATACACAGTGGCAATTCGGGAAATCCTTCCATTGCTACATTTCAAATGTTCTACCAGTCCTACATTTCCTAAAGTACTGCTTTGATCTGCTGCTCCTCCCTGGATCCTTGGTGATACCCACCGCTTGGAGGATGAGATGCCTGCATATATCTTAAAAAGTCTGTTTACGATCTAATCAACCTCTGTCTTTTCACCTTTATCTCCCATTACATGCCTCACTCAGTTTGTTTTGGGGAAATCTGACATACTCCTGCACAGTCCATGTGATTTTCTGCATGTTGTCTGACTTGCTTAGAATGCTCTTGTCCCATTATCTGTAAAATTACATACTCCTTTTGCTTAAATTCATGTTGCATTGATATTAACATATTTTGCTCACTGATGCCAGACTGTTTCTGAAAATAATTCTAGAGATCTGAAAAATATAATTAAAATCATTTAAATATAAAATAGGTTAATTTGTCTTTCAAAGGAAGATTTTAAGATTTTCCTGAATACAATGTGGGTAAAGCACAAGTCATGCTAGATTGTGGCACTGAGTCTACCCTTACAAAATTAAGAGGTAGATTGCTAGGTGTAATTTACTCCTGTCCACTATTTACAGCTATCTTTTACGAGACAGCGTCTTTTTAGGCAGCAAACATCTTTCATGTGATTAATATGTCTGGGAAAATTTAAGTCATGGTTGGGAAAGTACTAAGTAAAACTTAACCAAACAAAGGAAAGTCAGTACACTTGATGTTGGGCAAGCCAGAAATACTCATCTGTTTCCAATTAATTGATAATTTGATCATCCAAGCAAATTATGGAGGAAATGAGGCATTCCCTATGTTAGAAATAAAAAGACTGGCTGAGATGCTTCTCTTAGAAAATCCTATTAAATTGCAATTGTGGTGTGTGAGATCTCAGAGCAACCTCAGCAACCAGCTAAGGCAGCCTGTTGCTTACTGTTCACTCGCTTACACAGCAGAGACAGACTGGCCCAAGCTTAAGCCCCCATTGTATCTGCAACCTAGAGAGATTAAAGATTTTCCCAGGTTGACAGTTGGATAGTGATGAAATGGAATTTTTCAATAATTTCTTCTCACTATTCTAATTTCTTAAAAATAACACACTCTGTGGATTCTATTTGGTTATCAGTGGCATATAAATGTTTATGAATGTAAAGTGTACATAGGAATATGTTCATAGCACAGACACAAGATGCAAACATTACTTAATAAAACTTACCTATGAAAATGCTATATTTTTGCATGTTAATTAGGTACACACAAAATGATTAAGCCCCTTTTGAAAAATATCAGTTGGAACTTATGTAATTCATTTATTAGTTTATAAACTATTTTAAAATCAGGTCTCTTCTATATCCAAGCCTATGGGGTTGGAGTTCGGAACGAGGTGCTATTCTCAATTAAACACTCATAAGTTAAAATGTTAATTCCTGAAGGATAATGTTAAGTAGTCTATCTCATTTTTTGAGCAAACACTGATTACTGAAGCATAATCACATAAAATGCATAGATCTAAAATGAATTATTAAGGAAATGCACTTGCATAACCATCACTCAGCACCACATATAGAAAATTACTGGCACCACGAACACTTCCCTCAGGCCCCTCCCTGTCATTACCTTCCTTCCCAAAGGAATCACCATTCTGATTTCCAGCACCCTATAGAGTATTTTTCCAGGTTCGACATTCATTTAAATGGCTATCATAAACAAAGCTGCTCTGAGTATGTATACATATCTTTTGGGTACAGCACTGAGAGTAAAACTGTTGCATCATAGTTAGAGCTAGTGGTTGAGAGATGGTAACTAAAGTCAGTTTCCCAAGACATTTAGCTGATGCAGATTCCCGAGAGCAATGCACAAGATGCTTCATTGCTTCAAATCCTCACTCCCACTTGCTCCTATCACATGCACGTGTTTCATATTAGTGTTCTCATGAGCATACAGTGGTATTCATTGTGGTTTTAGTCTGCGTTTCCTTGACGATTAATGATATTGAACATGTCTGGCCATTTGAGTATATTCTTTTGTGAAGTACCTGTTTGTCATGTCTTCTGTTCATTTGTCTATTAAACAGTCTTTGTGAGGGTTCTTTCTGTATTCTGGATATGTATATGCTTGTATGTAAGACATATAAATATACAGATAGTATATATATATACATATATATATATATGGATAAAATATATGTATTCCTTTTCACATTTCCACTCTCTTAATGGTGTCTTTTGATGAACCTAGAAGGTCATGATTTTAATGAAGTCCAATAGGTGATTTCTTTTTTATGGTTAGAGTTTTTGTGTTCTGTTTAAAAAGCTTTTATAAGTCCCAAAGTTATAAAAATATTGTTGTGTATTTTATTCTAAAACTTTAATGCTTCACCTTACACTTTTAAAATTAGAATTCACTTGGAGTAGTTTTTTGGGGTTATGACATGAAACAGGAGTCAAGGTTACTTCCCCCCCCACCATAAATATTCAACTTATCTAGTACCATTTTTTGAAAAAAAGCCCTCCCTCCAGTGCCACCTAGATTACAAGACAGGTGGTCATATATGTGTGGCTGTGTTTCTGAACTTCCTATTTTGTTCCAGTTATGCATTTTACTCAAACCTTGCCCTAATGCCAAGCTGTCTTATCATTTTAGATTTGTAAGTTTTGATACTAGGTATGAAAACCCTCCAACTTAATTCATCTTCAAAAGTGAGTTAGTCATTCTTGAGTCTGACTTTCCATATACATTTTATTTATTTTTATTATTAATTATTAAAGATTTTATTTTATTTTTTAAAGTAATCTCTACACCCAATATGGGGCTCACACTCACAGCCCGGAGATCAAGAGTCGCATGCTCTACTAAGCTGGCCAGGCGCTCCTTCACATAAATTTTAAAATCAGCTTATCATTGAACACTTACAAGGATTTTTATTGGGAATACATACAATCTAAAGAACATTAAAACAAAACAGACATTTTAAAATACCGAATCCTCTTTAATCATTAACTTGATCTATTCCTCCATTTATTTAGATCTTTAAAAATTTTTCTCATTTATTTTGCTAGGTTTTTTATGAATTTGACTTTTTTGAAGCTATTGCTAATGGCATTATTTTGTAGTTTTGATTTTCCTGTCTTGCACTGCTAGCATAAAGAATTGGTTTTTATCTGTACCTTGTAATAAGCGAACTTGCTAAACTCCCTTATAAATTCTAGAAGTTGATTTGTGGATTCATTTGGATATTCTTGTACACAATCATGTCATCTGTCAATAATGGGAATTTTACTTGTTGCATTACAATTTTTATGCTTTTTAAATTTTCATTTTGCTGTATTATATTAGATAGTCTTTTAGCAAAATGCTGACTAGAAGGAGTGATGGTACCCAACTTTGTCTCAGTCTCAGTCTCTGGAGGAAAGATTTCAGTTTCATCCCTTCAAGAATTATATTGACCAAGATTATTTTAAAATACACTCTTTATCTGATTAAGGAATAGTATCTCTATTTGTAGTTTTCTAGGATTTTTATCACGAACAGGTGTTGAATTTTATTAAATGCTTTTTTTCTGCATCTATTGAAATAATCACATTTGATTTTCTTATTTTTTTTTAGTGTGAGATATATTGATTTCTTTTCAGATTGAAACCAAACTTGCATGCCAAAACTACTCCATTTTGTCGTGATGTGTTACTGTTCTTTATGACTGCATCTGATTTGCCAATATTGTGTTTACTTATTAACTTTTAGCTTATGTTCATGAGTAAGACTGGTCTTTACCTTTTCTTTCTTGTAATTGTCAGGTTAGTATAAAGGGGGAGTTTATCCATGTTTCCTATTTTGTGAAGAATTTCTGGTGATCAGCAAATTCTGTCAAAACGGGTGTTATCCTCACCTTTTGTTGAAGCCATTTAATAAATGCTTGTTCTTCAATTATAGCTTCATAGCTATAGAACAAATGAGATGTAATACTTTTCTTGTTGACAGTTTTGTTCAAAGTTTTTCAAGAAATTTGACTATTTTGTCTTAATTTCATGATTTTTCTCCTTGTATTTTTTTATCTTTGTTTTTTAGAGAGGGAAAGAGAGAGTGGGGGTGGGGTGGTGGGGGTGTCAGAAGGAGAAGGAGAAAGAATCTCTAGCAGACTCCCTGCTGACCCTGGAGCCTGACATGGGGCTCTGTCTAACAACCCTGAGATCATGACCTGAGCTGAAATCAAGAGTCTCATGTTTAACCAACTGAGCTACCCAGGCACCCCAATCCTTGTACTTTCTTAAATTGACTTTTTCTTTCTTTCTTTCTTTCTTTCTTTCTTTCTTTCTTTCTTTCTTTCTTTCTTTCTTTTTTTTACAGCAGTTATAGGCTCATAGCAAAGCTGAGCAGAAAGTACGGAGAATTCCCATATACTCCCTTCCCACATAAATGCACAACTTCCCCCACTGTTGACATCCCACACCACAATGGAACATTTAGTATAATCAATAAACCAACATTAGCACATCATCACCCAAAGTTCATGGTTTACATTATAGCCACTCTTGCTGTTGTCATTCTATAGGTTTTGACAAATGTATAACAACCTTTATTCACCATTGTAGCGTCATACAGACTAGCTTCACTGCTTTAAAATCTCCTGTGTTCTGCTTATTCATCCCTCACCCCTCCAACCCCTGGCAACCCTTGCTCTTTCCACTGCCTCCAGAGTTTTGCCTTTTCAGAATGTGATACAGTCAGAATCATAGAATAAATTAGTCTTTTCAGATTGGCTTCTTTTCACTTAGTAACATGGTTCAAGCTTTCTCCTATTCCTTCATGTATTTTAAACTCTGTTATGAGGTGCATCTGTGATTATGAAATGCATCTTTTGGTTTTCTGGTTATAATCTGGTCTTGAAGACTATTTAACCTTACGTTCATATTGTCATTTTCAGCTGATTTTCACGGTATATGTTTTTTTCATAAGGTTATTTTCATCATTGACTTTATATGTAAAATTGGGCCCTTTTAAGCAACATATTTTGAGGTCTTTCTTTTTTACCCACCCTGTCAATACCTGCCTTTTAATTATAGTGTTTAAATAATTAACTTTTAATGTAGTTTTTGGTATGAATGGATTTAGGTTTACCATCTTCTTTATCTCTTTGTTTTGTTCTGTTTTTGTTCCTCTGCCTCCTTTTCCTGTCTTTTTTTGGATTACTTGATTTTCAAAAGATGTTCTTTTTAAATTAGGCTACTATCTTTACGGTCATATCTCTTTGCATTTTTTAAGTATTTCTTTAGGAATTACAATATGCCTCCCTACCCTCCTTGGAGTTAATACTGCAGTATTGTAGGACATCAGGTACAATGTAGAAACCTGGCAGTTGTATTGGTCATTTTACCACACCTTTCCTACGTCACACTGATATACAGTCAAACCCCTATCAGCCAATGTGATAATTTTTTATTCTCAACAGTCATATCTATATTTTAAAAACTTAAGAGGAAAATCAGTCCTTTATTTTTATACTAACCATCATTTGTTTGCTCTTTTTTAAAAAAAGATTTTACTTATTTATTTATTTGAGAGAGAGAGAGAGCATGAGCGGGGGAGGAGGAGGGGTGGTGGGAGAGGAAAGGGGAAGAGGGAGGAGGAGAGATAGGGGAGAGGGGGAGGATGAGGGACAGAAGGAGAGGGAGAAGCTGATTCCCCTCTGAGCAGGGAGCTCCATGAGGGGGCTTGATGTGGGACTCTATCCCAGGACCCTGGGATAATGACTCAAGCTGAAGGCCGATGTTTAACCGACTGAGTCACCCAGGCACCCCAATTTCTGTTTACTCTTGCTGCATTCTTAAAGACCCATGTGTGTGTCTGGAATCATTTCCCTCTGCCTGAAGAATTTTGCTTTAGCATTTCTGGTAAAGCAGAGCTTCTGACTTCAACCCTTTCAGTTTTTCTTTATCTGAGAATACTTTTATTTCACTTTAACTCCTGAAAGGGACTTGGTAGGTGTAGAGCTCTTAGTTGACAGTTCTTGTCCTTCATGGTTTAAAGATGTTCCGCTGCTTTTTGGCCTCCAGGGCTACTGATGAGAAATTTGTGCTCCATATTCAATGTGTCATTTTCCCTTTATGCTTTCAGAATGGGTTTTTTTTTTGGTCATTACTTTTTAAAATTTTAATTCCAATATGTTAATATACAGTGTTATATTAGTTTCATTTGAATGGTATTCAACTGTTCCATACACCACCCAGTGCTCATCGTACGTTCACTCCTTAATCCCCATCTCTTATTTCATCCATCCCCCCACCCACCTCCTCTCTGGTAACCATCAGTTTGTTCTCTATTAAGAGTCTGTTTCTTGATTTGTCTCTCTCTCTCTCTTTTTTCCCTTTGCTCATTTGTTTCTTAAATTCTACACATGAGTGAAATCATATGTTATTTGTCTCTCTCTGAGGGAGTTATTTTGCTTAGCATAGCATGCTCTAGTTCCATCCATGTCATTGCAAATGATAAGATTTCATTCTTTTTTATGGCTGAATAATATTCCGGCTTGTGTGTGTGTGTGTGTGTGTGTATGTGTATATATATATCTATATATCACATTTTCTTTATCCATTTATCTATCAGTGGGCACTTGGGCTATTGCCATAATTTGGCTATTGTACATAATGTTGCTATAAACACTGAGGTGCATATATCCCTTTGAATTAGTGTTTTTGTATTTTTTGGGTAAATACTCAGTAGTGCAATTACTAGACCATAGGGTAGTACTGTTTTCAGCTTTCTGAGGAACCTCCATACTGTTTTCCAGACTGGCTGCACCACTTTGCACTCCCACTAACAGTACAACATGGATTAAATGGATTAAAGACCTACATATGAAACCTGAAGCCATAAAAATCCCAGGAAAAAGCACGGGCAGTAATCTCTCTGAAATAGGCTATATAACACTTTTCTAGATATGTCCCCTGAGGCAAGGGAAATAAAAGCAACATCAAAATAAAAATCTTTTGCACAGCAAAGGAAGAAACCATCAAAATGTTTTTTCATTATCCTAGTCTTTTAGTACTATGATTATGGTAGACCTAGGGGTGTGTGTGTGTGTGTGTGTGTGTGTGTGTGTGTGTAAGTTTCCTGTTTGGTGTTTGCTGAGTTTCCTAAATCTGCCAATTAATTTCTTTCAACATATTTTTGAAGGTTTTAGATACTATTTCTTCAAATAATTTTTCTGCCCTGGTAGCTTTCTCTTTTCTGTCTGAGACCCCAATAATGCATACATGACTTTTTGATATTGTCCCACAGATTCCTAAAGCTCTGTTCATTTTTTCCAATTTTTTTCTCTCTGTTCGTTAGATTGAAAAATTTGTTCTTTTCTTCAAGTTTACTGACTCCTTCCTTTGTCATCTCCTATTTTGCTCTTGATTCCATCCTAAGTTTAAAAACTTTCAGATACTGAAATTTTTTTCAATTCTAAATTTTTAAAAAATTTTAGTAAATTTTATAAGTTTTTGAAAATATTTTCCATTTCTGAGAACTAACTATCTCCCCGTCATTTTAAGTTGAGCATATTTATATGTCCCCAGGCAGAGCACAGCTAAAACTTCTACTTTATAATATTTCTTGGATTAATTCCAACTTTGGGGTCGTCCTGAGTTTGGCATCAGTTAATTGCCTTTCCCTTGAAAAGTGATCACATTTTCTGGCTCTTGTATGTGAAATATTTTTTTACATGGAACCCTGGACATTTTAATGCTACATTGAGTGGACAATGGTTTCTGTCATACTTATTTGGAAAATGTTGATAGNCTCTCTCTGAGGGAGTTATTTTGCTTAGCATAGCATGCTCTAGTTCCATCCATGTCATTGCAAATGATAAGATTTCATTCTTTTTTATGGCTGAATAATATTCCGGCTTGTGTGTGTGTGTGTGTGTGTGTATGTGTATATATATATCTATATATCACATTTTCTTTATCCATTTATCTATCAGTGGGCACTTGGGCTATTGCCATAATTTGGCTATTGTACATAATGTTGCTATAAACACTGAGGTGCATATATCCCTTTGAATTAGTGTTTTTGTATTTT
The DNA here is from genome assembly GCF_002007445.2 of Ailuropoda melanoleuca. Classification (NCBI taxonomy): domain Eukaryota; kingdom Metazoa; phylum Chordata; class Mammalia; order Carnivora; family Ursidae; genus Ailuropoda; species Ailuropoda melanoleuca. The sequence goes on along the minus strand of NC_048235.1, from coordinate 6,643,951 downwards.
TTGGGTAAATACTCAGTAGTGCAATTACTAGACCATAGGGTAGTACTGTTTTCAGCTTTCTGAGGAACCTCCATACTGTTTTCCAGACTGGCTGCACCACTTTGCACTCCCACTAACAGTACAACATGGATTAAATGGATTAAAGACCTACATATGAAACCTGAAGCCATAAAAATCCCAGGAAAAAGCACGGGCAGTAATCTCTCTGAAATAGGCTATATAACACTTTTCTAGATATGTCCCCTGAGGCAAGGGAAATAAAAGCAACATCAAAATAAAAATCTTTTGCACAGCAAAGGAAGAAACCATCAAAATGTTTTTTCATTATCCTAGTCTTTTAGTACTATGATTATGGTAGACCTAGGGGTGTGTGTGTGTGTGTGTGTGTGTGTGTGTGT
>NC_048235.1:6642133-6643507 GCF_002007445.2 Ailuropoda melanoleuca | reverse complement strand
AGAACTATGGAGTCCTCTTCTCTGACTCTATCTGTTGGAGGATTCTCTCTCTACCTGCATCTACTCTTTTTCTGGTGCCAGAAAAATAGGAGCAAAGTAAAGACAGAGGGAAAATGGAAAATCCAGATCACAAAGTTGCTTCTCTAAGCTTTGAGTCCCCTCCACAATCTACCTGTTATGTTTAATTTCAGAGTGTTCAGGTGGCTGTGTTTTGTATTTTGTTTAGAATTTTGCTTGTATGCAGCAGGAGGAATGGGTTGAAGTGACCTAACACTTCATGCTATAACCAGAAATTCCATATATATAGTATTTTGCAATGACCAATTTGATTGTCATCGTTATTTTGGTGCTCACATATATTTCATGGTCTTAAAAAAGTTAAATATTTGTCTTTATCTTTATTACCAAGTCAATTAAGAAATACTTCCACTATCCTATTAACTTCACACTATTTTTGAAACTGAATTCTTTCCCCTTGATTTGAGATTTTTTTGCACAGTGCTCCACTGTCATTCATTAACTTTTGATGTAGGGGTGATTTAGCTAGGTGAGGTATTTAGAGGAGACAGGTAGTGTAGACTGCTCTTTAAATTGCTCACTGGCTGTATGAGCCTTGCTGAAATTTCTTTCTTAGAAAAAAAAAAAAAGAATGGTTTCTATGACAGTTTCAAGTAAATTTCTCCTAGACTCTCATTTAGCAATTCTGAGATGGGATCTTTGTCACTCTGAGTATAAGGAATACACACTATGCTGAGACTCCAGAGTTCTTCCTTCACATCTTGGCTCTGCCCTCATGTCTTGGCTTGCTGAGGAGAATTGTGCCCTCAGTTGCATTTTGTGATTAGTATTCTCCTCCTTTCTCCTCCACATTCTCACTTTTGGCTCTTGCTTCCTGGGATTAGGCAAGTACTCTGGCAGCTTCAAAAGCAAGTGTCAACGTAGGGTAGGAGGACATCTTTCCAGATTTCTGGATGATACAGATGGCAGAGAGCATGTTGGGGCCGTATAAGGAGCTGCTGGTCAGACACTATTTTCAAACAGAAAGTAGATTTTTTTTTCCATGAAGAGCATGAATCTCAAGGAGAGAAAACTAGATTTACTGGAGGAAGAAATCAAGAGATGATAATATTTGACAACTTTTAGAACCCAGAGTGAGATCTATTGTTTTCCTATCTGGCATAGAAATTGTAGAGAATAATACAGAAGGGACTCACTGAAGCCATATTTAATATATCACATACTATAAAAAAGGGGGATTTTCTTCATGTTTTGCTGATGTTTTCTATAAACTCAATGCTTAATGGCAAACTAGCCAGGATAATAAGAGAGGTTATGAAATATTTAACATTTTTAAGCCAGTAATTTCTGGCTTCT
>NC_048235.1:6621379-6641926 GCF_002007445.2 Ailuropoda melanoleuca | reverse complement strand
GTGTGTGTGTGTGTGTGTGTAAGTTTCCTGTTTGGTGTTTGCTGAGTTTCCTAAATCTGCCAATTAATTTCTTTCAACATATTTTTGAAGGTTTTAGATACTATTTCTTCAAATAATTTTTCTGCCCTGGTAGCTTTCTCTTTTCTGTCTGAGACCCCAATAATGCATACATGACTTTTTGATATTGTCCCACAGATTCCTAAAGCTCTGTTCATTTTTTTCCAATTTTTTTCTCTCTGTTCGTTAGATTGAAAAATTTGTTCTTTTCTTCAAGTTTACTGACTCCTTCCTTTGTCATCTCCTATTTTGCTCTTGATTCCATCCTAAGTTTAAAAACTTTCAGATACTGAAATTTTTTTCAATTCTAAATTTTTAAAAAATTTTAGTAAATTTTATAAGTTTTTGAAAATATTTTCCATTTCTGAGAACTAACTATCTCCCCGTCATTTTAAGTTGAGCATATTTATATGTCCCCAGGCAGAGCACAGCTAAAACTTCTACTTTATAATATTTCTTGGATTAATTCCAACTTTGGGGTCATCCTGAGTTTGGCATCAGTTAATTGCCTTTCCCTTGAAAAGTGATCACATTTTCTGGCTCTTGTATGTGAAATATTTTTTTACATGGAACCCTGGACATTTTAATGCTACATTGAGTGGACAATGGTTTCTGTCATACTTATTTGGAAAATGTTGATAGTTTTTCAATTTTTTTTATTATTATTTTGTGCAAGCAAGTAACTCACTTTTGTTTGGACTGCAAACTATAAATTCCATCCTGCCCTTTGCACATCGTGTTGTAGTATTAGTTCAGTTCTCAAAGCCTTCACTGTGCTTATCTGCGTTTGTGTTGGACACACACAACTTGCACAAGTTGTGAGCCTGAGACTTCGGTGGTTTATATACAGAACTATGGAGTCCTCTTCTCTGACTCTATCTGTTGGAGGATTCTCTCTCTACCTGCATCTACTCTTTTTCTGGTGCCAGAAAAATAGGAGCAAAGTAAAGACAGAGGGAAAATGGAAAATCCAGATCACAAAGTTGCTTCTCTAAGCTTTGAGTCCCCTCCACAATCTACCTGTTATGTTTAATTTCAGAGTGTTCAGGTGGCTGTGTTTTGTATTTTGTTTAGAATTTTGCTTGTATGCAGCAGAAGGAATGGGTTGAAGTGACCTAACACTTCATGCTATAACCAGAAATTCCATATATATAGTATTTTGCAATGACCAATTTGATTGTCATCGTTATTTTGGTGCTCAAGTATATTTCATGGTCTTAAAAAAGTTAAATATTTGTCTTTATCTTTATTACCAAGTCAATTAAGAAATACTTCCACTATCCTATTAACTTCACACTATTTTTGAAACTGAATTCTTTCCCCTTGATTTGAGATTTTTTTGCACAGTGCTCCACTGTCATTCATTAACTTTTGATGTAGGGGTGATTTAGCTAGGTGAGGTATTTAGAGGAGACAGGTAGTGTAGACTGCTCTTTAAATTGCTCACTGGCTGTATGAGCCTTGCTGAAATTTCTTTCTTAGAAAAAAAAAAAAAGAATGGTTTCTATGACAGTTTCAAGTAAATTTCTTCTAGACTCTCATTTAGCAATTCTGAGATGGGATCTTTGTCACTCTGAGTATAAGGAATACACACTATGCTGAGACTCCAGAGTTCTTCCTTCACATCTTGGCTCTGCCCTCATGTCTTGGCTTGCTGAGGAGAATTGTGCCCTCAGTTGCATTTTGTGATTAGTATTCTCCTCCTTTCTCCTCCACATTCTCACTTTTGGCTCTTGCTTCCTGGGATTAGGCAAGTACTCTGGCAGCTTCAAAAGCAAGTGTCAACGTAGGGTAGGAGGACATCTTTCCAGATTTCTGGATGATACAGATGGCAGAGAGCATGTTGGGGCCGTATAAGGAGCTGCTGGTCAGACACTATTTTCAAACAGAAAGTAGATTTTTTTTTCCATGAAGAGCATGAATCTCAAGGAGAGAAAACTAGATTTATTGGAGGAAGAAATCAAGAGATGATAATATTTGACAACTTTTAGAACCCAGAGTGAGATCTATAGTTTTCCTATTTGGCATAAAAATTGTAGAGAATACTACAGAAGGGACTCACTGAAGCCATATTTAATATATCACATACTATAAAAAAGGGGGATTTTCTTCATGTTTTGCTGATGTTTTCTATAAACTCAATGCTTAATGGCAAATTAGCCAGGATAATAAGAGAGGTTATGAAATATTTAACATTTTTAAGCCAGTAATTTCTGGCTTCTGCTGAAGATAAACTTTTTTTGCTAGGATGCAACTTCACTTTGCCATATTTTGAAAAGAAAGGAAAATTAACCAGTGCAAAAAAGTAAGGCAATTAATGTCAGGACATTTATTCTAAAGGAGATTAAGAAACAAAGCTCCAGCCTTTTTAATTAATGGCAGTTATTACAAATCAATGACCTATTGTCTATGGACAAGAGATCACAAGGTTCCTGGGCAGTAACTGTGCAAGAAAGCAGAGGTGATGCTAATGTTACTATTTATGCCATTATAATTAGATATTAGCCAGTGAGCTCTTCCATTAAGCTCATTTACAACTCTGAAAGTACAGAGTGGAATGTTTGCATTAAAAAAATTATGAAGACAATTCAGAAGTGTTCTCTATATCTCCCATTACATGAAGGTATAAATGTATGTATTAGAATGACATTTAAAATGGAAATATAGAAAGGAAGGCAGGATAGATGTTACGATAATAAAAGTTTATCAGTAAACATGTCTTAGTATTTTCTAATTTAGCAAAAATGAGTACAAGAACAGAAAGAAAGCATGCAGAAAAGGAAATATAAAATTCATTTCTTTACTTTTAGCAAAAGATCAAGTGATCTTGTAACCATACTACAGGTATACCTTGGGGATAATGAGGGTTTGGTTCCAAACGCCTGCAATAAAGCAAACATCTTAATAAAGTGAATCAAATGAAATTTTTGGTTTCCTAGTGCACGTAAAAGTTATGTTTACACTCTGCTGTATCCTACTAAGTGTGCACCAGCATTATGTCTAAAATAACCAATGTACATACTTCAACTAAAAATACTCTATTGCTAAAAAATGCTGACCATCATCTGAGCTTCCAGAGAGTTGTAATACTAATCACAGATCACCTTAAGAAATGTGATAATAGGGGCACCTGGGTGGCTCAGTCCTTAAGCGTCTGCCTTCGGCTCAGGTCATGATCCCAAGGTCCTGAGACTGAGCCCCACATCGGGCTCCTTGCTTTGCTGGGAGCCTGTGTCTTCCTCTCCCACTCCCCCTGCTTGTGTTCCCTCTCTCTGTGGCTGTCTCTCTGTCTGTCAGATAAATTAATGAAATCTTTAAAAAAAAAGAAAAAAAATGTGATAATAATCAAAAAGTTTAAAATATTCTGAGAATTACCAAAGTGTGACACAGAGGCAGGAAGTGAGCAAGTGGTTTTGGGAACAGCGCTTATAGTCTTGTTTTATGCAGCATTGCCATAAACATTTGTAAAACAAATGCAATAAAGCAAAGCACAACAAAATGAGGTATGCCTATAATAACATTTCCAGTCTCTACTCTTGCCAGAGCCACAGAATTTAATTCTTTCCCTTCTAATCAAGGGCTTGTTTCCTTGGAAACCTCTGGAAATGCTTCTGCCTTCCTCATAGATCTTTTGAGGTCAACTAGCAGATTAACTACAAAATACTCCCTATTAAATACAATCTTTCTGTTACATTTGCTGTCACAAACAATGCTGTCAAGAGATACGTGCAATCATTTTTCCAAATTTTATCCAAATAAATGAGATTTTAGTAGTGATTTTTAAAAATGAGTATAAAAATAATCATTTAAGATTATTTAAAAAATCCTACTATCCACTAAGCATTTGCTATTAGTGGGAGTATGATGCTAAGTATTTTGTGTATATATTTAGGGGCTCACGGCTCTGTTTCTACTAATTGTATGACCCTGGGCAATACTTTTTAAACTCAATTTTCTCATAGATAAAATTGATATAACAAAAAATTGTCTACTTGGTACACATGTTGAAATGATTCATGAAGGGGCGCCTGGGTGGCTCAGTCGTTAAGCATCTGCCTTCAGCTCAGGACGTGATCCCAGGGTTCTGGGATCGAGCCCCACATCAGGCTCCTCTACTGGGAGCCTGCTTCTCCCTCTCCCACTCCCCCTGCTTGTGTTCCCTTTCACTGGCTGTCTCTCTCTGTCAAATAAATAAATAAAATCTTTAAAAAAAAAAAAGAAGTGATTCATGAAGATAATTTCATGCATCTGCCAAAGTACCTAGAATATATTACGTGTTGAATATTACTTATTAATTGTTAATAATTACATGCCAAGACAAGGTGATTCTTCTTTTATTTTCAGAATTATTTTATGTATTGATGATTACCTTGTAGATTTTTTTTAAGCTACTGTACACTCTATCTAGAAGTTTATGAGAGTGTCTTTTTCTGTACAATATACCACTGCAGGGTATGAGAATTGAAAAAATTCTTTGGTAAGCTCTAAACCAAGTCAAACATCGAGAATGAATTCTCCCTAGCAACCATGTTCTGCATATCCAAATAGCAGAAATATTTGGAAATTATTAGAATTCTCAGATTCTAGATTTCACATACTCTGTGTTATATTAAGTATACTCTTCTTTATTCAACAGCTTAGAGAAAAATGCAACTTTGACTTTATTTGCTACTCTATCTTCATTTTGAAGGTAGTAATAAGATATAAGCAACAAACATAAATAAAAATAGGAGAAAGCACAATGATATAATATTTCACATATTCTCATTTTAAGACTGACTATATTCTATCTCTGTTTTGGTGATGGTAATAATATATCAGTAACAAACACATATAAAATAGGAGAGAGCACAATGATATATTTCACGTATTTTCATTTTAAAACTTGACTAAGACATCCTAAGACATTCCTATTATGTCTATCTTTTTTTACAACATAAAGTGAAATGAAAATTGTAAATATTTTACTGCAAGACATTGAGCTTCTTCTGGGTTTTTCACATTTTGTTATTCTATTACTTAAACGTTGTAGCCAACTGAATATTATTTCATTTTGGGGACCCACTGCAACTCTTATTACGCTGAATCCTTGTTGACAAATGACGTGGAGCATCTTTCCATGTACTTAGTTGACATTCATATGTTTTTTGTGAACTATCTGTCATTTGCCCATTTTTAAAAATTGGGTTGTTTCTTTTCTTATGACTGACATTTGAAAGTTATTTATATCTTTTGGATACAACTCTTTGGTTAGGTGTGTGATCTGCAATGATTTTCTCTCAGGCTATTGCTTGTATTTTCATTCTCTTAATGTCTTTCACAGAACAGAAGTTTTTGATTTTGATGGGTCCAAGTTTAAAATATATTCTATATCCTTGCTGTCTGTTTACCTTTTGTATCAATCACTGAGAAAGAAGTGTTAAAGTCACCAACTGTCATTGTGGATATTTCTGTTTTTCTTTTCCGCTCAAGCAGATTTTGCTTTATGTATTTTGAAGCTTTATGTTTATGAAGTTTGAAGTTATGTATTTTTCAGATGAAGACACATTTTTTAAATTGTTGTGTACTATTGACAGATTGACCTTTTTATTGTTTTTTAATTCTGGTAATTTTCCTTGCTCTGAAGTTACTGTTATTTGATATTAACACAAATACCCTCACTTCCTTTTGGTTACCATTTGCATGGTATGTCATTTTCTATCTTTTAACTCTTTTTTTTATAAAGATTTTATTTATTTATTTGACAAAGAGAAAGAGAGAGAGAAAGAGCAGCAGAAGGAGAGGGAGAAGCAGACTCCCTGCGGAGCAGGGTTCGATCCCAGGACCCTGGGATCATGATCTGAGCCAAAGGCAGTTGCTTAACAGACTGAGCCACCCAGGCACCCTCTGTCTTTTTACTTTTAATCTACAATTAAAGAGAATCAGGGCTGGGAAGTAGTTTAAGTGGTAAAAGCAGATTTTTATTCAGGAACTATTGCTATAGGGGAAAAGAGACCCAGTTCAGAACTGGGCTCAATTCTGAATACACCATGGAGAAATGGAGATTTATAGCCAAGAAGCAAGTTGGGGGTCAGTGGATAGAAAATTACTAAGAAGAAACCTCAGTGATAAGGGAGGATTCTGGTTAAAAGGACTCAACAGATTCTAGCCGCAGGCAGGCCAGGGTAGTGAGATATCACATGGGGGATGGTGAAGGAGAAGGAATTCAATTAGACACTGGGGGTGATCAGATGTCGAGGGTGGGGGTCCAATTTTATTTTTCTGAATGAAGTTAATCAGTTCTCCCAGAGCCGTGTGTTGAAGAGACTATCCTTTCCTTGTTGTATATTCTTGGCTTCTGTGTCAAAAACTAGCTGGTCATATATGTGAGGGTTTGCTCTAGATTCTGTTCTATTGGTCTTTGTGTCAAATTTTATACCAGTACCATACTGTTTGCATTATGACAGCTTTGTAGTATAGAACACTTCACGAATTTGCATGTCATCCTTGTGCAGGGACCATGCTAGTCTGCCCTGTATCATTCCAATTTAAATATGTACTGCCCAAACTAGCACATTATAGGTTTGTGGTAGGTTAAATCAGGAAGTATGATGCCTTCAGCTTTGTTCTTCCTCAGGATTGCTTTGGCTATTCAGAGTCTCTGGTGATTCTACATATATTTTAGGATTATTTTTTCTAGTTTGATGAGAAATGATATGGTAATTTTGATAGGGGTTGCACTGAATGTATAGATGACTTTGGGTAATATGGACATTTTAATAATATTAATTCTTTCTATCCATGAATATAGAATACCTTTCCATTTGCTTGTGTCACTTTTGATTTTTTTCATCAAAGTCTTAAAGTTTTCAGTGTACAGATCTTTCATCTTCTTGGCTATCTTTAGCCCTAAGTATTGTATTGTTTTTAATGCTATTGTGAACAAGATAGTTTTCTTTAATTCTTTTTCAGAATATTCTGTTGTTAGTGTGTAAAAACGCAACTGATTTCATTATGTTGATTTTGTATCCTTCAGCTTTACTGAATTGGTCAGTTACACCTAATAGATTTTTGGTGGAGTCTTTAGGATTTTTTATACATAAAATCATATCATCTGCAAAGACAATTTGATTTCTTTTTGCTTTAGGTACATTTCTTTTTCTTGCCTGATTTGCCTAGCCAGGACTTCTAGGACTATGTTGAATAGGAGTAATGAGAATGGGTACATTTCTCTTGTTCCTGATCTTAGAAGAAAATCTTTCTACCTTCCACTGCTGAGTATGATGTTAGCTGTGGGCTTAACAATTATGGCCGTTGTTATGCTGAGGTATGTTCCTTCTATTCCCATTTTGTGGAGGGCTTTTATTCTAAGAGGATGTTGTATTTTGTCAAATGCTTTTTCTGCTTCTATTGAGATGTTCATATGATTATCTTTCATTTATTAATGAGGTGTGTGACATTGATTGATTTGCATATATTGAACTATTCTTGTGTCCCAGGGATAAATCCCTCTTTGTGTATGATCCTTTCAATGTGCTGTTGAATGCTTTTTACTAGTATTTTGTTGAGTTTTTGCTTCTATCTCTTCATCAGGGATATTGGTTTGTTTTCCTTCCTTGTAGTGTCCTTATCTGGTTTGGTATCAGAGTCGCTGGCCTCATAAAATGAGTTTGGGATGTTTGTTCCTCTTCAATTTTTTGGAGGAGTTTGGGAAGGATTGGTACTAATTGTTCTTTAAATATTTGGGTGAATTTTCCAGGTAAATAATCTGGTCCTGGGTTTTTTTCTTTTGTGTGGTTTTGGATTAATGATTCAAACTCCTTACTCACTATTGATCTGTTCATATTTTCTATTTCTTCATGATTCTGTCTTGGCCATTTCTTCTAGGTTATCCAAATGTTGGAGCACAACTTTTTATATTAGTCTTTTATACACTTTGAATATCTATGGTATCAGTTGTAATGTCTTCTCTTTCATTTTTTATTTTATTTATGAATCTCTTTTTTTCTTATGCTAGCTAAAGACTCGTCTATTTTGTTTATCTTTTTGAAAAGCTAGCTCTTAGTTTTGTTGATCTTTTCTACTGTCTTTCTAGTGTCTATTTCATTTATTTCTGTTCTGATCTTTGTTATTTCCCTCATTCTGTTAACTTTGGGCTTAGTTTCTTCTTTTTCTAATTCTTCGAGTTATAAAGTTAGATTGTTCATTTGAGATCTTTTTATTTTCTTAATATATGCTTTTATCTCTCTAAACCTCCCTCTCAGAACTGCTTCTGTAACATCTCATAGGTTTTGATGTTTACTGTTTCCATTTTTATTTGTTTTGAAATATTTTTTATTCCCTTTTGATTTGTTCTTTGACTTACTGGTTGTTCAGCAGTCTGCAGTTTAATCTCCACATATTTGGTTAGACAAGTCAGAAATTTAAGTAAACAATTATAATTCAGTAATCTAATGCTAAAATAAATGAACAAACTAACCTCTCAGGGAATACAAAAGAAGGCATGATTATCTGTAAAGAAGGGAAATAGGGGTGATTACAAAGGTAGTGGTATTTGAGTTTGTGACAGTAAATAGGAGGGAAGAGGGACATTGTAGGCAGATAATCCTGTAGATTCAGAGTATTTCTTTTTTAGTATGGCTCTTGCTGATGTAAATCATTACTTCTTTATGGAATCAATTATCCTCTCACACGATATAAAAAGGTAAACTATTATGGGAATACATAATATGGGAAAATGACAGATATGTGTCAAAGCCTTGCATGCCAATATTTAAAATACCCATCCTTAGTTTTCTGAAGAGAATACAGTTGTTTTAGGTGTCAAGGATATTCTCTAGGTGGAAGTGTCAGTTACGAATGTGATTTTAATGTCCTCACAAGCAGCTGATAATGTAAGCTGCTTGACCATTTCCTAGTTTTATACCAGCAAGTATAAATAAATATGGTGATTGTATAAATATAATAAACTATAAATAATTGTGTTTCACAGATGTTTCTATTCTAAGACATGTGACTTAGTGACTTTTTAGAAAAAGATTCATATGTTTAAAACTCTTCTGAAGGTCCAGATAAACCAGATTTATAAAGGTAATGTTTTTGGAGTCTGTTATTTTCAAAACCTCCTTTTACTAAACTGAAGATTTGTTAGTCACCTGTCTTGTTAAAACCTATTGTAACTGAAAAAAATATTATTTAGGGCTTCTTTATGTACTATATTTATAAAATGATTAGAATATTAAATACTAGAGGCTGAACTTAGATAAACAATTGTCTGCTAAAACCAAATCTAATTCAAGAAGGAATTAAAAAAAAATCGTAGATCCTTTTAAAAAATGGTCTCATGATGGTCCATTGAAGACCTCCACAATTCAACCATGAATTACCTGTCTCATCCCTTTCTGAGGCAAGTTTACAGATAATCCCGCTGTTCTCTCTACGATCACAAAAATGTCAGCTGAGTTCTAAAGATGAGAGGAGGCCTATGAGAAACATTTGTTGAAGCCTTCACTGTGTGATCTTGCATGGCGAGAAAAAGCATCTTTAATATCTTCTGGGTTCTCAGACTTCTGTCTGGATTCTGCATGTTACACTATGCTAGCATTTTAGTCCCTGAAAGAAACTTTTTCCTATTTAACATAGTAGGAATATTCCTTTATTATTCAAGATAATGTTTGCTATCATGATACTTGAACTGCAAATTCTCAGTAATTTAAAGCAGGAGAAGCATACTTCATGTGGACGTGAAATCCAAATAGGTCTTCACAATGGCATGAAACTCCCTCCAAGCACTGATTCCGGGATCCTGGCTTTTTTCATCTTGCAGCTCTGCCATGTTCAACACATGGCTTTGTGGGCTACCATGCTGATCTGCACCATGGGAAGGACAAGGGCATGGAGAACCACAAGGGAGGAGTTTTTAAAGGACTAGTTCTGGAAGCAATGCACATCAGTTTCTCCAGCATTCAGTTGGCTGGGACTCAGTAATATTGTCTCAGTAACAAGCTGTGTCCTCAGGGGTAAAAAAGTGAAAATGCTTTTGGTGAGCAGTTTGCCAGTGTCCTCCATAGCTTCCTTCTATATTCTTTCCTTTGCTAGTGGTCTTAAATATTTCTGCTTCTGTCCAATCTAAACTATCTAGAAAATCTCCATGTTCCTATCCATTCTTTAGCTTGTTTTCTTAAGTGTCTTTTTAAATGTCCTTTAGTTTTATTGAAAGTAATGAATTGAAACAACTTGAACTGCGAAGGATTTCTCATTGAAAATCATTTCCCTTCTTAACACCTACTTATATTTTGAGTAAGATTCAGAATAAATGAGAGACTCACTTAGTCACTCATTCATTGATTCAGTAAATCTTTTGCGATCACAAGTGCCTACTCTACACCATGAATTCTGGGAAACTGAGACACATTGTGAATAAGAGAGATAAATACCCCTTCCACATGGAGCTTCCCGCTTCACTGGAGGGGATGAAAAATAGATTAATAAAAAAAAGAAACACAGGGGGCGCCTGGGTGGCACCGCGGTTGGCCANCACTGGAGGGGATGAAAAATAGATTAATAAAAAAAAGAAACACAGGGGGCGCCTGGGTGGCACCGCGGTTGGGCATCTGCCTTCAGCTCAGGGCGTGATCCCTGCGTTGTGGGATCGAGCCCCACATCAGGCTCTTCCGCTATGAGCCTGCAAGANCCTTCAGCTCAGGGCGTGATCCCTGCGTTGTGGGATCGAGCCCCACATCAGGCTCCTCCGCTATGAGCCTGCAAGAATCTTCCTCTCCCACTCCCCCTGCTTGTGTTCCCTCTCTCGCTGGCTGTCTCTATCTCTGTTGAATAAATAAATAAAATCTTTAAAAAAAAAAAAAAGAAACACAGACCTAATGAATGAGATATTTATAAGGTAGAAAAGTAAATGATAAGTGAAATGGAAAAAGGAAAAAAAAGTAGAGCAGGGTATGAGAGTGGATCAAGAAGGTGGAGTTGGAGGGAGGATGCTGCACTTTTACATAGGGTGGCAAACCTTACTGAGTATGGGATGTTTGAATAGCTCCTTAAGGGGAAGGCTTTCTAGGAAGAAAGTCTCAAGGAGACAGAACAGTCTAAGCCAAGACCCTAAGGCGTCAGCATGTGTGGCATGCTGGACACACAAACAGAGAGGCAGTGTGGCTGGGGTGAGGAAACAGAGTTAGTAAGAGAAAAGGTCAGAGAGTCGATGGTGCAGAGTTTGAAGCACGCACATTTTCAAAGAGGTTGAGAAGTATAAATGTAAATTGATTTCCTTAAAAGTGTACCTTTATGTTAAAAGAACATTATGTACTACAGAAATGATTTGAATGAAACTGAGTAATATTTTTAATGATATCATGCATACATGTGGTGTATGTTGCAAGTAACCAATATTTTCGTGCATTTTTTAGTTACTTCTTTTGATAGATGCATGACATTTTCAGGGAAAATGACTATTGTTTACAATCTTTTTAAATATTCTCTTCAGAGTTAATGAACAGAGCTTGAGATCGAGGGCCTGCAAGTTTGGTCCTAGTTTTCATGTCCTACCCTAGACTTCCATGCCCCCTGTGCTTGTACCTCAGGAGGTCTCTCTGCAATCCTGACCCTCCCTCAGAGGTAGACACCCTCTATCCAGAACCTAGTGTAAGACCCTAAGTGTCAGTACACCTGAAACTAGTATAACATTGTATGTTAACTAATGGGAAAACAAAACAAAAAAAGATTCTTAAGTGCCTATAGGGTTTCCTGATGAGGACAGTGAATCTAGGAGAAGATTATCCATATACATGCCTATGAATTGAAAGTACTGTTCTCAGAAAGTCTCCTCTTAACTCAGATCTGTTTCTATGCTGTCCGTCTAGCCATCAATCCCCATTGTTCCTAAATGGAGAGAGGGGCGGAGGGAAGGATGGTGGGAGAAGATTCAGAGTGAATCAACTTTCACTTCTCTCATCTCCCCTCTGTTCACAGCAGTGCTAAGTGTGACTACAGATGTTTCCAGAGTTCTTACAGAGCTCTGCGCAGACTGGTAAAAAATTAAATACACATAGAATAGTTTGAACCAGAAAATTCCAAAGTTTGATACTCCTCTAGAAATGACAAGTTTGGTTTAGTAGGTCCAAAATAGAATTCCTTAATAGATATATTTTAAATCTTAGAATATTTTCCATGTGAACAAATAAATCTTTAATTCTTACACACAAGATCCATAAGAGACAAGTGAACTGGGATTTGGTCACAAAACTCACTATATAGAGAAAAACTAGTAATTTTGGGAGAATTAGTGGTATAAAGGTCAGGGAAATTATATTGGCATTTTGATTATCTGTATTTCTTTTCTTCATTAATCAGGTAACTAAGTACTTGGCAATTTGAATGTAGAAACAGATTCCTATTCATGGTATCTCCAATATTTCTTTGTCTTGGACACAACAAACTGTTTTGTGAATTCAAACGTCCAGTGAATAAGCTATTTAAAGTCCAACCTATTTTATTTTCTTTGTTTGGGGAGTTTGAAATAGGAAGAATAGATATGCTTTTATGTTATAAAGCACTGTTGTTGGTTTTTTTTTTTTTACCATATTGTGTACATAATTTTCCTGTGTTTATATTTTTCAAGTATATTTATTTATTTATTTATTTAAGCGATTTCTGCACCCAACATGGGGCTTGAACTCTGACTCTGAGATTAAGAGTCACATGTTCTTCCAAATGAGCCAGCCAGGCATGCCTATAATTTTCCTGTGTTTAATTCAGCCCTCTTTTTGACAAAGGTATATTCTTTTGAATGTGCTGATTAACAAAATAAATTTCCATGAAGTACTACACTCTGATCTGTCCTCATTTGTTTTTATTAAGGTGGTGTGTGGTTTCCCATTCTTCTGCATTTTTCCTTTATGATGGCATCTATTTTCATAATTACTTAACTCAATTATCATTGTTGAAAGATTTGTACCCATTCGGGTAAGATATATTTTCAAGGTTTTTTTTTTTTTCTTTCTCAAATGTAGTAATATTTCACATTAGTCAAATTACCTCCAGTTACTTCACATTACCTTCAATATTTAGGGGCAAAGAGATTTCCAAAGCAATCCTAAAGACAATACATCATTCCAAAAATTTAAAATTAATCCCATTTATCTTTCATGGCAGGACAGTTGTGGAAAAAAACATAAAGAGTGAAGAGTGTTTTGAGATGATTGCATTGGAACTTGCCATCATTACTAAAGTTGTAGATATGATGAATGATGCATGGATTCCTGTTCAGTGCAACTGGCATCGAGCCCCAAAGGGTAGTAGTTTCAGTGGACTACTGACAACTAAAAAAAAAAAAAAAATCCATATAAAAAAGTTTAGGAGGGCTTTAATTTTAGAGCTTTAATTTTTAGGGAATTTGATTTTGTCTTTGATAGAGAGTTAAGAACTAATTGTGGAGTTGGTTCTTGTGAAGTAATATTTTGACATGTTAGAGTGATAACTAATCATTTATATATTATTTTCTTCCCTTGGCCACTAGCTTGACTGTTTTGGATGCTGGAATGCTAAGTGTACCTTTCAAATAAGATAAATTTTTGATTAGCTTCATTATTTGGATAACACTTTTACTTTACATTTCCTCAGTGTTAATGAACTATATTTTCTCTACAGGCCACGTTAATTTGTATTAATTTGTATATATGTTGTGTATACACACGTGTTCATACATTATTAGTGGTTAATTTACAAGCATATAGGGTATAGACAAGGACAAAATTTAATGTTAAAGTTTTTTATGCTATTCAAGTCTATTTAAATGATACAGTTCCTTTTATTTATTTATTTAAAAGTGTCAGTGCAATTTTATGGGGGAAGGAAAGTTTTTTTCAACAAGCAGTGCTGGAACAGCTGGATAGCCCACATTGCAAAAATGCACTTTGATCTCCTTTTTCAAGTTACACACACACACACAAACACAATGATGACTGATAAAATATAGATCTAAATGTAAAAGCTAAAATCATAATGCTTCTTAAAAAATATGTGGCTATATTTATGAACTTGTGTTCAGAATTTTTTTTTTAATGTTAACTAGTTAACATACCATGCAATATTGGTTTCAAGAGTAGAATTCAGTGATTCATCAATGACATACAACACCCAACGCTTATCACAAGCACTCTCCTTAAACCTACCAACTATCTAGCCCCACCCCCACCTCCCCTCTATCAACCCTCAGGTTATTCTCTATAGTTAAGAGTCTCTTGGGGCGCCTGGGTGGCAAGCGGTTAAGCATGTGCCTTCGGCTCAGGGCGTGATCCTGCCCTTATGGGATCGAGCCCCACATCAGGCTCTTCTGCTATGAGCCTGCTTCTTCCTCTCCAACTCCCCCTGCTTGTGTTCCCTCTCTCGCTGGCTGTCTCTATCTCTGTCGAATAAATAAAATAAAATCTTTAAAAAAAAAAGAGTCTCTTATAGTTTGTTCCCCTCTCTCCTTTTTTTCTTAACCCCCTTCCCATGTGTTTATCTGTTTTCTAAATTCCATATATGAGTGAGATCATATTTGCATTCGTCTTTCTCTGACTGACTTATTTCACTTAGCATAAAATATACTCTAGTTCATCCACGACATTACAAATGGCAAGATTTCATTTTTTGATGGCTGAGCAATATTTCAGTGCATATACAGATACCTCTTGTTTATCCATCCATCAATGGACATTTGGGCTTTCTCCAGAGTTTGGCTATTGTTGATAATGCTGCTACAAAAATTGGGATGCATGTACCCCTTTGAATCTGTATTTTTGTATCCTTTGGGTATCCTACTAGTGCAATTGCTGGATAATAGGGTAGTTCTATTTTTAGATACAGTTCCTTTTAAATGCTTTTATGGAGGCAATATTAAAAAGGAGCCAGTGGCTTAGTAGTGTTAGAGAAATTGGTCCAAACTGTTCTGTATTAACTGAAACACCAGAAAAATACATGTTCTATGCTGGAAGAGAGAAAAAGAATTAAAAGTTGGTGGTAGGGGGAAGCTTACATTCAGAGGAGCAAAGCAGCAAAAAGGAAGGTAAATTGTGCAGAAGAAGCAGTCCAGGGAGAGGTGGGATCATTGTGCAGGATACTAAAGCATGCATAATAATCAACAGCTGAGAGCATAGAGAGCATGTATGCATTCCACTCTGAGATACAGTTCAACAAGAAGTTGCCACTGTGAGCCCTCTTTCTGGATTCATCTACAAATTTTTAAAAAACATTTTATTTATTTATTTTTGTGTGAGAGAGAGAGGGATAGAGAGAGAGAGAATGAGCAGGGAGGGGGCAGAGGGAGAAGCTGACTCCCCGCTGAGCAGGGAGACCAATGAGGGGCTCAATCCCAGAACCCTAGGATCATGCCCTAAGCCAAAGGCAGATGCTTAACCAACTGAGCCACCCAGGTGCTCTCATTTATAAATTTTTTATTTTGAAGTTATTATAGATTTACAGGAAGATGCAAGGATAGTACAGAGAAGGTATATTTTCTCCCAGTGGGCACACTTTCAGGAACTGGTGTACAGTGTAAAAACCAGGGGTGGATATTAGCACAATGCGTGTGTAGTTTTGTTCCACTGGGCTGATTTGTGTAACCACTACCTCAGTAAAGATACACAACTATTCCATCACAAAGATCTCTCTTGTGTTATCCCTTCAGAGTCACCCTTAACCCCTTTCCTGCTCCCACCACAAGCCCTAACCCCTGGCAACTACAAGTGAATTTTGCCATATCAATAATTTTGTCATTCTGCAAATGTTACATAAATTGAAATATACAACACATGATATTTTACGATTGGCTTTTATTTTTCACTCAGCATAATGCCCTTGAGATCCGGACAAGTTGTTGCACGTATCAATACTCCATTCCTGTTACTGCTAATAGTATTCCGCGGTATGGATTACCACAGTGCATGTAATCATTCACCTGTCATCAAGTATTTGTGATGATTCTGTTTTGACTATTACAGATTAAAGCTGCTGTGAACACTTGTGTAGAGGTTTATACTTGGTCATAGATTTTTATTTCTCTGGAATATGTGTCAAGCACTGTGACTGCTGCCTAGTATGTTCTGCATGCTTAGTGTTTTAAGGAACTGTCAGTTAATTTCTGAATGAGTGGCTGAACCAGTTTTAATGAAGTATGGGAGCAATCTTACCTCCCTTTACAACCTTTTACTTTCCCCTATCCATAATATAAATGGCCTGAGTATTCCCTACACGTTATTGAGAACCACATCAGACAGTGTTAGAATTTTTGTTTCAACCATCGAACATCAGTTAAAAACCCGAGGAAAAGAAACATCTACTGTGTTTTACCCACATTTTTACTCTATTATCTTTTTAAAATTCCTGATGTCCCGAATTCCTTCTTTTATCATTTATTTTCTGTTTTAAGAAATTCTTTAGCTATTCTTTTAATTAATTAAATTACTAATAATTAATACCATATGATTTCACTCATATGTGGATTCTAGACAAAACAAATGACTAAACAAGCAAAAAGCAGCATCAGGCCTATAAAAACAGAGGACAAAGTGATGGTTGCTGGATGGGAGGAGGGTGGGGGATGGGCAAATGGATGAAGGAGAGTGAAAGATAGAGGCTTCCAGTTATGGGATGATTAAGTCATGAGAATAAAAGGCACAACATAAGGAATATAGTCAATGATACTGTAATAACGTTGTGTGGTGACAGATGGTAGCTACACATACGGTGAGCGTAGTCTAACACATAGTGTAGTTTTATCACTATGTTGTACACCTGCAACTAATATAACACTGTGTGTCAACTGTGCTGAAATTAAAAAATTTGTTCGAAGAGGAAAAAAAATAAAAGAAAAATATCATGCAACTTCCTTCTTGCCTCCATGGTCAGATGGAGGAAACTCATCTGATGAGAAATCTGCTATCATTTTAATTGCTTTTATCCTTTGCATTCAGGTTTTCTTTTGGGTGGAGACAGGAGCAAGAAGTCATCCCAGTAAAAAACAGTAAAGGCCCTGGGAGAGTGAAATGAAGAAAGAGGGGAGCAAATGTCAGGATCCATTTTGCACGCGTACATGGAAGTCAGCCTTGTATTACTGAGGACCTTAGTAAAATGCACATTAGAATGGTCAATGTGAGAGATGCAAGACAGATTGCTAATACACTGACTTCTATCTCACATTGGTTAAGGGCCGCCCCACAGTTCCTAATTCTCTCCTACTTTCATAATTACACATGCAAGCATGTCCTAGAGCAAACAGCAGGAGATACACGATAGGACCAAGGTGAAGAGGCTGTTTGCTGCAGTAATGACTGGAGTAAGGAACAGACTTAGACGGTGTGGCTGGGCAGAAGATATCCCACCCTGGACCATTTATTCACGAAGGGAAGCTATGGCTTCCAATTCCTCATGCTAACGTGGCCACTGAGAATTTCCCCAAGGATTGTAATGCGGTGACAATCATTCCTCAGGTCTCAGACAGTAGTACCGTTGCCTTGTCCTTTCAGGGAGGTTTTATCTTCAGATCAGGGCCTGCAAGAGGGCATCTGAGTTCAAGCACCCTGGGATCCTGCTACCCCTCCTCTCTGTCAGTCTCTGAGGATTCACTTCTTTTCTGGGTCAGGCCTCTTCCACATTCTTCACAGAGCTGAGACCTCATCCCATCCCCTTCTTGGCCAACTTCAGCTTCCTTCTTGCATGGATTCTTTTTGGTGGAAGACAGAAAAATCATTTTTGTGTTCCTCCAAGTTTTCTATAGCAGTGTCACTAAATGCTAAATTAATAACACTCTTGAAAGTTTGTTAAGGATTAATTGTTCCCTGGGAATATTGAGATTTAACTTGTTTTCAACTGTGTGGAGATAACACTTTGCTTTTGAAAATGTGCAGTTCATGCTGTAGGGATTATACTCGTGATTACTCATTTGGCAGGGATCTGGTCCTACCACATCAAGCAGGATCCAAATAAATCTATTGGCAAGTGATTGTCTCTTGAGGCCATTTTCAGGTTTGGAAAAGTGGTCAAAATATATAATGGATGAAATTATTAGATCATAGGGAGAGTGAACATTGGAATGTGTTATTTTTAGAGGTAACTTGGAAGCGCATCTATGACTGAATTCATGTGTCAGCCATCAGTCCTTCTTATCTTTCTGTGGATTTATTTAGCCAAGAGAATATCTCCTACTTCTCCTTTCATTATCATTAGGATGACTGCACCATCTGATTTGTCAGGGACTGTCCTGGCTTCCAGTGCTCCCAGTGTCGCAATTCATAGTACTCCTTCACACTTAAAAACTATGTCCCGAGTAGGACAGTCTTCCAAATCACCACCCTTAATTGTTGAATTCAGAGCCTTCTATTGGATTTTAAGTGTGTGTGTCTGAGTGTGTGAAAAGTCCAAGTTGTTTATAAAACAATGTTCGAATGTAATATGTCTTTGAGAATTCTTCCGAATTCTTTCTGAGCTGTGTTTTTTTACTTGGCAGGATTTTTCTGGCTCCCTAAAAGTTTTTATCAAACCAGGAGTCCAGATGGCCAGTTCGTTGGTTGCCCAGTGACAGGGGAGTCAAAGCTGGTTTCTGCATGACAACAATATGTCGAAACTTAACTAGGACAGGAAGCTTTCCCAAAAGATTGCGTGAACAGAATGTTACAGATTCTTGTACTCTCCAGAGATTACTTGTGAGCTGGGAGAGAATCCTGTTCCACTTAAATCTGATTTTCGCTATAATATCACTGTTGTACTTAGGCACAGGTAGGACTTGGTAATTTAAAAAAGAAATGACCACTTTTAGCCTAGTCTAAAATATTTATCTTCAAACATAAAAGTTTGCTGATTTGTGTCTAATCAAGATCGTTGGCTCCCTGTTTAAAGGTATACTTGGAATCTTCCTTAGATGTTAATCAAGGTTTATAACCTATATTTATTTTTGACGATAAAATTTATCCATAGATATAGAAAGAGATTAAACAGGAAACCTGGTAAATACAATCAGATGGGGTTTAGGGTAGAAATAAATGGACTAAAGTTGTTTGTTTTGAAATTTCTTAAACCCATTCTTTCCTTCTAATTATTAAGAAAAATATCTTTTTTTAGTTTCTCTCTTTTTTCTTTTCCTTCTTTCCTTCTTTCTTTCCTTCTTTCTTTCTTTTTGTTTGGGGGGGGCTTGTTAAGTTTCTATTTTAATTCCAATTAGTTAACATACAGTGTTACATTAGTTTCAGGTATAAGGAAAAATATTTCTAAAGTAACCAATAAGTATCCCCAATGGTTTTAAAAATCTAAGAAACATTTACATTGAAATTTTGAAGGAAGGTTAAGACAAGGACATTTTATGGTCTATGTGCTTAAATGTTTTGTATTTTTAGTCAGGACTTCACTGCAAAAGGAAATTTGCAATTTTATTTGAAATGTGGGCATTTTAAACAAATGTAAAACTCTTTGTTTTGGAGAGTGACCCAAATCCAAGCTAATTTAACCTTAGTTTTTGTGATAAGTGAAATACATTTGAGTTGACTATTAAATTTCATTTGAAGCTCAGTACTGAAAGAAAGTGTATCATTTGCGTTGTGACATAGCAGCGAGCTGAGGTTTCTAGTAGTTACAAAGTGTTTAGAATCCCCCATTTGTTTTCCAGAATTAAATCTACAGAACTACACAGGAATATTGTCACAAATTCTTTCTCCTTGAAGTACAGAGATTTCTTTTTTGGACTCGTCTGATATTAGAACCTAAGATATGTTGGATACCATGGATTTTAACTCATGCATGTGTTTGGAGAGGGAACTTAATGAACTCACATAAAAGAAAACATTTTACCCTGTTAAGTTTCCTGAGCTACTTTGGGGACTTGGAGAGCTGTCCATTTGGGAGAAATTCTGACATTTGGTTCAGGAGCAATTAGTGCATTTTGGGCCATCTGTTTCCACAGAGAGTGTGAATGTTTCAGAGAGATAGCCGTGGGGGCAGAGGGTGGGTGAGAAAGAGAAAGGGAATGTCTAACCTCTGGTGCTCTCTGTGCCTTTCCACATAATGCAGTCCTGTTTGCGGGGACATCACGTTCTTTCAAACTAACCTGTCAGGCACTGTAATCTTCCTTGCGGCTCCATGGATCACAGAATCTCATTGCCGCTTTCTAGAGGCTTCATTGTACCAATCTTTATAACAGTGCAAAGGAAACTGGGCAATTGGGGAGGTCACAAGATGGAGAACTACTGTTTCTCTTAGCCTATGGCACAAAACGGTATTACTTCTATTTCACGGTTTAAAGATTTTAGAAAAATTACTCTTAATTTTTAAATTTCTGTGTCTCTCTTTCGGTCTCATCTTTCTCTCTCTCTCTCCCTCTTTCTCTCTTTCTTACGGATACATACTAGAATCCAGAGGGAGAAGTTCCAGCCTGGGGACACAGCTATAGTAGTCCGTGACCACTGCCCTCCATATCTTTACTTTGTTCCTACATGAAACTCCTAAAGCCTCATTCCTTCTTTAGGACAATGATCA
>NC_048235.1:6589585-6621310 GCF_002007445.2 Ailuropoda melanoleuca | reverse complement strand
GGGGGGGGCTTGTTAAGTTTCTATTTTAATTCCAATTAGTTAACATACAGTGTTACATTAGTTTCAGGTATAAGGAAAAATATTTCTAAAGTAACCAATAAATATCCCCAATGGTTTTAAAAATCTAAGAAACATTTACATTGAAATTTTGAAGGAAGGTTAAGACAAGGACATTTTATGGTCTATGTGCTTAAATGTTTTGTATTTTTAGTCAGGACTTCACTGCAAAAGGAAATTTGCAATTTTATTTGAAATGTGGGCATTTTAAACAAATGTAAAACTCTTTGTTTTGGAGAGTGACCCAAATCCAAGCTAATTTAACCTTAGTTTTTGTGATAAGTGAAATACATTTGAGTTGACTATTAAATTTCATTTGAAGCTCAGTACTGAAAGAAAGTGTATCATTTGCGTTGTGACATAGCAGCGAGCTGAGGTTTCTAGTAGTTACAAAGTATTTAGAATCCCCCATTTGTTTTCCAGAATTAAATCTACAGAACTACACAGGAATATTGTCACAAATTCTTTCTCCTTGAAGTACAGAGATTTCTTTTTTGGACTCGTCTGATATTAGAACCTAAGATATGTTGGATACCATGGATTTTAACTCATGCATGTGTTTGGAGAGGGAACTTAATGAACTCACATAAAAGAAAACATTTTACCCTGTTAAGTTTCCTGAGCTACTTTGGGGACTTGGAGAGCTGTCCATTTGGGAGAAATTCTGACATTTGGTTCAGGAGCAATTAGTGCATTTTGGGCCATCTGTTTCCAC
This sequence comes from Ailuropoda melanoleuca, assembly GCF_002007445.2. NCBI lineage: Eukaryota > Metazoa > Chordata > Mammalia > Carnivora > Ursidae > Ailuropoda > Ailuropoda melanoleuca. Next base: position 6,620,538 of record NC_048235.1, on the reverse strand, counting down.
AGAGAGTGTGAATGTTTCAGAGAGATAGCCGTGGGGGCAGAGGGTGGGTGAGAAAGAGAAAGGGAATGTCTAACCTCTGGTGCTCTCTGTGCCTTTCCACATAATGCAGTCCTGTTTGCGGGGACATCACGTTCTTTCAAACTAACCTGTCAGGCACTGTAATCTTCCTTGCGGCTCCATGGATCACAGAATCTCATTGCCGCTTTCTAGAGGCTTCATCGTACCAATCTTTATAACAGTGCAAAGGCAACTGGGCAATTGGGGAGGTCACAAGATGGAGAACTACTGTTTCTCTTAGCCTATGGCACAAAACGGTATTACTTCTATTTCACGGTTTAAAGATTTTAGAAAAATTACTCTTAATTTTTAAATTTCTGTGTCTCTCTTTCGGTCTCATCTTTCTCTCTCTCTCTCCCTCTTTCTCTCTTTCTTACGGATACATACTAGAATCCAGAGGGAGAAGTTCCAGCCTGGGGACACAGCTATAGTAGTCCGTGACCACTGCCCTCCATATCTTTACTTTGTTCCTACATGAAACTCCTAAAGCCTCATTCCTTCTTTAGGACAATGATCAAAACTAATCAGGCTCATTATGTGTCAAGAAAGCTTTAAGTCATTTGAGGTTAATAGGCACATTTTACGGTCACAATCAGTGTTAGGTAAGAGCTGATATTATTCTGTTTTTACAGGTGAGGAAATTGAGATCAAAGGAGATGAGCTACTTGCCCAAATCACACAGAAGGTTTAAGGGGCAGAGCCAGGGTACAATCTTCTCAAAACCCACTCAACTCTGCTTTGCATGAACTTTAGGTTCACCATATATCATAAAAACATGTAGGAAAAACCTTTAATCTCCTGAATCCGGAACTAAATTAAAAATATACTTATGGATCAGTTAGCACCTGCAGGAGTTTAACCCCTTGACTAGGATGACCTAGTTACCAGCATAGTTATTAGCATAATTGTACAGCACAGATTTTAGCAGTATTGAAACTACACATTTTATGCAGCCACATTCAACTTCAACCCAGTGTCTCAATCTGACATTTAAAGCGCAATGAATTATTTGTGCTTGGAATGTTTGCTCAAATTTGTTGATACCATTAAAATATTTTAAACACAGGCAGTTACAAGTTATTTAGAGAATTTTATATAATTATTTAAAAATCTCACGAATGTGTGTTTATTGATGGCTTGTATCTGGCATAACTGGATTATGCAGCATTTGGCTAGATGACTACAAGGGAATGGAGGGCCCTGCAGGAACCTTTCAGGAAGCTCTTTCAAACTACATTTGCTCAAATCTTAGAGGCTTGGTCCACAGACAAAGCATGACCTTGTGCGAATAAGAAGGTCCCAAGCAGCTATGCGTGGAAGTTTCTTGAGCCTGATGCTTGCTTACATTCTCTTTCTCCTACTGTACTCTATCTTTCGCCTTTATTCAAAGTCTTTCATGAATTCTGTGGAATCCTGTGAGTCCTTTCAGTCCTCCGATGCTGTTGTAAATATCGCAGGATTTAATCTTCTCTGGATCTTCTGTTCTCTTATGACTTAGTCTGGAGCCCAGGGCTTCATTCTGTCTGCTCTCCGTTTGCAGGAAGTAGGGCTTCCTTCAGGGCTGGCAAGGAGGTTCTTTGGCTTTCAGATTTTGTCCTTAGCTGGTGATTAATCATCCTGGGCTTGTCATTATCTCTCTTCACTGAACTGATGGCACTCCGTCACAGCCACCCAGTTCAGTAATCTGTTCCTTCATCCTCGCCAGCGCAGAACTATTGCACGAGCCAGCCGGTGTGGTGTCCTCCCTTTCACGGTGATCCCACCCCGGTCTGCGAAGGAAGAATGTTTTCACAACTGCACTACTGCAGTCGCGGGTTATCCATTCTCCATCCACCACTGGCAACAGAGTCCTTAATGCCAAATTTCTGTTGATTGATTCCTACCCAAAATCTCCTCGTAGAAGAGAAACACAGCACCGAGCCAGTAAGCAGCAGGTACTCGCAGCAGCCTGGGGTGAGGGCGTTGGCTTGAGAAAGGAGGTGTGACCACCAGGCACTGGGGCATTTGCTCTGTTTTCCTACCTGTTTGAACATTCTAAAAGTATTATTACTATCTTCAAGTATACTTGACATACAACATCCTATCCGTTTCAGGTGTCCATCATGGTGATTCTGTACTTTTATACATCATGAAACGATCCCCATGATAGGTCCACTGACCAGCGGTCACGCGCAAAGTTATTACAGTATCACTGACTATATTCCCCATGATGCCCATCACATCCTCACGACTTGTTGATTTTATAATGAGAGGTCTCTACCTCTCGACCCCCTTCACATATTTTGCCTGCCCACCAACCTCTCCTCTCTCTGGTAACCAACAGTTTCCTCTCTCTGTGAAAGTGTTCCCGTTTTGTTTTCTTTGTTTTGCTTTCTTTGTTTTGCTTTTTAAATTCCACATGGAAGTGAAATCATACCATATTTGTCTCTCTGTGTATTAACTTATTTTGCTTTGCATCATACGGTCTAGGCCCATATTTGTGCATTTTTAACAGTCAATATGTTTTTAGGAAGATGGTAAAGCAAATGTACGTGTTTATTCTATTATCTGGAAGTGTTAGCCATTTCTTTTTAAACCTTTTGTTTAATACTGACTTGTTAAGCCACACCATTGTTCTATATTCTAATTAATTTCTCAGTTTATCCCCGGAAAGGAATATTTCAGACAAAGTAGGCAATATCACAATCTAATCAAATACTCTCACATTCATTCAAATAGAAATCAGTATTACTCATGACCTAAAAACACAAACTGCTAAATGAATAATTCAATATATTTCCTCAAGAATATGAAATTGTCTTATCCAGTGTAAATGAATTTAAATAGGACTTAAAGCCTTCCTGAGGTGAGGATTTTTTTCTTTTGTGAAGCAAGCAGAAAATAATCATCGCCTTAGTTATTTTTAATATTAATTTTTAATTATCTTCTTTATTGAAAAAGCTGGAAGAGTGGATCAACCACTCAGAGATGTGTTTGAGCAGGAAGCTATATAAAGTCAGCCTTTCTGGGGGCAAAGTAGGTGAGGGGTGTGAGTAACAGCTGCTCAAACTCAGTTAGCAGGGAGCTTACTCAGCCCTTAAGGTGGCACAGTGGTCCTGTCTGAGACTGATGAGCATGACCACGTGAACCTGCTCTCGGGACTCCTGCTGACATGGCCATGCCCAGTGGCCCAGCACTTACAAATCAGTGAATGCATTCTACGGAAATAATCGGAACTGCACATGGAAACGTGTGACTCATGACCACTGACAGAAGACTGACAATAAACAAAATGCCAGTGAGGGCTGGATAAATAAATTATGGTTCATAACTAGGATAGAATAATGTGCGGGTATTAAATACACTGTAGGAGAGGAAGTGCTTCACTTATTCCTAATTAAGGTAAATTAGCTCTGAAAATATTTATTTACACATACACCTTTGAAATGTTTTCTTTGAAGCCTTTTATTTAGCCTTAATATACATTTTCCAGTTTCCTTAACTCTTCCTGCTAGAGTCTCCTGATAAGCTTGTTGTTGTTGCTGTCACACCCATTGCCTTCTTGCTCAGCTTTTGCCAGAAACACTGTTTTTCAGGATTTGATAATATCATGAATAGTACTGGTATGCAAAAATGCCTGTTAAAAGTTATTAGTTTGAAGTCATTGCTAAACACATCCTGTCATGCGAATTTAGCTGATTTAAAACATGTGAAAATAAACGGGCTCTGCCAATGGCAGGGAGTAGCGTGAAGAGGGAAATGCATTTTGTTTTCAAGTTTCTATGAGTACTCTACAGGTCATGGAAACGGAAGAATACAATGAAAATCCACACTTAGAAAAATTCTGAACCCTTTCAGAGTTTAATTCCTTCTAAAACCCAGTAACTGCTAGTTTTTACCTATCTTCCTCATGAGGAACGGTTGTAAGGAAACATTCTATGTCTCCTTGAATAGAAAATCATGGGTTTTTTTTTTTTTTTTCTTTTAGTAAAAGGACTTGATGTTAACTGCTGGCATTTTTTTTTTTAAGGGAGGGAGGTGGGAGAGAGGTGGAAGGAGAGAGAGAGAGAGAAAGAATCTCAAGCAGACTCCATGGCCAGAGCAGAGCCTGACACAGGGCTCAATCTCACAACCCTGAGATATGACCTAAGCAGGAACAGTCAGTCACTTAACTGACTGAGCCACCCAGGTACCCCTAAGTGTTAGCATTTTGACTATCTGCATGAGACTAATGATCTCACTCTTACATTTTATATAATTATATGTAAAACAATATGTGATCATATGCTATATAATAGATAATTCCTAATAGTGTATCCTTCATATCTAACGAAGTTCATGAAAAGTGAAGCAGAAAAATTCGAGTGTTATTGTCTCTTCCAGTTCTTTCTCAGATTATAGAGACCTACATGTTCCATTCTGATCTTTAGTACAAACTTGGATTACAGCTAGAGAAAATTATGTCAGCATTTGTTCTCAGATCCATTACTTTAATTGTTTTTCTGGAATCATAGCTAGCACATGGATTTTTGGTTTATGTAAGGGAAATGGCAAGTGAGTCTTAGTGTACTTTTCAATGACTAGCTTTATAATATTGTATGTTCTATTGGTCATCAGCCAAACACTGAAGGTTCCAACAGTGTTAAATCAAGGCAGTTACTCTCTTGGGTATCTCTACTATGTAATTTTCTATTCCGGTTATAGAAGTCAGAAGTTTCTAGCTAGTAAATTCTTTTCACCATGTTGGATTTTGTTTATATTTCAGCTTAGCTATGTGCTGAACTAATTTTAAAAATCACATGGGTTTTACCACACATTTAAAGTAGAGTTAAAACCTATTCTTCTCAAACTATTCCAAAAATAGGCAAGGAAGGAAAACTTCCAAATCCATTCGATGAGGCCAGCACTACCTTGATACCAAAATCAGATAAAGACTCCACTGAAAAGAGAACTAAAGGCTAATATTCCTGATGAACATAGATGCAAAATCCTCAACAAAATATTAGCAAACTGAATCCAACAATCCAAAACAAAATCCAATTAAAAAAAAAATTGCTCACCACAATCAAGTGGGATTTATTCCTGGGTTGTAAGGATGGTTCAATATTTACAAATCAATCAACATGATACATCACATCAATGAGAAAGGTTATAAACCAAATGATAATTTTGAGGGGTGTAGAAAAAGCATTTGACAAAGTACAACAACCATTCAAGATAAAAACCCTCAGCAAACTAGGTTTAGAGCAAATATAATAACATAATAAAGGCCATATATGAAAAACCCATAGCTAACATCATCCTCAATGGGGAAAAACTGACCCATAAGGTCAGGAATAAGACAAGGATGTCCATTCTTCTCACTTTTATTCAACATACTACTGCAAAGTCCTAGCCACGGTAATCAGAAAACAAAAAGAAATAAAAGGCATCCAAATTGGTAAAGAAGAAGTCAAATTTTCACATTTGCAGATGACCTGATACTCTATATAGAAAACCTGAAAGATTCCACCCTGAAACTGCTAGAACTGATAAATGAATTCAGTAAAGTCACAGGATAAAATGAACCTACAGAAACCTGTTGCATTTCTATATACCAATAATGAAACAGCAGAGAGAGAAATTAAGAAAATAATCTCCTTTACAATTGTACCGAAAATAAGACATACCAAGGAATAAACCTGTCCAAAGAAGTGGGACCTGTACTCTGAAAATTCTAAAACACTGATAAAAGAAATGGAGGACTGCACAAAGAAATGGAAAGATATTCCATACTCATGGATTGGAAGAACGAGTATTGTTAAAATGTTTATTCTGCCCAAAGCAATCTACACATTCAGTGCAATCCCTATCAAAATACCAACAGCATTTTTCACAGAACTAGTACAAATAATCCAGAATATGTATGGAATCACAAAAGACTGCAAATAGCCAAAGCAATCTTGAAAAAGAAAAGCAAAGCTGGTGGCATCACAATTTCAGACTTCAAGTTATATTACAAAGCTGTAGTGATCAAGACGGTGGGGTACTGGCATAAGATTAGACACATAGATCAATGGAACAGAATAGAAAGCCCAGAAATAAACGCACAATTATATGGTCAATTAATCTTTGACAAAGCGGGAAAGAATATCCACTAGGAAAAAGACAGCCATTCAACAAATGGGAAAACTGGACAGCAACATGCAAAAGAAAGACACTGGACCTTTTTCTTACACCATACAGAAAAACAAATTCAAAATGGATAAAGACCTAAATGTGAGACCTGAAACCATTAAATCTGAGAAGAGACCATGGGCAGTAATTTATCTGACATTGGCCATAGCAATGTTTTTTCTAGATAGGTCCCCTGTGGGAAGGGAAACAAAAACAAAAATAAGGTATTGGGATTACATCAAAAAAAAAGCTTATGCACAACAAGGAAACAATCAACAAAACCAAAAGGCAACCTTTGGAATGGGAGAAGATGTTTGCAAATGACACACGTGATAAACAGTTAGTATCCAAAGTATATAAAGAACTTATCAAACTCAACACCCAAAAAACAAATAATCCAATTAAAAAATGGGCAGAAGACATGAACAGACATTTCTCCAAAGAAAACATCCAGATGGCTACCAGACATATGAAAAGATGTTCAACTTTACTTACCATGAGGGAAATGCAAATCAAAACTATAGTAAGCTATCACCTCACAACTATCAGAATGGCTAAAACCAAAAACCTAAGAAACAACACGTGTTGGTGAGGATGTGGAGAAAAAGGAACCCTCTTGCACTGCTGGTGAGAATGCAAACCAGTGCAGCTACTCTGGAAAATAGCCTGGAGGTTCTTCAAAAAGTTAAAAATAGAACTACCCTATAATTCAGCAATTGCACTACTGGGTATTTACCCAAGAATACAAAAATATTAATTCAAAGAGATACATGCACTCCTATGTTTATAGCAGTATTATTTACAATAGCTAAGATATGGAAGCAGCCCAAGGATCCATTGATTTATGAACGGATAAAGAAGATGTGGTGTGTGTATTGTTTATGTGATGAGAACCAGGTGATTAAAAGAAAAACTTAAAAACAATCTCATAGGTTCTATCTTTCAAATTAAATCATCGGATGTAATACGTGTAAAACATTATCAATATGCTCTTTACTCGATGAAACATATGGCACAGTTTATGGATACTGGTAGCACCCAACAAATAGTTGCTAAGTTAATAAATAAAGGGAATAATATACTGAGATGACACTATTAAAAAATTTCAGGGGTTATTGCCTGTTTTTTATTTGCTTTAAGGTTATAAGTGATGACGAGATGGATTTGTTGAGTAGTTTGATTGCAGCAATCATTTCACTATGTGTATCTACAGTAACTCACCATGATATAGATCCTCAATATATATAATTTTTGTTAAAATAATAATAACAATGATAAAAAACTGAGAAAAAAAAGAATGAACAATGTCATTTAAGAGTTAGTGAGTGAAAAATAGGATATTTGTTTCTTAATGTTGTCAGAAACAAGCAGGACATAGAGAATTTATAGTTTGAGACTCTTTGTAAATGAATGGTTGCTTCAAACTACGGAAAGTCACCAATGGTATTAAAATGTAAATATGTAAAGTCACATACAACAGTAACAATGTACAGGAACCAAAAACATTTAAAAGAAAGAACTTACTTTTAGTAATAATTTCTAAGATCACTATTATTAAGTGGCAGTAACAATAGATGTGGAACAGAAACAAAAATAAAAATTATTAGTAAATAATGCCAACCCTGTGATGAGAGACAAAAATAAAGTCCCCTTTCATATCCTCAGGCTTTCATTTAGTTTTATTAAATTATTACAAAAATGACAAAAATGTCTTTTTCAATTTATATTTTGACACTGGCAGCGCTTGTATAATTTGTTTTTATCTGTAAAATTTTAGAAAGTATCATTTTTAAATTTCGTGATTACCATAGAAGATAGGAGCCATTATCTCTTTAAAGCTCTAAGACGCTTATCATGCATTCAATCTTGTATTCATGCATTGAAGGCATACATTATCTAATACATATATGTACTTACTAGTGAGACATTGGGTAAACAACCATAAATAAGGTAACTACAGGCCTTGGTTTCAGCTGACAATTATGCAGGGAAGACAGGTATAAACAAATCCAGTAAATAAAATCTGGTAAATACAATGTGATACGAGGAGCACAGATCTTATAAGAACAGATAGCAGGGGTGGGGGTCCTAATCTATTTTAAGACTTAGGGAAGACAATTCTGTTTATGTGGCAGTTAGATTGACTTGGAAGGTGAGTAGAGTTTATAACTTGAAGAGGAAAAGAAAGAGAAAAGATACATGTTTCAGGCAGAGGTATTTGATTTTTTATTTTGTGCCAAACAAGCAAAATGCTTACCAAATCCACAAGGAGTGCATATGCTAAAAAGGAAACCATGAAAACAGATAAAGAAAGGCAAGCACAACCAGAGAACTAACGTACGCTGGCTTTTGTTAGATTTCTGAATTGTAAGGATAGAGAGATGGCAAAAAGGCTGAAGAAATACACAGTGTGGTTTTTTTTTAGACAGAAGAAGATTTTGAAAGCCATATTGAGGGATTTGGACTTTAACATGGGGACAATGGATGGATAGCCATGCAAGGTGTCTGCATGGAATGACAACATTTGGGAGTACACAGATTGGCTTCATGGAGAGTAAGACTGGGGGCAGAGGGACCAATTCGAATGCAGGGGAAGAAATCAAAGTGAGAAATGAAGGATGGAAAGGAGTTGATATATTGAACAACTACTTGAATGGAGTAGTAATGGACTCAGTCACCGATACGCAGAAATCAGCAAGAGGGAGAGATGAAGGATAAATACCGTATCTTGTGTCTTGGACACTTAGATAATTGTGTTCCCTTTACTGACATGAGTAACACTGGCAGTAAAATATGTTTCACAAAAAGTATGTTTATATTATGATGTGATGAAAATATTTTAAGAAATTGTAGGGAAGACAGGGTGATAATTTGATGTAATCCCAATACTTTATTTTTGCTCTTGCTTCCTTTCCTGCGGGGAACCTATCTAGAAAAATGTTGCTATGGCCAGTGTCAGGAACTTCATCCTTTTTCAGATAGGGAAGATTGGGGTTTGCCTGAATATTGATGGGAAAAAGTCAGTAGAGTACAGAGATGTTTAAAGAGCAGAAGGAAAAAAATGTAATTCAAGACTAGAGGTATAAGGATTAGTTTCTTTCATTTAAAAAAATTTTTTAATTTCTTTAAAAGATTTATTTATTTATTTATTTTGGGAAGAGAGAGGGCACAGGTGGGAGGGGCAGACGGAGAGGGGGAGAGAATCTCAAGAAGGCTCCACGCTGAGCATAGAGCCTGATTTGGGGCTTGATCTCACAACCCTGAGATCAGGACCCGAGCCGAAACCAAGAGTTGGACACTCAACTGATTGCACCATCCAGGTGCCCCTCTTTCTTTATTTAAAACAAATTCAAGGGATTTAGGCATTTCCCTCCTGAAGTTTTTGTTTTCTTTATGAAGTGGAAGAATGATCATCTTAGGGTGAGGCAGCAAGAGAGAAAGAAAAGATGGAAATTTTAAGAGAGAAGAAATTGCATAATATGGTAATAGAGGACCACATATAATGCATGTGTATATGTACCAGGTACAGTATAATGTACTAGGGAAATATCAGAAAACTGTAAGGCCATGCTGAGGTCCCAGGTGAGCTTCATGACCATGAATATTATAGTGGTATCAGTTTTTGTGAGGTTTAGTTTCATAATCCTCAGGATGCAGGAAGCAGAGTGGGTAAGTCAGGTGAGCACATCCATAGTTGGGACTTGATTGGGAAAATGAAACCAAAAAACCGTTCTCAAGGGCATTTAAGCTCTTTAAGGTGGTTTGGAGTTCTTGGCTATTATTCTTATTCATAGAGGGTGCACACAATCAGGAATAGAATGATAAGGAGGGAGTCAATGGACTGTTGTATTGAAATGCTTTAAGAAACGGGTTCATTGAGAATGATAAAGCAAGCAATATTTAAGGACTGAAAATTCATGATCGGGTAAGAGGAAGTCTGAAATTTTATTTCACAGATGGTACATTTCCAAATGATAAGATACTCAGGATGTATCCATGAGAGTGGCTAGAGTGGATTATATACACGATAATGAACAAAAGCAAAGAAACTAAGATGTTGGAAGAATTGCCTTCATGGATCTTGACATCACCCAGATTTATGGCAGGGCTGGGGGGAGAGGGAGATTCTGAACCAAGAGTCACCATTTTCATTACCATAGGGGAGGGAATGGAAGTGGGTAGAGCACAGAGAAAAACAATAGCAAATAGAAATAATGAAGAAACAGCCGCTTTTATAATGAGTGGCGACTTGATCATCTAAAGTAGCATGACACACACTGATCCCACCTAGCATTTGTTGGGGGAGAGGAGAACAAGCGTAGAGAGCAGGACATGCCATCTTCCTCTTGCTGGTGCAGCAGAAGAAATGGTGTCTCAGGGAGAAGTTATGTTTCAATTAAGGCCAAGAGGCGTTGCAAATGTTTACAGAAGAGGACAGGTTCTTAATTATGGACAACAGTTACAGATGGCAGTGTGAAAAGGAAAAGAGAAGTGAAAAGCCGGGTCAGGAAAGAGTGCTGCACTCTTCCAGTGTTGTAATTTTGGTTCTTTTATAATCTGAAGAGAGATCACTGGTCTCTCAATTTGCCAGTTTAACTCAGTCCAGAGCCTGATACTTTGTGAGGATCTGGCTACTTCAGATGATTTTGGTCTCTGTTAGAGTGAGCCTCCCCTATTATTCTCCGACTGAGCCACCCAGGTGCCCCTGTACTTTTTTAATGATTTGTTTTAGGAATCATTTCCTACTTGTAAGATTACAAAATTAATTTCTTCTAGAAAATGTTTTGCAGTTTTGCCTATCACATTTAGGCCTTTAGTATACATAAATTTGTTGGTTTAATTTTTTTTTCATGTTATCCAAATGCCCCAGCAGGATTTATTGTGCAGTGTCTATGATGCCTGCTTTGTCGTATATTAAATGTATGCATAACTGCATTCATCTATTTCTGAATTTTCCATCCTATTCCATTAATTTTTCCATTCCAACAAAGTGCTACATTCTTTATCTGCATAATACACCTTTTTATCTGTTTAGGCAAAGGTTCTCATCTTAATATTTGTTTTCATTCATTTCTTCTATATTCTTGGGATTTTTTGTGACTTCGTAAAAATTAAGAATAAGCTTGCTAATAAGTGTTCCAAGGAAAACCCTGCTGAGATTTTGATTTGTTTACTTCGTATCTATAATGCAATTTGGAGAGAAATAACATTTTTGCGATATTTAGTTTTCCAATTTAAAACTCTACTGTATTTTTTCCATTTATCTAGGACTTCAATTTCTTTCAATAAAGTTTTATAATTATCTCATTAATGGTTATATATAGTGTTGCTTTGCAAATATATGCTTGAATATGTTATTTAAAAGTTTTTATGGATGCATTCAATTTTCACTGATGTATTTATTTGTCCATATTGCTTTTACATCAGCCTACTTGCTAAACTTTTGTTATACATTCTGACATTCTGTATATATTTATCTGTAGGTTCTTACATATTTTGTAGGGATGTTATCATATCATGAAGATGATGAAAGATGAAAATTTGCTTTTATGTTATTTCTTTATGTTGGTATACCGTAGAAGATATGTCCTGAAGTGTAATGTTGAGTGGAATTTGTGTTAGTGGTCATCCTGTCTTGTTCCAGATCTTGAAAGGATCCTTTCAATGTTTCACAATTAAATGAGGTGTCCACTACAGGGACTTTATCAGAGTAAAAAGTTTAGTTCTACTGCTAGTTTTGAAACATCTAGAAAATCATAATTCGATATCTGATTTTATCAAATGCCATTTCTTAATTTAATACAGTAAAATGTACAGTTTTCCTCTCTTGATCTGTTAGTGTGTCAGATTGCATGCATTTACTTTCTGAGGTTAAAAATTGCACTTCTGAGAGTTGTTAGATTTCCTTTATTAATATTTAGTTTAAGATGTCTGTTTCTATGTTCATGAGTGAGGTGAAATCCACCTATAACTTTCCTTCTCCTTTGGTCCTTGTGAAATTTTGTATAAGGATTACACTTACATTATAAAGTGAGCTGGAGATTGTTCTTTATTTTTCTGTGCCTGGATACAGTTTGTAATTCACTGGAATTAAGGGTTCCTAAGTTGTTGGGTAGAATTTGCCAATCAAATTGTCTGTACCTGGACTTTTCATTCTTCCTTCTTTTGTTCTTTTTAATAGTTACATAATTTTGGAAGTTTGTCCATTTTGTTGAAATTTTCAATATTGTTGGCAAAAGCTATTTTGTAATACCCTCTTACCATCTGTTTAATGTCTGTAGCATCCATAATTGTATCCCCCTTTTCTTAATATTGTTCATGTGCCCCTTCTCTCATTTTTAAATTAATCAGGCAAACCAAAGTTTTGTCAATTTAACTTTCCTTTTCAAAGAATTAACTTTTGTTTTTGTATCTTTCCTGTTAAATGCTTATTTTCTATTTCACCAGTTTCTTCTCGTGTCTTTATTTCCTGCTTTTACTTTATTGGAGTTTGCTCTGCCTTTGTTTTATAATGTCTTTAAGATGGATAATTCGTTCATTAATTTTTAGCATTTTCCTTTTTTAATATAAACATTATGAAAATAAATTTCCCCATCTATACTTCTTTATCTGTTTTCCACAAGATTTTTTAACATAAGTTACCTTTGTTACTACTCAGTTCTAAATAGAAAACAACTTTTTTCATAACGTTTTCCTTGATCTGTATGTTCTCTACACATAAACTTCTTAATTTCCAAATATTTAGAGTTTTCCTAGAGATAAGTTTTGGTACTGATTTCTAGATTAATTGCATTGGGAGAAAGTATATGATATTAATTGCTTATAAATTTATAAGTCTTATTGTATATCCCACTTGAAATATATTTAGGGTCACTTTGGATTGAAGTAAATTGAAATATCAATGCTAATAGGAGAGTGACAGAGCATTCACTGTGGTGCACTGTTCATATACAACCTTTTTTCCCAATACTTCAATCTTAAGTCTTTCAAATACCCTTAGCCCTCTCTGCAGAAAAACCAAATAACATTTCAAAAGTTTTCCTCTTCTAGGTGATAGAAAGTGAGAAAAGATTTGACTTTACTCAGGCATTTACAATGTGGAATTAATCAGGAAAATGTAGGAATAGCACAAGGATGAGGATTTTGCTCTGCCCTTCATGTCACACCTTCACTTTTGTTTGTGTCTGTGCAATCAAAGTTGTAAAGAAATATACAAATGCAAACACAGATGATTACAAATGATAGGTTAATCGTTCACAGAATGAGACATCAAAACTTCCTAAGAAAAGCAGTTAAATTTCACACCATCTTGCAGAATTCTAGTCTTCAGAAAATAAAAAAAAAAAATAGTCATGCATATAGGAAGGAAAGGTTTTTAACTCAACTTCAGGATTTTCAAGTAGAAAAACTATAAGTTTACTTCCTGATTCATCCCTGGGTTCACTGGCTGCAGGAATTACAGGTTCATTTTCTGGTTTAAAACCTCCAGCAGTCTTCCAAATTCTTGCTAAGACTTAGATTAGTATACAGAGGATGACAGAGAGGTACGGCAGGGGTAGGTCTCACACAGCCAGATATGGACTAGTCATCTATTTTAACTGCCGAAACAAGAACAACCAAGCTAATTTTTAGGTTAAAATCTTCATCTCCTAAAATGCCACAATAGAGAGAGTAAATATAGATATTTAAAAAGAAAACACCTGGGGTGCCTGGATGGCTCAGTCATTAAGTGTCTGCCTTCAGCTCAGGCCCCACATCAGGCTCCCCGGCTAGGAGGCCTGCTTCTTCCTCTCCCACTCCCCCTGCTTGTGTTCCCTCTCTCTCTGGCTGTCTCTCTCTCTGTCAAACGAATAAATAAAATCTTAAAAAAAAGAAAGAAAAAAGAAAAAGAAAACACCTATTTCTTTGTCTTATTAAACCATTTATACTTTTGGCTGGCATTCTCATAAACATCAATTTCGCATCTGGATTCCAGTCAAGAAAAATATTCCCCCCATTTGACACAAGTTTCTTTAGAAGACCTAAGGAAAATGTACACTAAAGAAATATTTAGAAGCTGTGATTTGTCAGCTAAGTTGAACTGGACCTTTTCATCATCTTGTTTCTGATGATATGCATGAAGAAAATATTAGCGATCATTTGTACAAGAAGAGATTTTCCTTTCATTTACCTTCATGTAGAAACAATTTAGTGGAACACAGAACAGGTTGCAGTCACAGCATATAAACCCATTCCTTTGTTTCCCCACTTAGATTTATGTTTAATCTTCTTTTTTAAGCAGCGATCAAGAAATATTAAAAAACAAAACAGGATATTGAAGGATAATTTTTGTCATATGTGTTTTTGTGTGCATGTGTGTTTCTTGTATACCATCCCTTCTCAGTTAGATGTTTCAAGTAATTTTGAGATTCATTAATAGAAACATTTGTACTAAATATAAAGGTGCTGACCTTCAATGATATCACTTCATGAGTCTCAAGGTATTTTTACTTCCAGGGATGATTTATGCTCTATGTAGTCCAAACATTGCAGATAAAAACTCTATTTCAGTGAATAGCATGGAGAGTTACTAGAAGTCCAAGCATCACCATAGTTTTCCCAGCTGTATACTATAATAATTGGCAACAGACTATGCACTAACAAGTGTTCTATAATCCTAAAATTGAAAACAAAAAATTCTGCTGCTATCCATTCCACATTTGGTGCCAGATAGTTTACATTTCTGTGGCATCTGAATCTATTCTAACTATTCCCTTCTTGGTTCTCTACTCAGCAAAATTGATTTTTCTTTGCACTCCTTAAGAATTAGAGCTATCAATGTTGATGACTTTCCTGTAGTTTATTTTGAAGCAAAACAAGCTAATTAAATCTATTTCATTGACTTAAGGTTGATGGAAAGTGCTGGAAAAGGCCATGGCTGACCATGTTGATTTATTCTTAAGCTCCAGCAAGTGGTTGTTTTTTGTTCCAAATAGATATCCGGGAGGAAAATGAACTCATCCCACTCATTTATAAAATTCTTGGGCTTGAGGTGAAGCTATCTTAGACAAATTAATAGATCCCTTCATGGATGTTGTTCTTTATTTCCCTAAAGAAAAACATTGAACATTCCAGAATTGTCAGACAGCAATCTGAAAAATTATGCCAGTGAGTTCAAGGCCATTGGCTCCTTCCCTCAACACATTTTTAAAATTTCATTTTCTATTTCATTATCAAGGACTGTACCCCAGATCAACTAGCCTTCTCAGAAAAGTACTATTCCTTCAAAGTTTAGCAAAAAAAGAAAAAAAATAAAAACTTTTAATAGATAAGCACATGTTGATCAAAGATGAATCACATCACAATTTTTCAAGGATTTAAGAGTGTCCAGTACATTAAGAATTATGTACCTCTGATGCTAGAAGAAGAAAAAAGATAAAATTACAGTGGCCAGTCAGCAAACTTAGGTTGATTTACTTGGTCCTATGTACCAAAACATAAAGATACAAAACGTCAAATGGGTTGTAAAATAGAAAACAGTTTATTTAAGAATGATGTGCGCAGTTATACAAATGTTCAGATAGATGGGAGCAGAATGGGAAGAGTTTGGGAAAAAGAATCGAGGGCTGGAGTGGTTCAGAGGAGGGGCTGTGAAGGGCAAAAAAGAACATCATATGTTTGGGAAGATCCTGACCAGATGAGTTGGAATGGAAGGGAACTTGTGCTTGGTAAGAGATGTACTTGGTAAGTTCATTGCCTCCACATTGCGGAAGGGCAGGAAAAATGTTTAGAAAATTGTCATTTTATTCTGATGAAATTGAAAAGACATTTCAGGCTTTTGAATAGGCAGTGTGATGTGTGAAACAGTATTTAGGAAATTCAGAAGAGTCTGCAAGGTGGATCACAAAGTGATTGCTCACAGTGTACATCAAAACATGTCGCTCTGCTACCCCAAACCCACCAATACTTTTCATTTTGATTAGAAGCAAGTCTGAACCCTTCATATAACCTAGAAGTCTGTCCCCGCCTGTCTTCAAGCTCCTGTGTTGCTCTGCCCCCAGTCACCTTGCCCTACACCTGCTCTCATTCCATCTCTAGATGGCCAAGCTTATTCTTACCTCTCATCTTTGTCCTTCTTTTGCATGGCTAGGAAAGCCCTTCCCCATGTCTGTACTTCACAACTTTTGTCCCATCAGTCAGGGTTCATCTGGAATTGCTTCCCATTCTGAGAGGATTTTCATGACTACGTTAGCTAATTTGTCTGCCTCTCCTCCAGCCCCTCCTTGCCACACCACCCTGTGTGCACTTAGGATGACCTAAGACTTTATATTTATTTACTTGTTTGTCATTCGTGTCCTCTAGATGCGTTGTAAGGTCCATAAAAAATGGGATTTGTGTCTTTGTTCACTGCTTTATTCCCAATGCCTAAGACAGTGCCTGGAACACATGCTCAGTAAGTATGGGTTAAGTGCCTCATTGCATTGGAATAGGGCGAGATTGTAATTCAAGACCAAAAGTTCTCGCATTTATAGCAAAGCAGTGCCGAAATATAGAGGTCAAGCCCTGGAAGTCCACATAGCCCACACCAACAGTGCCCACGGCGTTATAATAAAATATTTGATGATCCAGATATCCAAGACCCAGCTTCATGGGCAGGCAAACAAATGCAGATAATGGTCTTATTGTTTACAGGCCCCTTTGGAAGAAAATGGGATGGATTCAGAAGGCAGTATCTTTTGTTACAGAAGTCATTGCCATGGAAACATGCATTTCTGTGAACAATTATATTTGGTCCAAACTATAAAATTAATACTGTAGTTGTAACTTGTTGATGGGCAGCTTGGCATGAATATGCTCTCTTATTAGTTCCCTAAATTAGTTATAATCTTTGATTATCTTCTCATGAGACTCCATTTTTATATTTTAAATATTGATGATACTAAATTGGGACTATTTCATTAAACATTTTGAAAAGAATTTGAAAGCACTTATAGTTCTCCTAAACCACAAGCATTCCCACATGATACAAATCAGAAAAAAAAAACACCAAAATAAACTTGTAATGTTGACTGAAATCACATAAACTCAAACCTCACACACGTTCTTAAACTCTTTTCATTTTAACTCTATTGGGCCATGGAAAGTACATAAAAATCAACGATGAACTAATGAAGGTTTAGTTTTTCAAATCATCAATGGGATTAATTGTAAATATTTTCAAATATTTGAGGTTACATATAAACTCTCTTAACAAACATTCCCTGCTCTTTATAGGCTGGGTAACTAAATGTTTACAGAATCAAAATGTACTTTTGAATATGATGAAGGAAAGTAATTTTAGAAAAAAAAAATGTGCAAGGTTTTAATTAGAAATTGGAATACAATAAGAATACAACCAGAATACCATGAGAATACAAGTCTCATTGCATCATATACTTTTGCAATGCCAACGCATTTCAATATAGAGATACATGTCTAAGCTGCTATTGTACATGCGAATAGAGTTTAGCGGGCGTGCCTGGCTGCTGAGTGGCTGAGACGCACATTGCCAGTGACAGGTGATGTTACTGAACTTCTCAAACAAGAATGGTACATGTTGTACACATGAAACTAATATAACTCTGTATGTTAACTATACTGGAATTAAAAAAAAAAGAATTTATAGAGATAAATATCTGAATTTTTAAAAAAAGCAAACAGGAATGGTACAGTCTAGATTAGTGGCTCGCAAAGTATATGATAAAATCCTTAAAAATGCTCCGGGAAGCATGGAAACTGATCCAAAATCTGAAGTAAGATAGTTTGATTTTGTGTGAAAGTCCCTGGCAGCAGAGGGGGGGAAAAAGAGAAAGAGAGAGGAAGAAAGTTTATTTTGAGGCACTAACCTCTGGAAACTCACTAATAATAGCTTGTGGGTAGCTGAATGAACAGACAATGTTGTTGCTGCCACAAATGCCAACTCGCATGAGTTGTGGCACAGTTGCATCTCTCAGCTTTCAGCCGCAGAAGGGAAGGCCACCCACAAGCACTAGCCAGAAAGAAAGAAGGAAAGGGAAGAAAAATCCCAGAAATCTTACTCAGAAAAGGCCGTATCTGATACGGCTTGGTCCCTATTCCTCTCAACACCAACACCGGGAGCGTGCAGGGTCAGCTCCAGTGTATTTCTCTTGCTACAGGACTGAATGCAAGGATTGGGTGTCCAACGTGCAGCGTAAAACAGCAAAGTCTGGAGGGGTCGTTCTGTGGAAATACATGGGAGCCTTTGTGGGCAGCAGTTTCAGTCTTTGATGTGATGCAAAGGAAAAACCATGGAAAGCACTGATTCAATTTGTATTAATTTGAAATACGCGTAAGTCAGAATTAGCATGAGACAAAAGGAAGCTGGGACTCTCAGGCGAGGCATCCCCGGGAATGAGAGCATGCCAGGTAATATCACTTATCCTGTGAGCAGCTGTTGCAGGCAGCCCTCCGCCCTTGCTCTGCTCCTGCAAGAGGACAGCATCAATCCTTGCATCCCTTGTGGGCTCACTGGTGTCCAAGTAAGTCGGGGAAGTAACACGAGGGAAGCACCCAGAGCGTCTAGACCTTCTGGCCCACACTGAGGTTTTTGCGGCCGGTTGGGTTTCGGTTTGACTTCGGCTGTCAGCTCTGCAACGGGAAAGGCTCAGGCCCCCAGCAGCAGATTTCAACTTCTTGTTTTACAATAATTTTGCAAGGGAGAAATGGATCTTTATAAAGGAGGAGGAAATTCCATCAAGCCTTCGACACTCCCTTCCCTCTCACAGGAGACACACACTTTCTGTTTCATTAGTTCCATTATGACCACCTGATTAGAGACACATTTGGCATGTGGTACATCTGCCCTCAAATATGAGTTGGCCAGAAAAAAAAAAAAATCTGCATGAAAACTAAACTAACTTACTTCTGGGAGAGATTTCAAATAGGTCGATGCAGTTCTGGGTATGCTTTTAGAGTCCAATGGCAGTGTATATGTATATATAAATAAATCGGAATGTCATTTAAATGTATTTCTTGTATGACAGCATGTAAATCCAAGGAAAGAGAGAGAAAAAAGAAAATATTAATATTATGTTATATATAACTTTTCACTCAACTTGGTCATAAAATACCATAAGTTCAAATAAGATATATTGAAATTATCAGGGTGCCACCAAATGTTTTGGCAGCTTCTCAGTCCCCCCCAAAGCGGCTGCTCTGTGCCATGAGGTGGTAACTGCCTAGTAGATCATTAAGTGATTCCAACGACACTGAGATTGAAAACTACAGCATGACAGATGAGGATGTGTGCTCGTGTACTTGAAGGTGACAGCTCTGCCCATGTGCTGTATACAGCACCCTGAGCAAGGGGTGTCAGCAGCAAGGAACAAAACCAGCCTGGCGTCCTTGGTTACGCCACGGCCCCTGAGTAAGGCTGCGTTCTCCAGAGGATGAGATGCTTTGTTCCAATGTATCCAGCACATGTTGGCTGGTGGGGGTCCTGAATTTAGGCTGTAATGCTAGAATCATTTTTTTTTTTTAAGAAACAGTGTTCTTGAGGGGCGCCTGGGTAGCACAGCGGTTAAGCATCTGCCTTCGGCTCAGGGCGTGATCCCGGCATTATGGGATCGAGCCCCACATCAGGCTCCTCCCCTGGGAGCCTGCTTCTTCCTCTCCCACTCCCCCTGCTTGTGTTCCCTCTCTCGCTGGCTGTCTCTATCTCTGTCAAATAAATAAATAAAATCTTTAAAAAAAAAAAAGAAACAGTGTTCTTGAAAGTTTAATTAAAAAGAGAAAAAAAAAAAGGTCTGCACTCAGTTTGACCATAAGGGTGACCTGAATTTGCCCATTAACTATAATGATTTTGAAGATCTCTTCTTAAATTATAAAAACAACCTCCTTCAAATGATGTTGAAATTATAATTTATCTCCCTACCCGGAGAAAACAGCAGCACCAGTATTTTTGACTTTTAATTCTATTAACTCTTATGCTAATAGTCTGTAATGTATTTATAAGTTTACTTCATGATTTCCCAAACTTCCAATGTTCACCTAGGTCAGTGAGTAGAAAAGACAATGAATTTATTCTTGTAATGGTGAAAAACTCTTGTTTTCATATTTGAAATAGCTGAACAATGAAAACTTTCAAAGTATTACCATTGGAAGCATTTCATTCATACCTTAAATCTATAATTCATTTACATACACGTATAGCCAGTTTATGAAATAGACAAAACTGAAAAAAAGTTAGCTTATATTACGGAATTTTTAGTGATAGTTTTTTTTTTTACGTATGAAGAACCTCAATAAATACAAGAAAGCTATGACCATTCTATTGCTTAG
This sequence comes from Ailuropoda melanoleuca, assembly GCF_002007445.2. Lineage (NCBI taxonomy): Eukaryota > Metazoa > Chordata > Mammalia > Carnivora > Ursidae > Ailuropoda > Ailuropoda melanoleuca. The sequence continues at coordinate 6,600,027 of NC_048235.1, read as the reverse complement.
TTTAAGCTTTCAAACTTTTACTCCTTTTACTTATTTTCAGAATTATTGAATACCTTATTACACTTGCGATGAATGCTTTTATCATGACATGATACAAGATAAAAAAAATGCAGGCTGTGACCGATGATTAAAAAAATCTTTAACAAATCTTTAAATGTGGGCTAAAGTTGGGTTTGTTAAGGAAAAGCTATAAAATCTCTATATACATAAAACTTCTATCTACATAAACGATAATTCTTTTATGTAGTTTTTACTTTAACTTTGGAGTAGGAGAGTTGTGGATATTTCAAAAGTTACTTATAAAAATGATCTCCAATATGTTAAATGATTTATAATCTTCCTAAATTTCATATTGGCATCTATTGTGTAGAAGAAAAACTCTAAAAATAATCAATAAATTAAAAATAAAGAACAGATATTTTTGTATTAAAAAAAAATGTCATAAAAGTTAATAGCCAGATAAACCCTTGGCAGGGTTCACTGTAGAATGAAACTGTAGGGAAATTGAATTGACACCACAAATATGTTTACAGGGTATTATTCTGTTCCAACATTACATAAATTCTGCAAATCTAAAACAGAAAGTTTATGTAACAGATGCCAAGTCAATCTCTGTATGTGCTTCATTCCTTGTTACTTGGGAAATGATGTGCTCTGTCTAATGATGCTGAAAATCACTCCAAGGACACAAAGCCAAATATGCAGGAGACCCATTGCATGGTGTAATTTGCAAACCATCGGATTTTGCCAGTGTACAGCATGAGTTTGCTTTAATGGGCTAGCAGCACACAGTGTGGTTTGTGAAGCACACTCTTCAAGATTTTAACACAAGACTGCAGTACTCACCAATGACTCAGAGTACAAGCAGCTGTTAAGCAGACTCCAGTGGGTATGATGGGCGGAATAAGCACTACTTAGTGAGTTCCATAGTGACAGTTCCATAGTGAGTCTTTGACACAGAGATAATAGGGTGATTTAGGACAATGAACAAGCCAGTGATATTTTCAATGTGTGTGCCAGACACCTTTCCGCACAGACTAATATATACCCAAAGAACTCATTTGCCAACCCGTAAATATAGTAGTAAGTCAGGGACATTCTTTCAAATTAAATTATAGCCTTCATGAATCTTGATGTAATCTTTAAATTACATCTAGGAATATCATTTTTAGCTCGGAGTAGCAAAGTTGATTTGCGATTTTGGCCATCTTCATAATCCATATGCACAAAAACTGAAATCAGTCAGAGGATCGTGTTGCAGATTTAGGCACATTTTTTAAAGGAGCGGTTTTATCTTTCTACCCCCTAGAAGACATAAAACTAAAGATTACTCCACAGTCCTTTCGCAGTCTGAGCAACTTCCTAACAGTCTGGCCATCACTATACAGACAGTCCCAGGCTCACGACCGCTCTATGATGTTGCACACTGCATGGGTACAAATACACGTGCAGTAGAAACTTTACTGGGAATTCTGAATTTTGACCTTTTCCCAGGCTAGCGATGTATGGGATAATCTTCTGAATGCATACATTACACGAGGTATTCAACATGTTATTATGAAATGGGCTTTGTGTTTTGATTTTGCCCTACTGTGGGATAATGTGAATGTCCTGAGCATGGTAAGGTGGGCTAGGCTAAGCTAGGATGTTCAGAGGGTTAAGTGTATGACATACATTTTCGACTTAAAATATTTGCAACGCCACTGTAAGTCAAGGCGATCTGTAAAAGTACTAGGAAGTTCATGCAAGTAAATTTATTGATTATGCTTTAAGGCTATTTGGTAGCAGGGTATTCATTTTGCTACTAGTTGTCTTTTAAGAAGACAAAAATAACTTTTGTGAACCATAGAATATTGGGTTTAATCTTTGTGAAGATGTCACTTCTGCTATGAATACAAGTAAATTTGACTACCTATTGCTATAAAGTCAACATATTCATCTTTAGGGGGAAACAGGAGAGAGAAAAGAGTAGACAAGACTAGATGAGCCAAATTTTAGAAGTTGTGAAGCAAAGGAGAAAATACTCCTGCTTCAAAATAGATGTTGATGGAGGATATATGCAAACTTTTAGATCTTTCATGCTTAAGTCATTATTAATTACATTCTTTAAGGTATTATATTTATATCTTTCTTCTTTCTATTATTCATATTTTGTATATTATGTCCTAGGTAATTTACGTATTTACCAATTAGAATGTTGGCATAAACTCAAACTATTTTCTGAGGGAAATATTGACCTTATCTTCAGGTACTCACTTTGATAAGTTCTATAGGGAATTAAAAAGTAATCTGTTCAGATACAAGTCAATTTGTCTTCTTAATTAAAAAAAAATGAACTCATGTCCTTTTAAATCTTACCACACTTCAAGTTCAACACCAAGGACAATAGATCTGTTCTTAATTAAAACCATAAAAAAAATTGTATTGCAGGCACTTGTTAGAAAATACAACCCAAAATATGCTGCTGCCTAAACTTAATGGAAGTTTGATAATTCTCAAGGAGTACTGCTTGCAGATACATAAAATATTAAATTAAATTTTCAAAATGTTAAATTAAAAAACACTACATTTTATCTTTGCATAAAACTGGTTCACCAGAGACCAGAGAACCTAGTAGATTATACTGCTCTTTGACAACTCATGTAACCAGATTTTAGTAGAGAATTTCACATTGCCACTCTGCCATACTAAACGGCATCTTATTGTGAAGCTGTTTCTCTGCTGTAACATTACTTTGGCTTTGTGAGAATGCACAGGAGAAAGCTCTCTTACAATGCCATATTACAAGGTAATTTTCTTCTTAGGAAAAAAAAAACCTTATGAGAAAGGGTTCAATCTTACATATGATATTCTTATTCTTTCCTTGCACTACTTGGAAGCTTAGAGTCAAATTTGAGTCCTGTCTCTATGTATGTATAAATTAATTTTACTTCTTACATTATCCAATTTTCTCTTCCAATTTACCTGTGACATGATTACCTCATGTTTTCCCCTATAATACATATTTTTGTAAACCACTTTGGTCTTTTAATTTTTCTTCTAGGTTACTGGGAACTCTTTAAGGTACAAAGTATTGCACATTAGTGGGTGATATAATCACATCAGAATTTCAGAAAAATATTATTGTGATAACAAGAGAAACAGGTTGGGGATAAAGGCATGAGAGGACATGATAGAAAACAATAGCACAATCTAGTGAATTAAAAAAGGAATTCAGAGAGGAGAAAAAAGAAGTTAGAAAAGTTCATTAGACAGAAGTCCGTTTTTGTCACCAGTTGGATGTGTTTACTTGGGATAAATTAAATGAAGGAAGTAAACTTTGGTTTCTGCTCTGGAAAATCTGGTGGATGGTAGATCAGGGACATAGAGAGGCAGATGTGGGAAGCACATTTTGAGTTTAGGATATTCTGGAATATGTTGGTAAATATATTCACTGGAAAGTTGGAGATGCAGAATANTCACCAATGACTCAGAGTACAAGCAGCTGTTAAGCAGACTCCAGTGGGTATGATGGGCGGAATAAGCACTACTTAGTGAGTTCCATAGTGACAGTTCCATAGTGAGTCTTTGACACAGAGATAATAGGGTGATTTAGGACAATGAACAAGCCAGTGATATTTTCAATGTGTGTGCCAGACACCTTTCCGCACAGACTAATATATACCCAAAGAACTCATTTGCCAACCCGTAAATATAGTAGTAAGTCAGGGACATTCTTTCAAATTAAATTATAGCCTTCATGAATCTTGATGTAATCTTTAAATTACATCTAGGAATATCATTTTTAGCTCGGAGTAGCAAAGTTGATTTGCGATTTTGGCCATCTTCATAATCCATATGCACAAAAACTGAAATCAGTCAGAGGATCGTGTTGCAGATTTAGGCACATTTTTTAAAGGAGCGGTTTTATCTTTCTACCCCCTAGAAGACATAAAACTAAAGATTACTCCACAGTCCTTTCGCAGTCTGAGCAACTTCCTAACAGTCTGGCCATCACTATACAGACAGTCCCAGGCTCACGACCGCTCTATGATGTTGCACACTGCATGGGTACAAAAATACGTGCAGTAGAAGCTTTTCTGGGAATTCTGAAGTTTGACCTTTTCCCAGGCTAGTGATGTATGGGATAATCTTCTGAATGCATACATTACACGAGGTATTCAACATGTTATTATGAAATGGGCTTTGTGTTTTGATTTTGCCCTACTGTGGGATAATGTGAATGTTCTGAGCATGGAAGCTAGGATGTTCAGAGGGTTAAGTGCATGACATACATTTTCGACTTAAAATATTTGCAACGCCACTGTAAGTCAAGGAGATCTGTAAAAGTACTAGGAAGTTCATGCAAGTAAATTTATTGATTATGCTTTAAGGCTATTTGGTAGCAGGGTATTCATTTTGCTACTAGTTGTCTTTTAAGAAGACAAAAATAACTTTTGTGGACCATAGAATATTGGGTTTAATCTTTGTGAAGATGTCACTTCTGCTATGAATACAAGTAAATTTGACTACCTATTGCTATAAAGTCAACATATTCATCTTTAGGGGGAAACAGGAGAGAGAAAAGAGTAGACAAGACTAGATGAGCCAAATTTTAGAAGTTGTGAAGCAAAGGAGAAAATACTCCTGCTTCAAAATAGATGTTGATGGAGGATATATGCAAACTTTTAGATCTTTCATGCTTAAGTCATTATTAATTACATTCTTTAAGGTATTATATTTATATCTTTCTTCTTTCTATTATTCATATTTTGTATATTATGTCCTAGGTAATTTACGTATTTACCAATTAGGATGTTGGCATAAACTCAAACTATTTTCTGAGGGAAATATTGACCTTATCTTCAGGTACTCACTTTGATAAGTTCTATAGGGAATTAAAAAGTAATCTGTTCAGATACAAGTCAATTTGTCTTCTTAATTAAAAAAAAATGAACTCATGTCCTTTTAAATCTTACCACACTTCAAGTTCAACACCAAGGACAATAGATCTGTTCTTAATTAAAACCATAAAAAAAATTGTATTGCAGGCACTTGTTAGAAAATACAACCCAAAATATGCTGCTGCCTAAACTTAATGGAAGTTTGATAATTCTCAAGGAGTACTGCTTGCAGATACATAAAATATTAAATTAAATTTTCAAAATGTTAAATTAAAAAACACTACATTTTATCTTTGCATAAAACTGGTTCACCAGAGACCAGAGAACCTAGTAGATTATACTGCTCTTTGACAACTCATGTAACCAGATTTTAGTAGAGAATTTCACATTGCCACTCTGCCATACTAAACGGCATCTTATTGTGAAGCTGTTTCTCTGCTGTAACATTACTTTGGCTTTGTGAGAATGCACAGGAGAAAGCTCTCTTACAATGCCTTATTACAAGGTAATTTTCTTCTTAGGAAAAAAAAAACCTTATGAGAAAGGGTTCAATCTTACATATGATATTCTTATTCTTTCCTTGCACTACTTGGAAGCTTAGAGTCAAATTTGAGTCCTGTCTCTATGTATGTATAAATTAATTTTACTTCTTACATTATCCAATTTTCTCTTCCAATTTACCTGTGACATGATTACCTCATGTTTCCCCCTATAATACATATTTTTGTAAACCACTTTGGTCTTTTAATTTTTCTTCTAGGTTACTGGGAACTCTTTAAGGTACAAAGTATTGCACATTAGTGGGTGATATAATCACATCAGAATTTCAGAAAAATATTATTGTGATAACAAGAGAAACAGGTTGGGGATAAAGGCATGAGAGGACATGATAGAAAACAATAGCACAATCTAGTGAATTAAAAAAGGAATTCAGAGAGGAGAAAAAAGAAGTTAGAAAAGTTCATTAGACAGAAGTCCGTTTTTGTCACCAGTTGGATGTGTTTACTTGGGATAAATTAAATGAAGGAAGTAAACTTTGGTTTCTGCTCTGGAAAATCTGGTGGATGGTAGATCAGGGACATAGAGAGGCAGATGTGGGAAGCACATTTTGAGTTTAGGATATTCTGGAATATGTTGGTAAATATATTCACTGGAAAGTTGGAGATGCAGAATAGGCATGCAGGGGTGAGGCATCATGAGGATAAAGATATAAATACAGACATACCACCCTATGACTAAGAATTGAAGTTATTTTTTAAAATTTTTGTTTAAATTCCAGTTAGTTAACATAGAGCGTGATATGAGTTTAGGTGTACAATTTAGTGATTCAACACTTCCAGACAACATCTGGTGCTCATCACAGGTGCACTCCTGAATCCCCATCACCTATTTCACCCATCCCCCACCACCTCCTCTCTGGTAACCATCAGTGTGTTCTTTATGTTAAGAATCTGTTTCTTAGTCCTCCTCTCTTCCCTCCCCCCATGTTCATTTGTTTTATTTCTTAAATTTCACACATGAGTGAAATCATATGGTATTTGTCTTTCTCTGACTGACTTCTTTTGTTCAGCATAATAGTCTCCAACTCTATCCATGTCATTGCAAATGGCAAGATTTCATTATTTTTGATGGCTGAGTAATATTCCATTATATATATAAATATACACACATACGCATATACCGCCTCTTCTTTATCCATTCATCAGTCGATGGAAACTTGGGCTTTTTCCGTAATTTGGCTATTGTAGATAATGCTGTTACAAGCATCTGGGTGTATGTATCTCTCTGAATTAGTATTTTGTACCCTTTGGGTAAATACCTAGTAGTACAATTGCTGGGTCATAGGGTAGTTACATTTTTAACTTTTTAAGGAACTTCTATACTGTTTTCCAGAGTGGCTGCACCAGTTTAAATTCTCACCAATACTGTANTGCACCAGTTTAAATTCCCACCAATACTGTAAGAGGGTTCCCCTTTCTCTGCATCCTCGCAAACACCTGTTGTTTCCTGTGCTGTTAATTTTAGCCATTTTGACTGGTGTGGGGTGTTATCTCACTGTAGTTTTGACTTTCATTTCCCTGGTCATGAGTGATGTTGAGCATCTTTTCATGTGTTGCTGGCCATCTGTATGTCTCCTAGGTAAAATGTCTATTCATGACTTCTGCCCACATTTAATTGACTTAATTGTGTTTTGGGTGTTGAGTTGTATAAGTTCTTTATATATTTTGGATACTATCACTGTATCAGATATGTCATTTACAAATATCTTCTCCCATTCCATAGGTCAGCTTTTAGTTTTGATGATGGGTTCCCTTGCTATGCAGAAGATTTTATTTTGACGACGCCCCAATAATTTGGTTCTGCTTTTGTTTCCCTTGCCTCAGGATACATATCTAGTAAGAATTTTTGATATTAGAAGAGATTGTCCATACAGAACAAGTAGAATTAGTGGTGTACTATGTTTGGTGAAAATAGATATTTAAGGGATTAGCAGATGAAGCAGACTGTTTAATGAAAAAAAAAGGGATGAAAGAAGGAAAGAAAATCTGATGAAATTAAGTTTCAAGAAGTAAAGGGTTTTAAAAGTATGTCACGTAGTAGACGAAAGTTCAAGTAGGAAGAAAGATGGATNGTATGTCATGTAGTAGACGAAAGTTCAAGTAGGAAGAAAGATGGATAAGGTCTGTTTGGTAACTAGAAGATGGTGGGGGGGTGGCCTGGACTGCAGTGCTTTCATGGATAGGTGAAGAGGAAAGACTGATTACATGGATCTGAAGACTAACTAGGCATTCAGTTCATTTGTTTACAGAACTGCTATAAGACAATTCCAACACTGGACAGAGATCAACATAAATAAGAAAACTTCTGACCTGTATACTATGAAGATAAATAAGAAATTCCCCCAATAAGATCTTGTTGAGTCCAATTTAAAAATATGCTATGACTTATACTTAAGATCCCTTTAAGGTATAATCTCATGGTGCTTATTAATCAAACACTGCATGAAGTAGATCAAAGGAAAAAAGTTGTGTTAATTCTTTTCAAGAAGACATTGGAAATATTCACCATTTTTCTCTCATAAAACTTCTGAGTAAATCTAAATGAACTAAGATTTGAAGGGAAATTTTTTTTTTAAAGATTTTATTTATTTATTCGACAGAGATAGAGACAGCCAGCGAGAGAGGGAACACNAAAGGGAAATTTTTTTTTAAAGATTTTATTTATTTATTCGACAGAGATAGAGACAGCCAGCGAGAGAGGGAACACAAGCAGGGGGAGTGGGAGAGGAAGAAGCAGGCTCCCAGGGNGTGGGAGAGGAAGAAGCAGGCTCATAGCGGAAGAGCCTGATGTGGGGCTTAATCCCATAATGCCGGGATCACGCCCTGAGCCGAAGGCAGATGCTTAACCGCTGTGCCACCCAGGCGCCCCTTGAAGGGAAATTTTTTAACACAAAAGGGATAAATTAGTCCAAAAGCTTAACAGTTCAATATAATATTTAAAAGCAAACATAACCTTTCTGATTTTATAATATGAAATCATTGAAATAAAACAATAGACATTGATATCAAGAAAGGCAAATATAATTTTGCTTTCTGGAGACACTGCCATTGTCTCAAATAAAGAAGGCTTAATACTCACTTCCTACAGAGGCACCATTGGTTGCCATCTAATCTTGGGGTAAACAGTTATGTTCATATTTTCCTGGCTAGATCTTGAAGGCTTAATATCCTTGTCTTCTCTTATTGCTCCAGCTTCATGGTTTCTTTCTCCCAAGAACTTAGTTTAATCATTTAACACTGTAAGTGTACTCTCTTGTGGAAACTCTTGGACTGTAATCTACTCTTATATTATTCAAAAATTTTAAGGTTTTATTTTGCCATATATTGTGTACTATCTTTTCATGAAAGAATATGAATGTGATTGTGTGGGTGAGTGCGGGTATTCTGTAATTCTGTTATCGCTATGAAATCTGATTGGCATTGGTATAGAATTCTGTCACAGTCAATGTAAAGACCTTAAGAGGGAAATATCTGACATACTAGTCTTTGCCCTTTGTACACTATACATTCTTGCTGATTTTAATAAAACAATGTGAGAAAGATGTAAGAAATGTGTTTGGCAGGTTGCGGAGTATTTTAACAAATGCATACACTTTAATTAGTTAAGATTTTCTCTCACTTTCTCAGTGTTAACATTTTTCTATTTGTAAGCTGCCCTGAGGATCCATGACATGAGGATTTTTGCAAGTTTTCTGAGACAGGTTGTCAGGCATTTCTGTTGCCTGGATGGCAAAGGGGCAATTGCTCATCAGCACTAGTAAATACACCCCGAGCCTCATGGTCATGGGTGTGTGGGCTCAGGTGTCCTTTTGCACTGGTTGTAAGGTGTGTGACTTTGAGTAAGTTGCTTAAATGTTTTGTGCCCCAATTTCCTCATCCATAAAATAGGATGATAGTATCTACCTTTTAGATTTGTCGTGAAGATTGATATGTGATATATACATACTGATTTATATATATGATTAATTGATATATACAAGGTTACATACATGCAGACACATAGTTGTAAGTAAGGCTTTAATAAGCACTAATAAATTATCTACTCTAAATGTTGATTCAATCAAAGTTCAGATTTTTATAGTATGGAAATGAAAAACTGAACAAAATGTTTGGTGATCTAAAAGGATAATCAGTCCTTTGCTAATTTCCCCAGGCTTTGCTTGTGTGGTGACCATTGTTCCATTGTAGATTTCTCATGAAGGGGTTATGATGCATGCTGTCTCTTAAGATCTGAGTGTTTACAACAGACTTACTATATGTTGACAGATGCATGACCACTTGGCTGGACATAAAACCTTAGCAATGCATTTTTTCCCTGGATTTCTTGAAGTGTTTGTCTTCTGTGTTCTTTCTTTGTAAGTTACTCTCAAGGTAATACCAACATTACTTTCTGTCCTTTCCTTTTTTTTTTTTAAGATTTTATTTATTTATTTATTTATTTATTTATTTATTTATTTAAGAGAGAGAGAGTGAGCACAAGCAGGGGGAGCGGCAGGCAGAGGGAGAAGGAGAAGCAAGCTGCCCGCTGAGCAGGGAGCCTGACACGGGGCTCGATCCCAGGACCCTGAGATCATAACTTGAGCTAAAGTCAGACCCTTAACCGGCTGAGCCACCCAGGCACCCCAAGATCCCAGAATCGTAAGAGTATTTCCCAAGCCCCGCATTTTCCTGCAGGAATGGCTGGGCTGATACGTTCTGTCCCCCAGCCACACAGACTGAACGCACCGTTGACTTACTCTTTGAGTTCGTCTTTTCATTCGGTTCACCGCTAAATTGTCAGATCTCCAGGACGGCTCTGGTGCTCATCTTTTCCTCCCTGCCTCGCCGCCAGTGCCTGGATCCGGGTCTTCTNAAGTTTAAAATTTGAGAATGTCTTTCTTACCACAGGAAAGACACACTAGAGATCTGAGTAAACCTTTCTGAAGTAGTGACATTTAAGTGGAGACATAAATAAGAAGTAGAATGTCGGGGTGCCTGGGTGGCTCAGTTGGTTAAGTGT
>NC_048235.1:6564229-6589485 GCF_002007445.2 Ailuropoda melanoleuca | reverse complement strand
TTGACATTTAAGTGGAGACATAAATAAGAAGTAGAATGTCGGGGTGCCTGGGTGGCTCAGTTGGTTAAGTGTCCGACTCCTGATTTCTGCTCAGGTCATGATCTCAGGGTTGTGAGATTGAGCCCCACATTGGGATCCATGCTGAGCCTGGCGCCTACTTAAGATTCTCTCTCCTCTCCTTCTACCCCTCCCCCTGCTCACTCTTTATCTCTCTTAAAAAAAAGTGAGAATGCCAAGTGAAAAACTGAGAACAGAATATCAGATAAAAGTAACAACAAGCATGAAGATTTTGAGTCAAGAACAAGGAATAAAAAGCAGGCTACAGTGACTGAGTATAATCAAACAGGTGTAGGTAAAATTAGTGGAAAATGCAATTAGAGCAGGAGATCAGGGCTTTTAAGAGGCATTAGAGACTATGGCATGGAATTTGGCTTTTACTGGAGGCAACTAGAAGATTTTAAGTGGGACGAGAGGAATGATGAAATTTATGTTTTACAAAATCGATCAAGAATGGAAGCAAAGACTATAGTTGGGCAATGGCTGGAATTTCCAAGACAGAGTTCATGACAGTTTGGACTGAGATAGTAGTGTGATATGAAGGCAGAGTGGACAGTACTTTTTGATGTGTTAGATTTGGAGAGTAAGAAAAAAACAAGCAAAACAAGAATTAAGTTATCTTCTAAGTTTTGTCTTGGGCAACCATGTAGATGAAAATAGCTGGGGAAGAAACACTTGTTTTCTTTTGGCCATGTTATGTTTGATATCCAAGTGGAGATAGGTTAAAAAAAAAGACTCTTTACAGAAATATTGTTTTATTTATGTCTATCAGATAAGAAAGGATTATTTTTTAGAAAAACAATTTTTAAATAAAATTAATAAGTAGCTGAGCCAATTGTTTTTGCTATTTGTAATTATTTTACTACTAATAGTTATAGTGGGAAAGATACTTGCAACAACTGTGGGGCAGGTTTCATGCTTACTTTCAAATGCATCCTAAGGTATGTACATTGCCTACTAGGTACCCAGAGAACATGAGCATGAAAATCCCAGTTATTTAGGAATTCTTATTTTATTGACAAAAATCAGAGCTTCCTAAAGGGAAAATTGATAAGAAAAATTAGTCTTCACCACCTGAGTAAATTTTCTATGCATGGTTTTTATGCATGCTACTTTGTTATAATTAGAATTAGAAGTATAAGGTATGTGCATTGTCTGAGCCTAAATCCATTCCAACACCCAACATCTTGAGCTGTTCCAAGACAACTCAAGAAAGTAAGGGTCTGGATTTTTTTTCAATTTCTACAGAGAGAGCTGTCTCTTTCACTGACCAAGACTCACAAGATGTGAAAACATCCAAACATGATAAAGAGATCTCGATTTAGGAGCAAATGACCAGAGTTGTGGGTGACACTAGGGTCTCCTTTATCTTTCTTGAAAATGCATTACTTTTCAGATTTATCTTGGATAATTTGATGCTAGGTGATGTTAACAAAACAAAACAAATAACAACATCAGAAATAACAGTAAGCAATAATTATTCCCTTGAAAGCTATCTCTATTGTGATGAGACGTAAGCTCTGCATTCATTAGCAGAATAACTCTAAATTAAAGAGTTAGGCCTTTAAAGTTTAGTCTAATAGAGGGAAACTTCCTCACCTTGATAAAGAACATCTTTAATATTTATAGCTAACATTATACTTAATGATGGGAAACTGGATGCCTTCCCACTAAGATTAAGAACAAACCAAGAATGTCGCCTCTCATCATCCTTTTAGCACATTAGCTAGTGCTAATGCAGTAAGACAAAAAAGGAAATTAAATGTATATAGATTGGAAAGTAAAAAAAAAAAAAAATCTTCATTTGTAAATAACATGGTTAAAGAAAAATCCCAAAGAATAAGGAACAACAATAACAAACCATGGGAACAAAAGTGATTATACTAAGGTTGCAGGATGTAAGATTAATATCCAAAAGTCAATTGGTTTCCCATATAACAGCAATGAAAAACTAGGGTTCCAAAATTCAAAATAATATCATTCACCAAAAAATTGAAAATAGTTAGGTATAAATATAACAAAATATGTAGAAGATGTATGTGAGGAAAACTGTAAACATCTGATGAAATAAAAGATCTGAATAAGTGGACAGATATTTCATGTTTCATAGATGATTAAAAAGAGTCACTGTCGTTAAGATGTCAGCTTTCTCAACTTGATGTATAGATTCAACACAATCTCTATCAAAATCTCAGCAAGCTATTTTGTGGAGTTCAGCAAACTGATTCTAGCTTATATGGAAAATCCAAAGAATCAAAATAGCCAATGGAGTACTGAAGACCAAAAGGCAAAGTCAGAAGTATAATACCACCTGGCTGCAAGACTTACCATAAGGCCACAATAGTAAAGACAATGTGCTATGACGTAAATGATAGATTTTGTATGTATTTGTTTTGACACTATATTTTGTGATATATATTCCCTCAAAATAATGAAAACTGTTATCATTCTTACAAGTAAAAAAATAGTCTTCAAAACTGACTGTATAGAATTGGGGTCCATACAGAAAATACAGGCTTAATGCATTTTTTTTAATAAAGAAAGAAAAACGAAATCGGAATCTTACAAAAGTTTGAAATGAAAATGTTCTAGAGCTCATTTACATAGAAATATGGAAAATTTCCGTCATAATCACAATGTGTTTTCTGACAAGTTGATTCTCTAAAGTTAGACTTCATAGTACTTTGAGAAACATTGTCAAATGTGCATTGCAAGAAATTGCTGAATGTGAGTCCTTCATTGCAGTTTATCAAGTGGCATTTTTTTCACCCAACATCTATTCACAAGTCTACAATCAATGAATGAAAACTTCCTTTAATAATTTATTTGCACTGTATACGAGACTATTTTGAACGGCCCTTGGCTTTCACCGATTACGTAAATCACTGTCTATTTTCCAATGCATCTGGTAGATAAGCAATATAAATAAATAATCGAAGATTCAGTAGGTATAAATAAGCTAAAAAGACATAGTTCTTTCAGATTTGAGGTCTAGGTTCAAATTTTCCTTTCCTTGTTAATCTACAGAAACCTAGATACGAAATTTTAGAAAACAATTATACAAAGCAATAATTTTAGTACTAACAGTGAGGTGGATCTCAAACCATCTGTTTTTCATACCTCCTTACACTCTTAAAAATTATTGAGAATCTCAAAGAGTTCTTTTTTCATTTGTTTTATGTCATTTAACATATGAGGAATTAGAGAATATTAAAATGATTCATAAAATTATTTAAAAATAATGATAATAAACTCCTTTATTATTTATATAAATAATTACATTTCCCAAAACTAAAGTAGTTAAAGAAAAAAGCAGTACCATTTTACATTTTGCAAGTCTCTTTATTGTTTGGCTAAATAAAAGAGAGCTGGATTCTTATGTCTGTTTCTACATTCAATGTATTACCATTTTATACCTCAAAAAGCCTGTGAAAAACTCACTACATGTTCATGTAAGAATGAGAGGGGAAAAAAGGCAAATACCCTTGTATTTTTTATGAATACGGTTTTGACTTCACCAACCCCTACAAAAGACTAGTGGACAGACAGTGGTCTCCAGACCAAACTGTGTGAACTACTGAACTAAGCTTTATTGAATACTTATAATGTGTTAGATAGAAGTGCTTCATGTGAATAATCTCATCTGAACATGAAGATGGAAATTGTGTCTGAAAAAGGAAGAGCGATCTTTGCAAGAGCCAAGTTTAATAAATATACCCTCATACTCCACTCTGGCCACTGCTTCATTTCTTTCTTTCTATTCAGATACAAAACATGAAAATGTCTTCTCTGCCTGCTCTTTTTACCTTTTCACTTCTTCCTCACTTTGGAACACACTGTAGTATGAATTCCATCTTTCCCCACCACATAATTAACACTTAATTACATGCCAAATGCAACATTTCCAAGCTTCGCAGGCAAAGCTACACTGATAATTTTTCTGGGTTGTTATTCACCTATGTTACTTGAGCAAATACTTTAAAAATCTGCCAAAATGTAATAAGAAGGGTCATGATTTTCATGATGTAAAATATGGGGCCATGATAGTATGAGGTTAAATGAAACACTTTAAGGCTGAACTGTGACCAAAATCAAAGATCATGATAGTAACACTCAGATGTATGTGACTCATATAAGAAAGAAGTAACGGGGGGGGGGCGCGCCTGGGTGGAACGGCTGGTTAAGCAGCTGTCTTCAGTTCAGGTCATGATCCCAGGATCCTGGGATTGAGCACCGCATGGAGCTCCCTGCTCAGTGGGGAGCCTGCTTCTCCCTCTCTCTCTGCCTGCCACGCCATGCCACCTGCTTGTGCACACTCTCTCTTTCTGTGAAATAAATAAATAAAATCTTAAAAAGAAAGAAAGAAGCAATAGAAAAAATAGAAATGAAGAAACACTTCGGAAGGTCAATGGCTATAATCCACTGTGTTCTAGCCCCCATGAAGTCAGATCCCATCTTACTCTTGATTGTTCTCTTACACTTGCAGGCTTTGCCTGGTTGCATGCCTAACCAAAAGGTTTATAATGAGTTTAGAGGTATAATATGAGTTTTCCATATAAAACAGTAATTTCTGAGAGAGCCTAATGAGGACACTTGAGAAAAGGAATCTGCAGCCTTGAACAAAGAGTGTATCATCATCTTAAATGTATGAGAAATATAAACATAGAATGTTGATTTCTTGGAGGTTATTAAGTTCGTCTACAAAAGTGTTAGGACAAACTCCAGATCTTGACTCTGACTCCAATAAATTATCTATCCACTAATGTCTATTTCTATTTTTTGCAACATTCCCTTTCCTCATATGGTCATTGTTGGGTATTTCTCTCTTTATATACCACACACACACACACACACACACACACACACACACTCCATTGACTCTGGGAAACTTATATGAAGGAATCTTACTAGAAAATGATGTTCCAACATTTCTGAAATTTACAGGGCATGGAACAAATCAGGAAAGAGGTCACTTTCCTATGATATAAATATAGAACTGATGTCCCACACATTCTGTATTCAGTTTGAATTAAAAGCAAGTTTGGCAGGCTTCCAAAGTTTGAGAATGCCATTTGTTTGGTACCTTGCCATACATTTATTACACTACTCAATAAATAAAAATCTAAGATAAGATTGTCATTTTAATGCATCAATGACAGCGTAAAAATAGAGGAATCAAAAAGGAAATATCTTTGTGGCATTTTAGGAGGTCTAATAGGAAAGATATTTTGAATCTCCTGGTCAAATGATTTTTTTTTTTTTACAAGTGGGAAAACTGAGATACAAATAAAATGCATAAGTTAAAAGAGTGATAGTTATTTAAATGGATACAAATGTGACTTTTCATGGCTATTGATATATGGCTGTATGATAGCACTTTGAGATTCCTCGTAAACATTCTGTGAAATAATTTAATTCACCTCCTTTTTAAAAAAAGATTGTATTTATTTATTTAACACAGAGAGAGAGCACATGCAGGGGGAGCAGCAGAGGGAGAGGGAGAAGCAGGCTCCCCGCTGAGCAGGGAGCTCAATGAGAGCCTAGATCCCAGGACCCAGAGATGACCTGAGCTGAATGCAGACACTTAACCAACTGCCAAGGGTGCCAAGGGTGCCCTCACCTACTTTTTATTATACAGTTGGCAGGTAACAAGTTCCAGTTTGATTCAAAGAGAAATTCACATTCTAATTCCATAATCAATTTTAATTCCCCTTCCCAACACACCAAGACAAAATCCAAATAATCTCAGATAAAGAATAATCTGAATTTCTTTATTCAGAGTATCCACTGTTGATGCGTAAACTCTTTTAGAAAATTTAGATAATTTGTGTGCCTATGTTTTCTACTTTAACTATAGAGTTTAAATCTGAATGAAATTTAACATAAAGACAAATGAAATATATTGTGTTAAAATGCATACTTAGTAATTTAATGTTATTTCTTTACTTCTATAAAAATATGATTGTCATTCATAACTCAAAAATTAAAAGAATATTGGTACTTTTTAATTAAAAATAAGTGTGATTGGTACATGATCCTCTATAAAGTAGAGGGAATAGATCGTATTTCATTGTAACATTATACTGTTGTGAAATGTATAGAGAATTTCAAACCAGTAAAAGAAGCCAAGTAATATCTTTAGTGAGGATAATGATTGGATTCATTTTTTTTTTTGGCCAAAGTTTTGAAAATAATAGCAATGAATTCGAATTCTGCATTACTTTTCATTCTCTACTCTAGGAATTACTTTTAAAATAGTGATATTAATAAATATATATATTCATCATTCAAAGACTGAAAAATGTATTTCTGGATACTCTGGTATATAGTTACATTATTACCAGAATAAAGAATACATTTCATTCTATTACATAATACAAACTAACTCAACTCCAAGATTTTGTTCACTATGCTGAATTTTTAATGATGGTGCAAAGCTGTGTTTTTACTCAGGGTGGGTGAAGGTCCATGGGCATATTAATCTATTCATAAATGGCAGTATCCCTCCCACTTTATACTAACTTAGTAGCTATAAAATCGCATCTATGTACGCATTGTATTTATGCACAAATATGTTAATTGGTCCTAACTGAATTACCTAAAGCACATCTGACAAATCAGGCATTACCGTATACTTAAAAAGTAATAGTGACCAATGCCAGGGGTAAAATGAGACATGAATGAGGTGACAGGCTGCTAACTTCCCCTACTTAGGACTTTTTTCTTCCACACTTTCTCCTTTTATATCTTTTTTATATTTTACACCTTTCTTTTACATCTTCAATACCAGGATACGATGACCCCATTAATCTCTGCAAACATGCTAATAAGGCAGACTTCATACCTACAGCCAAACCTTTTAGTCTGTTTCTCCAATACCTATATGATGAGAATAGCATAGACATTTTACGCCTCAGTGCAACTGAATGATAAAGTGTAAATATTCAAAACAATAAATGTGGTAGACTGAAGCATGATCATTATTGTCTCTCATTTGAGTTTTATGACCAGCCTGGTGGTTTCACACTGCAACAATATGAGCACGGGAAAAGCAACGTTTAATTTTCTGTTCCTAAGAGAAAATATCTGGGTTGGTGGTCCAGAAATACCACTTCATAAATTAATTTAGGTACATGTTCCATCTTTCAGTATCCAAGGTGTTTAATATACATTTTGGAATGGATGACTATTTGCTTTTATCTGTTGAATGACTCATGTAATGATAGCCATGTGTGTTTGCTTTCTGTACACCGACACAGTTATCAGCTGGGTGACTTTGTATTGACATCTTATCCTAGTAACTAATAGCTACTAACTAGTTGGAGACATCTCATTTGAAATTTAAATCCCCACTCCAATTGAATCAGTAGTTGGTCAAAAGCCAAATTTAACTCATGAAAACAAAAGATGTGAAATATAGTTTAGTCAAAAAATCCCTGTGGCATTCCTTCTCTTGATTTACTACCTCTGACATAAGCCAGTACTCTGGTCACTGACCGCAATCACAGGTCGGGCCATCAGAATTAACAGAAACCTCAAAGAAAGAAAAATCAATTCCATTTACAGGAAGTTGGGGAGTTAGGATAAGGTAGTGACTAGTTCTGGTCTAACAGGTTAAGGGAAAAGTTAGCACTTCCAGAATTTAAAACTATAGATTCTAGCATTAGCTGCTGTTTCCAAAAGCTAAATGTATAAGACCTTATGTAGGCAGGTGTGCATATATTAATTTCAAAAGAGAACTTTTAATTGAAGTATAACATATATATAAAAAATACATAAACCACAACTATATAGCCTAAAGAATTTCAGCAAAAATGGACCCATGTAATTAGCACCCAGGTCAAGAAATTAATCATTATCATCACTCCAGAAACCGTGCACGCTTTCAAGGTCACCAATTCCTGAAGATAAACGATAATCCTGATTTCTAAACTGTGATTTCTAAGATAGTTGGTTTTGTGCATGTTATATTTCCAATTCAAGGGTATTTTGTGGAGACTCCATTTTATTTGATGTTGATATGTGTGAACTAATTTAAGCTCAACTAGTGTGACAAGTGGAGGGATTGATAGATATACTAATGCTTCAGAAAACCAGAGCTAGAAAAAATATTTTAAAGAAAACTTATAATTCCATTGATGTATAATATATATTAAAGCACATTTTGGGGAACATAAGCGGAAAAGAGAAAATCTGCTGATCTTTCTTCCAATTTATGTCCCAGATATTAGTACTGTATGTCTTGAATTGAATACTAATTAGTGCTATACAGTCAGACATGACTTCAACTATTGACTTTGTCACTTGCTGGGTATTTGATCTTAAATGGATAAACTTCCTCAATCTTTATTTTCCTCTTTTGAAATAGAGATTACAACAGAACATAATTCACAACGTTTATAAAATTTAAAGGAGGTAATGAAAAAAAGGTTATCTTGATCCTGGGATATAGTAAGTTCCCAATAAATTATAAATATAATCGATACCCTTTGATTGGAGTATGTCATTTCAAGGAAGCCATCCTAATAATATATAAAATACAGGAAAGCTTTATGCACAAAATCATCACAGTAATGATATTTGTAGAAAAAAATAGACACAGTAGCCAAGTTTATTCAGGATTAAAAATAAAATGGACTGGAGAAACACACCCTAAATTTGCAAAACATCATATGAAAATATTGTGAGATAAAAATTGTTTGAATAGAATTTTGTTCTTCCCTATAATATTACAACATTGGGAAAATGTTGAAAGATATATCTTTTCCTGGTTAACACTGACAGTCCTGGCCTTTTAACTGTTCACTACTTTTAAACAGTATTTTGAAATAAATAAAAGTCACTATTATTTTTAAATGTTGGTATCATTGGTCTTGTGGTGAAAAACTGTATGCAATGTGAATGAAACTTAGACAGTCTCTTCAACAAATGGTTCTGGGAAAACCAGACAGCAAAATGCAAAAGAATGAAACTGGACCACTTTCATACATCATACACAAAAATAAACTCAAAATGGATGAAAAACTTAAATGTGAGACAGGAAACTATTAAAATCCTAGAGGGGAACACAGGCAGAAAACTCTTTGATATCAGCCATAGCAGCTTCTTACTAGATATGTCTCCTGACACAAGGGAAACAAAAGCAAAAATAAACTACTGGGGCTACATAAAAACAAAAAACAAAAAACAAAATCAAACTTCTGCAGAGGAAGGGAAATCATCAACAAAACTAAAAGGCAACCTATGGAAGATGCTTGCATATAACATATCTGATAAAGGGTTAGTATACAAAATACATACAAAACTTATCAAACTCAACACCCAAAACACAAATAATCCAGTTAAAAAACGGGCAGAAGACATGAATAGACATTTTTTGAAAGATGACATACAGGTGGCCAACAGACACATGAAAAGATGCTCAACATCACTAGTCATCAGGGAAATACAGATCAAAACTACAATAGGACATCATCTTACACCGGTCAAAATGGCTAAAATTAACAACACAAGAAACACCAGGTTTTGGTGAGGATGTGGAGAAAGGGGAACCTCTTATACTGTTGGTGGGAGTGCAAACTGGTGCAGTCACTCTGGAGAACAGTATCGAGGTTCCTCAAAAAGTTAAACATAGAGCTACCCAGGATGCCTGGGTGGCTCAGCCAGTTAAGCATCAGCCTTCAGCTCAGGTCATGACCCCAGGGTCCTGGGATCAAGTCCTGCCTCGGGCTCCTTGCTCAGTGGGGACCCTGCTTCTCCCTCTGCCTGTCACTTCCCCTGCTTGTGTTCATGCTCTCTCTCTCTGACAAATAAATAAATAAAATCTAAAAAAAAAAAAAATAGAGCTACCCTATGATCCATCAATTGCACTACTAGGTATTTACCCAAAGGATACAAAAATACTAATTCAAAGGGACACATGCACCCTGATGTTTTTAGCAGCGTTACCTACAATAGCCAAATTATGGAAAGAGCCCAAGTGTCCATTGACTGATGGACTATCGGAATATTCCTCAGCCATAAAAAAGAATGAAATCTTGCCATTTGCAAAGATATGGATGGAACTAGTGAGTATTACGCTAAATGAAATAAATCAGAAAAAGACAAATACCATATGATTTCATTCATATGTGGAATTTAAAAAAAACAAAACAAACAAGCAAAAAGGGGGAGAAAAAGAGAGGGAGGCAAACCAAGAAACAGGCTCTTAACTCAAGAGAACAAACTGATGGTTACCAGAAGGGAGGAGGGATGGGTGAAAGAGGTGATGGGGATTAAGTACTTGCTGTGGTGAGCACCAGATGTTGTATGGAAGTGATGAATCACTAAATTCTATATTTGAGACTAATAGTACACTGTATGTTAACTAGCTGGAACTCAAATAAAAACTGGAAAAGTAAAAACAAAACAAAACATAGAATGTTAATCTCATCTTGGTCATGGTAACCTTAGCTATTGAGTTTCGACTCTAGGCTACACCCATCTCACAAGTTTGAACAAGAGGTTC
This sequence comes from Ailuropoda melanoleuca, assembly GCF_002007445.2. Classification (NCBI taxonomy): domain Eukaryota; kingdom Metazoa; phylum Chordata; class Mammalia; order Carnivora; family Ursidae; genus Ailuropoda; species Ailuropoda melanoleuca. The sequence goes on along the minus strand of NC_048235.1, from coordinate 6,578,921 downwards.
AGAAAAATATATGTCCCATAACAGTAGCTTTATTATATTTTAATTAAGTATTTCAGTTACTCTTTGACATATTCAGCTCAAATAAATGGGTGATACTATTCTAAAAAAAAAAAAATCATATGGTCCAGGAAACAAGAAAGGGACGGAGTAGAAGATTCTAGTTGTGATAAAGAGGTGAATAAGACCTTTCAATTCTTTACTTACAAATAAGTATTGGTCAGAGCACTATTTCTTGTAACCAAGATGCTTACATTTAATTCTAGAGATTCTGATGTCAATTTCTAACTTCTTGCTCATTTTTACAAAACAACAGGACACAAAATTCCTTTCGTTCACATTTTTTTAACTTGTGTGAAGGATTTTAATTTTTTAAAATTTTTCTTTTGCATCCTTCACATCCTTTCCTTTCCTTTATAACCCTGACAAAACTGTTGTTTAATAGGAAGTTGTTTATCGATAGATTTTGAGAACTGTACTGAATTATTCCTTGGATGTCCATTTTAGTCAAGAATAAAATTCAAATGTTCATAATTTTAAAAAGACAAAACTATGATTTTTGTTTTTATCAGTGATTCATTCATTCTTCCAATAAACACTGAATGGCCATCATATAATGCAAGGCCCTGGGCGAGATGAATCGATAAGACCTAAGAAAATCGACATTCTGTCTTGGCTAGTTGAGCTTTGGGCGGTTTTTATATAGAATACACAAAGCCACTGCTTAGTGATTTAATGAGGCAGAGACTAAATTACTGCCTAGGTGTAAAGGCCTGCCTTCACAGTTGACTAGAGGGCCACTGGGAGGTCAATCTAGCTATTTTGTTTGTATTAATGAACAACTTAGATACAATTCATTGCTTACCCACTGCATGTTATGACAAAAATAAAATTTAAAAATCTCAAAGGTTGACTCAAAGTTATGTGTTAGCTTCTCAGAGAAAAATTTTAACTATTTGATTTCAGTCTTGGTGTCTCGCTACCACATATGCCGTATATAAAGCATCATTTACTTTTCTCTGACTCCAAAATCCTTGAAACGAAAAGAAAAGAAAATGTACTTGTAGGAAATGTATTTCTATGAATTTTTAAGATAGTATTTGTAATTAACACTTTCACTAAAGGTTTCCTTATGTCAATAACAACAACATCCAAAGAATATAATACCAAACCACCTTTTTCAAACAAAAGGGAAAACTGTTCTGTGTTAGTTTGATAAATACACTAACATACTCCAAAGACTTCTGAGTCATGTTGATCAGATGAATTGTAACTAAAAATGATATCTAGATACCCTCCATTCCTTAACAATACAGAGACATAATTTTTAAAAATTGTCACATTAGTAGATAATTTAAAAGAGAATAGGTAACATGATTGGTAATGATATAGAGGAATTTACACTTGAGAGAATCAGCTAATTATGCTGACCAAATAAATTCTTGTTTTTTTCCCCAAAACTGATATTCTGTGTATTTAATCATTCAAAGCAATATAGAGGAGGCTAGATAAAAAAATATATACAATATTAAAAACATGTAAAAAGTGTATAAACCTCACAAAAATCAAATGATCAAACTATGCTGTTAAAAACTTAGAATCCTAAACATGGAGAAGAAAACCTGTCAAGAGTCAAAGTCAATCCTTACATAATTTGAGAAAAGTAGCAAATGTCATGTGTCAAAATTTTCAAGATCCTATTGTAATTATAAATATTAGAATTTTTTCCTTCTAATTATTTTATTAGTATGGGCACAAAAATTGACATCTATAGTACACTGATAATGTAGCTGAATACAAATATTTGAAATAAGTAACTTACATAAATGCATCGGGTTTTAAAATATCAACTCTGCGTGACCATTCATTTCCCATGCTTTGCATCTGTACCCCCAAATTGCACAATTCAATGTGTCTTTGTCCTGTGTCTCTGTGTACAGCGCAGCTAGGTTGGGTTGGGAGCCCTTGTGCCATTTTGCAGACCCAGGCTTTCAAGAGCAACAGTATTGAACTCAGGTATTCCATGGAGCATGGTGGCAACATTGGGTTTTGCTTGGTTCAGGTAAAAATGCAACTACCCACAATTGCTTGTGTGAGCCACCTCATTCCCTGGAGCTTGGGCTAAGCACAAAGGGTATTTTGATACCCCTGCATTACACCAGCAGAGAGTTTCTGTACCTGTGTTTCCTCCCCAGAGGAAAAGTCTAGAATTGAGATGCTGTTGGTAATACAGCTGGAAACAAGGTGAGATTCATAGTAACATTTTTTCATGAAAGGTATTAATAGCTGTCAATTAATCCAGGGGTTTTAATCATTCTTACATACATCTTGCAGGAATTTAGATCATATGCTTTAATTTTTATAAATATAGATATCCCAATGTCTGTCAAGCTTATGTAGAAACCTAAGAACTATGAACAGTGCTATCTTTAAAGGGTGGCATGTATTGGGGAAGGATAAAGAAAGAAGATAACATTTACAGAGAGTATTCAATGACCTGTTTCACATGGGTAATTTCTTATTTTAAAACACAAAGTTGAATACTCAAGAGGACTCTGAGTAAAAGAAATGCCAGTCATTGAACCTTTCGGAGTTTAGATGTGTTTTCTCTTCCGTTTTTAATTGTCATTTCCTGATTGTTTTTTCAGTTTGTCACATAAGCCTGTCTTGCTGCTGTCTGTGGAGACTACTGTCTGATTGTGGATATCCCCTTCTGTCCGTGGATGTCACCACTGGTATAATCTAGTCATGAGGATGGAATGTTTACAACGGTTTCTTTTTTCATCTCTGATCATCTCTAACTGCTGTATACAACACAATTTCCTTTTCACTAAAACCATGAACGATACATGAAAGTGATTAGTATGAGATGATAATCCTGTACACATTTACATCCAATACATGGCTTAGGAGAAATTCCAGGGTGGAAAAACAAGGATGATGGACAGAAATCACAGTTAGATGATGCAAGCTGAGGAACTGGATGCTGAAATCCCATTATTTGTTGACAACTATTCATTTCTTGGCTGGATAATAGCAGAATGCATCACTTTCCCACTCATTCAATATTTGCGGTAGGTAGAGGGGAAGAGATGGGCTTGTGTCCCTGTTTGGTGGCAGCCACATTTGAAAGCTGACCTCTCAATTTAATGACTTTAGAATGAAAACCAGAAGGAAGTGTGGGCCTTTGCAAAGGTGGGCTTTACTGGGACCAGTGAGGAGGGGTGGATTTGCCTACAAAGAATTAATAGTATTCATTAAATAAAGGGCACATTGCATAGCACTGAATATTTAGCAGCAGACCGGAAGAGTAAAAGGACAGGTTCTGGAACAAGTCTGCCATTAACCAGCAATGTGGTGTTGAGCTACCTCAAACCTCAGCCCATCTGTAGAACAAGGTGCTTGGTCACTATGGTCTGTAAGGACCTCCCACCTCTAAGCTCTTCATTATATATGTCTATGACATACGTGTGAATCCTGCTTAGTGACTGGTGTTCATGCTTGGGTTGCAACCTCCTCCAATATCAGAACAAGATTGAAATACTCATTTTCTGATCTTCTTTCTTCTCAATTCTGCATCTGTTTCCAGTATTTTAGTAACTACAATCCCACTCCGACTCTACTGCTTTGTTTCTACTGAAAGAATAATTCACCCTGAGGAACTACTAGACAAGTGAGTCACTCTTTTCAATGTGCACTGATTTTTCCAAAGATCAGGTGGAAAGGCAGTGCATGACACCAAGAAGTGAGTGGTCAAGAATTCAGGCATCAGAGGCAGATAAGGGGGAGATGTTTTTGACAGGGGACCTCCCAGAAGGCTGGTCCACTGCCATAAATCCATTTGCCCTTGTTTCTTCTACCTTCTCTCTCAGAGGCTGAATCATTCCTCCACTGGTTTAGCAGTGACCAATATTTATATAGTCATAATAATGTAAACAGAAATTTTTATAGATATAATAGTGGGGGAATGGGGAAAAGCAGAGGTTGTATGAGAGCTGAAGCTTCACCTACTATATAAAAAAGTCAATAGGTAAAGTTTAAATTTGGTAAATATAAAATAGCAGCATTCATTAATTAATTTACCAGAGATTTATTAAATACCTATCATGTATTTAGCATTATACAGTCACCAGGGTTACAAGTGAAAACACATCAAAAAATTCTTGCCTTCATGAAACTTACACATGGGCATGGGAAAAAGATTACTCAAGAGAAATAAATAAAATTCATGGTGTATTAGGTAGTGATAAGTGCAGGAAATAATGATGTGAAGCATTGCCTCTATAAGGGCCACTTGGTATTTTAGCTAGAAAGGAAAGCCTTCATAGAGATAGTGCATTTGAGGTAAAAACCTCAGGGAGGTAAGGTAGTAAGTCTTGCACATAGTAAGGGGAAGAGCATCCTAGGCACAGGGAAAAGTTAGCTCAAAAGTTGTAAGGTGGGAGCATCCTGGTTTGTTCAGGAAAGCAGCCCACCTAGTATGTTTGATAAACACCAAGCCTTGTATGTTTGAGGAACAGCAAGGAAGCCACTACACTGTAGACAAATGAGTGGAGGGGAGAAACAGGTAGTGAGGTCAGAGAATTGAGGGGTCCTGTATGTTTTAAGAATATTAAGGTAAATATCAGAAGAAACCACACAAACACAAATAATCTTATGTAGCCATTAGAAAGTATTAGAATTTATATGCACAAAACCTAATGTGGAGACAGGAACTTGAGAAAGGAAAGTCCCTGGGAGTATTCCACATTTCATTTATGATATAGGGCATCAAGAAAAGCATTCTATGCCAAGAAAGAGTCTGGGATTTAAAAAATACATAATATCCATCTATTAATGAGAATAGGTATTTGGCTCAAAAACCATGAAATAAATCTATATTGGGGCCAAATCTGATAACTAACCAATGAAAGAAAAACTAATACTTGCAAATTGGAAAGCCCAGTTTCTATGTATAAATAAATACAGAATGACTTCAAGTTGACATTTGCAAATAAAATTAAAACTTTCAATGTTATCCATATTTTGTTCTTTTCTCCTTTGATATATGGAAGAATTACTTTTCTCAGCCACCTTTGTGGGTGGGGCAAAATATATAATTAGTTCTAAGCAACGGTTCATAGGCAGAAATGAAATGTATTGTGTCCAGGCTCTAGTATTGAATTGCCTTGTGTGTTTCTCTTTCCCTGCTGCCCTGACCAGAGAAACATATCATGATGGAGCCTCTGTCATCTGGTGTTATTAAGTGTCCATGATAAACAGATTTCCTCTGATGCCCACGTTAGACATGTAACATAAGAAATAAAAGTAAACCTTTATTCTTTTAATCTACTAAAATTTGGGGATTGGTAATTAACGCAGCAAACCCTGGCCTATTCTGACTGATCGAGCAAACCAAATTGTGTGGGGTCCTATTAATTTTACATTGTCAATAAGAATGCTTTTAGAAAAAGAGATAAAAGATTTTTATCCTTTAGAAAATATTCTGCTATAATTCTGTTTGACTGAGAGTAGCAAATATATCTAAGTGCCTAATAGTAGAACCAGAACACAGGCATTGATGAGTTACTACTAAATTAGTAATTCAATGTGAAATATTTCCTTATTCATTATCAGTAGGATTATAATATTATTTCCCCTTCTTCCTGATGTTTAACAGTATTTATTGGCTTTTGTAAATAAATAATTAAAATGGACTCTTTGTATGAAACTGTCAAACATTGAGTTGCTGGCCTCCAGAGAGCAGAATGCTAAGAATGATCTTGGAAGTGACACTTAAATACAGAAGAAATAAAAATAGAAGAAAGTAATGCAGATACTGTAGATAACTCATCATTACTAAAGCTCTTAAAATAGAAAAACCTATAGAATTCATCATTTTCAAATTTATTTTGTAAAGTTTCACTGAAGTCTTATTTTTAAGACTGTTGAATTTATTAATCTGTGTGCTTTTCAAAACAAAGCAGCACAGAGTACTCTGCTAGCTTGAGGATGACATTCTACATGTTTCAAAGGTTTTGAATTTTAGCAAGAATATTTACTGAAAAATAAATATTCTTTTCTATTTGGGTTGAAACATGAAATAATTATTTGTAAAACCAATAAAACCCAAGAGAATTGACTCAAGATGAAGCTTTTCTTATTTAATACTGTCCATATTTTAAGCCCTTGTTGATGCTTATTTTCCAACAGTCCATTAGTATCCTAGAGAAGAACTGCAAATGTATTTTATGATTTAGGCCTGTGTTTCAGGAATGGACTATTTAATGGAGAAATGAAGTGTTGAAGATCACTACATGAACGATGTCCTCCAGATTACTGAATATTAAAAGATTTTGCTTAGAGGTAGACTCTGACACTCACAAGAAGGCATTATTTTTCTGATTAAGTACTAATTAAATTGTGTATATTTATTCAAATGGAAAGATAAGCCAAAAAACTCAGATTATTTAAGCCTCCTCTTTTACATACCAAAGAACATCCATCCACTGTTGCATTCATTTCATTCATTCATTCATTCATTCATTCATTCTTTAAGAGGCAAGTATTGACTGAGTAAGTGGTAAATGAAAAATGACATACCAGATACAAGTGACACAGAAATAAAAAATGCAGTTCTTGCTCTAAAGAAATTCACTTTTTGGGGAGTCTGACTGTCAAACAGCAAATACCAAAGTGAATGAGAGCAGGGACTCTGGAGTCATATGGACATAACTGGATTCAAATCCCTCTCTGATTTGTCAATTACTAGGTATGTGACTTTTGGGAAATTTTTCCTTGTCAATGAAATGTAGATTATATTATAGCCTGTTGGTTGGATTAAATTAGGTAATATAATAATAATAATAATATCTGTGCATGTATATATATCAGAAAAATCACATACTTGGATTTAATATATGGTGATGAATATGGCAATATATATTTTTTAATGTGAGAGCTATTACAAAAGCAGGGATGATGAAGGGCACCTTATTCAGTCTGAAGCTGTGGGAATGGGGTTTGCAAGGTGCACACAGAAACTGACAGTTGGGTCAAAGCTTGAGACCCAAGGAGAACTGAGAGAGCTGAGCTGTGGAAAGAAGTCAGAGGGTATGATGTGTGCAAAGGTGCAGAGAAGGGAAACTGGGGCATTTAATGAACTGCAAATGTTTAGTATGGAGGGTGTTCTTATGAAATTAGTGGGAGATGAGGTTGGAGAAATGGAAAATGATTTGAATTTCATTCTGAGTGATTCATCATCTATCCTAAAGAGGGTAGCCATCCAAGCAACACGAGTGAAATAATCAGACATGAAATCTTTGCTTCATACGACTAGCAGAATCAAGCCCTCTTAGTGGTTCGGGGGTGCTGAAATGAATTAGAACACAATTTACACTTCAGTATTGGAGAATTACACTTCAGTATCAACATACACACGGAGCCTTTGTATAGGTACGTGTGCAATTAAGGATACACTTTTCACTTTAGAAAATAATAGGAGAGTTTATAATACAAGTAAAATATACAATATTTATTCAGCATGTGTTTATTGAGGATTAATCTGTGACAGGTACTATGCTACAGTCTTTAGTGATAAACACAAAAGACTGTTTCCTTCTTTTTTTTTTTTTTAGATTCTATTTATTTATTTATTTGAGAGAAAGAGAGAGTGAGAGAGCTCAGATGATCAGGGAGAGGGGCAGAGGGAGAGAGAGAATACTCAGGCAGACTCCCTTCTGACGTGGGGTTCAATTTAGGATCCTGAGATCTTGACCTGAGCTGAAATCAAGAGTGAGATGCTTAACCAACTGAGCCGTCCAGGCGCCGCTAAAGCCTGTTTCCTTTTTTTAAAGAAGCTTACAGTCTGAGTGGGTGAAAGAAATAAGAAAGTAATAAACATTTCATGTTACCGGTGATCTAACAGAAGTTTATGAAGCAAATTAGTGGCATGGGGAAATGAGTCACCAAAATCTCTTAGGGAAGACCAACATCAGAAGGACCAAAAGGAGGCTGTTGCAATGGCTGAAGTTAGATTACAATGGCTTGAACTGTATCAATGGCAGTGTGGACAGAGACAAGGGACAGATACTAGCTATACTCACTACATAGGACAGTATAAGGAGGGCCCCAGGCTGCATTGTAGAACCCTAGTGTAGGCAACTGGAAATCAGTATTCGAAAGCAAAAAAGCTAACCAGAAGAATCACAGAGTTTGAATAGTTTAGATTTAGAAGTTACTTTGTGTCATCTCCACCAATGACCCCTTCTTTCTCACCATTCCATGTTATCCTAGTTAGGCTTCACTTTAGAAGACCAATGTGTGGTCCTAAGCCCATACTTCCATAAAGGATAATAGGTGGTTCAAATATTTGCTCCTTAACTTTTCTGTGGAATCTATAAAATATTTCCTTACTAATGAGATTCCATATTTGAAGTAAAACAAAATATCAGATTTATCTGTGAAAGTGGTGTCACACACACTGAGGACTACTATAAAGGCATCAAAATAGTGTGGGGGTTGAAGGCACAGTACGAGAGACCTGAGGTTTCTCTCCCACATTCAGAAGTGCCCTCGGGTGGGCATCCTCCCCTGTGGATTTCAATGGATCTGCCTTCACAGTTACTTTTGCTGAAAGTCACTTTATCTGGTGATTTCTTTTTTGTGTGTAGAAAGTTTATCCCACTCAAAGACAAATGGGCAGTGACATTTCTTCCCAATTGGAAGTGTATAAGCTTAGTGTGAACAGCTGTTGGAACAATTGTGGGTGAAAATTTTGCTTTATAGGAAGCAGCCTTAATGAGCACACACGGTCATACTGCCCTCAGACTCTATGCCCATCTGTTTGGCTGGCTGAGTGCCCACTCACTTGTTGGTCAGACTTTAGGACATACAATGCCTCAGTCAGCAAGCTCCAGTTCCTCTCCTGCCACAGCACTGACCCCTGGATGGTAGATGCTCCTTTACCACAGGTAAGTTATAAACGGTTGCATCAGATTTCAATCCCTCTTCTTACTAGCTCATCAAGAAAATAAAAAAAAAAATATGGAAGGCGTATAGTATCGAAGGCCAGAATATACTCAATCTGTTACTGGCTTTTATTTTTCCTTTTTATTCTATTCCCTCCAAGGCTGAGAGGGTCAGCATAGCATGCCATGATGACTCACATCAATCACTGCATGTTGATGCTTCTTTGGTTTTCATAATGAATAATTTCCTTATAGGTTCCCCCTTTTCACGAAAAAAGTCAAATAAAATACAGGAGTATGGAAACAATTTTCCTGATCTTAATTTATTTTATTTTTTATTTATTTTTTTAATTATTTTTCACTTTTCGCTCCCTTGTTCCTTTATTTCTATTTCTTATTTTTCAGCCTTTTTGACCCTCTCCTTTACTTTTTTCATAAGCTTATGATTCCAGTTTACTTTTCCCATCCACTGTACTGGACCCAACCATGCCTCGTATGTCCCTGACCTTTTTCAGTTTCCCGTGAAGTTTCTCTTCAGTTTCTCTTCACACTGTTAATTCCTCTAATGATTTTCTTCTTTCTTAATTGAGCCTCCAGTTTGCCTTGTCACTGATCCCTGTTCATCTTCCAGAAATTTGAATTCTTGATGTTTTCAGTCCTTTTGCAAGCAGTCTCCTTTTAGTTGATCACTTTCTACTAACTCAGAGAGAAACAATGGTATATTCTCTTATAATTCTTTTCTTCTATTCTCCTGATTAGCTGCATTCCATCTGACACTCAGCACAGGGAAAAAAGCTCAAAGGGAACTTCTTTAAACAAGTAAATTTCTCTGCAANTATGCGACAGAGATAGAGACAGCCAGCGAGAGAGGGAACACAAGCAGGGGGAGTGGGAGAGGAAGAAGCAGGCTCATAGCGGAGGAGCCTGATGTGGGGCTCGATCCCATAACGCTGGGATCACGCCCTGAGCCGAAGGCAGACGCTTAACCGCCGTGCCACCCAGGCGCCCCAAAGGGAACTTAACTTTAAACAAGTAAATTTCTCTGCAAAAACACATTAATGTGCTTTCCATAAACACGTTTGCCTGAGAGGCTGGTCTATCTAAATCTCTGTCATTTGCAGACTGAGCATCACGGGAACCTCAGGCCAGAAATTCCAAGTTTCAGAGATTTATAACATGTAAGATGAAGTGTGAGCATAGACTGAGTTCATACTCATTATTGTTCTTTTCCCCTTCTTTCTGGCTATGGGTCTGCTTTCCTTTCCAGCCCACACCAGGATCGCAAAATCAAGAGACGGGGCACTTCCAAGGGATAGTGAATATAAATATGGAACAATTGTCACCTCCCTGTCTTGCCCAAACAGCAAATCACCCTGGTTTCACAGAAACTTATGTAGATTGTGTGATTGTGTTTGTTGTTGTCACCGTTTGTCAATTAAAAAAGCAGATAGTAAATAATATATTGCATTCATTGCTTCAATTAGTGTTTATCAAGTGGACAAACTTGTGAAAGGTAATGTTGTAGCCACTGGGAAAGGGTGAGCAAAACTTTAGAAATGATGTGTCAGAAAATGCNTGTCACCTCCCTGTCTTGCCCAAACAGCAAATCACCCTGGTTTCACAGAAACTTATGTAGATTGTGTGATTGTGTTTGTTGTTGTCACCGTTTGTCAATTAAAAAAGCAGATAGTAAATAATATATTGCATTCATTGCTTCAATTAGTGTTTATCAAGTGGACAAACTTGTGAAAGGTAATGTTGTAGCCACTGGGAAAGGGTGAGCAAAACTTTAGAAATGATGTGCCAGAAAATGCAATTAAAGTTATATTTCTGTTTAACCAACGTTATTAAGTTTAATAAAGCCCTTAATTGCCAAATATTGAAAATGTTACTAAATATAGAAATAATTAAGCCCTACTAAGAATAAAAATACTTAATTTTTAAAATTAATTAATTATTTTAAAAATTGAGGTATAATTGACACACAAGATTGTACAAGTTTAAGGTGTATGATGTATTGAATTCATATATTTATAGATTGCAATAGGATTAGCACTGTATCTTTAGCTAATGTCTCTATCATATCACATAATTATCACTTATTTTTTTGTGGTGAGAAAATTTAAGATCTAACCTCATAACAAGTTTGAAGTTTACAATACAGTATTATTGACTGTAATCACTGTTGTGCATTTGCTCTCAGAACTTACTCGTCTTCTAACTCCAAGTTTGTATCCTTAGACAACATCTCCCTGATTCCCCCAGCCCCCAAACCCCTGGTAGAACCACAGGAGAACCACTGTTTTACTCTCTGTTTCTACAAGTTCAGCTTTTTTAGTCTCCACATGTAAATAATACATTACAGTATTTGTCTATCGCTGTCTGGCTTCTTATTTTTTTTATCTGTTTCATTATCCCTTCATTTTTTTATAATAATTTTTTATTATGTTATGTTAGTCACCATGCAGTATACCCTTAGTTTTTGATGTAATGTTCTATGATTCATTATTTGCGTATAACACTTAGCTGTATGGCTTCTTAATGAGAATTAAGCTTACTGCCGTCATGGTGCATCCTTATTGTTGCAATAGCAGGATTTCCTTCTATTTTTATGGCTAAATAATATTCCATTACATATATTTATATACATACACACTGAAACTTCTTTATCCATTTATCTGACACTTAGGTTCTTTCCATATCTTGGTTATTGTGAATAATGCAGCAATAAACACAGGAATATAGGTATTACCTTGTAAACCTGCCTTCATTTTCTTTGGATATATGCCAAGAAGTGGGACGGGTGGGTCATACTGTAGTTGCATTAAAAAGTCTTAATATTTTTGAGAGCTAACTATTGGTGCTAGGCTCAGAATAATACAATGAGGTGGGTTGCCATTTTAAATACCATTTTGAAGGAAATTGGAATTCAGGAAAGTGAAGTGGCTTGCCCATGGCTAGTAAGAGATTGGGAAAGCAGTCTTGATGTGGCCATGCAATTTCTATACTTTTGCTTTGGTAATATAAAGGGATTTTCTTTTTATCTAGTTTTGGTCACTCTGGGTACAGAAAAATCTTAGTCTCTGCTAATATAAGTATTAAAATTCAATTTAAATCATTGTCGTTATAATGTGGAATGGTCCCCTGACTATGTTCTACAAAATGTTGACTGCTTTGTACTTATTTGGGAACTGCTCCAGACATCTTTCTTCCCATTGCAAATGCTCTTTTGGCAAAAACATAGCTATGTCCTCTTTCTCCCATCAGCATTCCATCAATTGCAGCAAACTCAAGAGCATTTGAAACCTATTTTAGTGAAGAGAAGAATCTCCTTAAGAAGACCTGAACTTAAAGCTAGTTCAGATAGAAAGCTGAACCCTATGCCAATTCTTATAAAATTACACTAAGTGTTATAGTCCAAGATATTCTATCTCTTTTGCAGAATCTGCTGATCTAAGTTTCTTCCTCTCCATTCTCATCCCCATATTCAGCCTAAAGAGCTAACAGCTTTGTCTTGCTTAAAAGCTATCAGAGCCATCCATCACCAACATGAAAGCCTATTTAAAATCCCCAAGATTTCTGCATTATGATAGGATTAATTAGGTTAAACACTCAAGTGTGACATTATATATTAACATTTTGCCATTTGGCATCATTTTCGTTTATTTTATTGACAATAAGCATACCAACTAGATCGAAAAGTAAACAATTTAAATAGCATCACTATTTTGGACACATTATACCAAATACTGTGTCCTTTGTGAAAACACTTAAAGGAGAGAACTTTGCAGTATTGATACCATTCACGAGCATCATTTAATTTGATTTTAAATTAGTGCAAGTGATTTATATTTTTTTCATCAAATCTTGATGTTCTATTCTATTCATTTAGTCATTATCACGTATACCTACATGCAAATAAATGACATGGAGAGAGAACTGTGTTGATGGCAGTGGATTATGTTTGGAATCACAGAATATGTTAGGGGACCATGTTAGAGGGTATAATATAGAGCATGCTGATTAACAAGTCCCAATGTGCCTATAACGTTTCATTGATTCTTTGTTCATAACAAAGTCATACCGTTTTTACACCGTTGTGCAGAACAAGGTAAAACACAAGTATGTAGTCATTAAACGAGGTCAATTTATATAAAAAGCCCAAACTTCCATAGTTTTTGAAGTTAGCATCAGGCAGAGAACCCAGGTCCACATAGTTTCCCAGAATGAAAACGGTACCATCTCATCTGAAATGCAGGGCATGACTCTTTATATAAGTTACCTTCAAATTTAATACAAAACAACATCCTTCTGCCTATGTTATGAAGATCTCCAAAGAATTATTATATGTAATCAAACACATGATACACAAATCTTCTTTAATATAATTATATGCATATTTAATATATGTGCAATATATGTATGTGCAATATAAAATAATATGTATGCATATATATGTGTGATAGATGTGAAATGATGTTATAATATTTGTCTTAATGTTGCTGTGAATTTATGCTCTTTGGTAAACTGTAAAAGTTATAGTTATAAAAGCTATTTTCATAATATTTATACTTGTGTGTAAAATTTAAAAGGTGATCTCTGCAGAAATCCAATGATTTAAATTATATCCCTGTTGCCTTTAAACAAAGTAAAATTTTCAGAACAGTATTTTTAAAATGTAGGACCCCCATCCCTTCGGACTTGAAAGGCTCGAAATATTTATACGGTGCTTTCTGTGCATTTGATAAGTTAGAAAATGAAAGCATTTGCTGTGCTTTAACATAAACCAAACAAAATATGGCTATCCTCCTACTTAGACAGGCTGAAAATTGTTAGGCAGGAGGTTGTTGAAAGAACAAAATGAGTTTGAGAAAAAGGATCACTTTGAGAGTGGGAGGTTGTTAAGAAGCCCACCGGAAAAGGACAAGAGCTGGACTGTATTGCTGTGACTTAGGTGACAATGGTTGGAGGTTGACAATGTGAAGGTGAGCAGTGAAGGCAAGAGGTAACACTGCTTATGCGGAATGTAAAATTGGTGGCTACCTAAATAACTGCTAGATAAATCAACATGAAAACATTCTTCCCAAGAAGATAAAAGTTAGAACAAGAGGCTTTTATTAAAGGAAATGCCAGTGGTTCTTCCAGATAATAAAACCTTCTGTTAAATTTCACTTCATTTAGTTTAGCTGAAGTACAGAATTTAGGGATGGGAGGTATGCTCCCATTCTGAATTTATTCTGAAAACACAAACTTGCGGATGTGATTAAAAAAAAAAAAACAACCTATGAAGAAGTATGGTATCAGTGCTCAGTATACACAAAACTAGCTTATTAAGCCTGGGCAGTCAGCAGAACAGTTTTCATCATTCTTGTATTTGTTTTTATATGATTAACACTTGGTTTCTGAGAATACACACACACAAGCACACACATACCTGAAGTTTCTAGACAAAGTGCATTTAAAAAAATGTCATAAAATAATTATTTTGTATAAAAATAGGTAGATTGATAAGATATTTGATGTTTATTTATTTCTTTTTTTTAATGTTTTTTTATTATATTATGTTAGTCACCATATAGTACATCCCTGGTTTCTGATGTAAAGTTCGATGATTCCTTAGTTGCATATAACACCCAGTGCACCATGCAATATGTGCCCTCCTTACTACCCATCACAGGCCTATCCCATTCCCCCACCCCCTCCCCTCTGAAGCCCTCAGTTTGTTTCTCAGAGTCCATAGTCTCTCA
>NC_048235.1:6473296-6564040 GCF_002007445.2 Ailuropoda melanoleuca | reverse complement strand
CCAATTTTCCCAGAACCATTTATTGAAGAGATTGTCTTTTTTCCACCGGAAGTTTTTTCCTGCTTTATCAAAGATTAGTTGCCCAAAGAGCCGAGGGTCCATTTCTGGGTTCTCTATTCTGATGTTTAAAACCTTTTAAGTAAATTCAACTTTACCTATTAGGTTTTCTACTTTCAAAAAACTCTAAAGCAAAAACATCACCCAGGTAAGTATTCTTCTAGTAGCTCCATAAGGGAGTAAAATACTGTATTTAGTGTATGTACAAACTCACTAAGCTACAAAGTCAGTTAGTAAAATGCTTCGACACATGTCCTAATAACTGTGGAGATGGCTTCTCACTCAGTCACTAAACCACTTTTTATTCAAATGTTAACAGTCTCAGAGGAGCTCTGGGATATCCACAGGACTTTGATTGTATTTTATCTTTGAAAAAAATTCAATTTGCAGGGCATCCATGAATAGCTCATGTATGCTTCTTAACAATTGTTATAATAATAACATGTTTCCTCTTATTGGGTATTTAGCTCAGGTCTTGTTTACTTGTTTTATAGTTATGAGTGGGGAGACTGTAGAGGTCAATATCACTTGTAAACCCAAAGAACAGATGCACATTGCTTGAGGAACACGACTGCAAGCCAAACTTGGCCTGCTTAATCAAGTATGTAGTAAAAAGCTGGTAACTAGCCTGCAAAAGAGTCAAATTAAATTATGAATACTGTCTCTTCCACACTGCTTGATTGTTAGAGTGTGGTGTGGAGGGAGGTGTGTGGGCTTTGGATTTAGGAAATTCTTAGCTTAAAAGTAGGCAAATCAGCCTTGATGAGCCTCAATGTTTTTAACTGTTCAATGGGGATACAAATACCTTGTCCGTGGCTTGTTTTCAATGAATTAAATGAGATAGTAGATGTACAATGCTTGGCGTACCAAACTTTCCTGAAAACTATCAGTGAATCTTATTACCTTTTTAACCCAGTCATTCAAAATAAAGCAGAGGCTTGATTTTTGGTTGTATATTCCTGCCTATCATTGTAATCTGGGAAGCTAAGCAACTTCATAAAATACTAACTACCCCCAAAACTTATGCCATAAAATTTGGATTTATTTTATGTAAGATTCCTTTACGTAGTCAAGCATGAAATTGACAAGTGCTTTGATGGCATTTTTCCATTTAATTCCTCAGACACAGAAACCAAAATGATTCACAACCATATTATGTTAATGATCACAGTTTCAAAATGCCCCAGAACCATAATAAATAACTTATGACATCCATAACCATTCTGTGACTCATTGTTCAAAACCAAAGGACTTCCATGACATTTATATACTCTGTTAAGCCACCCATATCTGTGTAAAATTTTTAAAAAAGGCATTAGCAGGTATGTTTTATACTAATCAGAGCAAGGCTATTCAAGCTTATGACCCAAAACATGTTGAAAGTCTCAGTTCTTAGCACACGCTGTCCTTCAATTATGGAGAAACCTGCCTATTACTGCACATTAATTAAGTATAAAATTATGAACTCTCTCTATATTTCTGTGTCCTGACACTGCAAATGGCATTAGTTGAAATATTATTTTTATATGCTTTAACAACTTAATACATTAAAGGGTGGCATAAATGTCTCTTGACTATCTTTTTTTTCCTGATAGACGCTGCCATTTAATTGCATTCAGAGGTTTATGAACTAAAATCATGTGACTCTTTAACCTTCTGAGGCTTGCAGTGTAAGCATCCAAGAGGAGAAAATGCACCTTAGGCTTTTAGGGAGGATGGAGAGTATACAGCCTTCATCAGAGTCCTCTTTGTTAAGGAGAGAGAGTCATAGTAAGGGCAGGAATTGTTTTCCAATGAGATGGTTCTAGGCTCTTAGTTCTCAAAGTTACCTGGTCTTTTGAATTCATTATTAAAACACAAGGAAGCCCAGGAGGGCTAACGCCATAATCTGTTTTCAGACCACAACCTGAGTCAGCATTTGAGCACCAGGCCTAGACAGAAGAGGGCATTACTACGGAAAAGTGGGAGTAAGACAAAAATATTCCTACTGACCTTCTCGAATCTGCTTGTTTGAATTTGTTCCGATTGTACCCCTGTGAGATAACAGACAAGAAAATAATTCAGTTTATAGATGATTATAGGGCTTCCCCTCCTCCTGAGAAACTTAAGTTGAATGAAAATAATGTTAACATTGTGATATTATAAAAACTATAACTAATTTTAAATGTATCTTGAATGTTGGAAAACATTACAGATCATTAACCCATGGAGGTATTGGTATATTAGCTAACATAAATTTGACTAGAGTGCTACTCTCCTGCTAAAGTTCTTGGGAGAAATCTCAACCATCTGATAATAATAACCTACCTCTCACAGAAGTGTCTTCTAGAAAAGTGAGAAACATTGCAAACTAAAAACAATGGACTACCTGATAATGGCAAGTTGAAATTAAAGGCTAATGTCAGGTTACAGAAGATATGAACAATAATGTTATAGAAGCATAAAACAAATGTCAGTTTAAGGGGACAAAATATAGCGACGAAAGGACTCTGCTGGCTCATACCAGAAGAAAAGAAGCGATGCCCAGAGATGTTGTCTGAGACTGTGGGGTGAACTGAGATTTTCACAGGGCACATGCTTCCTTGCCATTGAATAAAGAGAAAGTTCTCATGGCTATAAGTCAGTGTAAATGCAATTTATAAAATAAAATCTGTATGTTTAATTAGCATCATGCTCATAGTAGAACTTCAAAATGGCAAACTAAGTTTATAGGCATTTTGGCATGTTTGTATACTGACATCTTGAAAATTGGCCTTAATTATGCCTCTAAGTTGAGCAGGGTAAGGAGGAAGCTAAGGAAATGTGGATAAGGCAGTTGACAAGAACCCACTCCCAAATTAGAAACTACTGAACTCCAGTGTCTACTAAAACACCCATCCCCAAACATCAGTATAAGCCTAGCTACCTGCTAACAATCAGCTAGAGAGCTTGTCAATTAAAATTTCTCACTTATCCAGTCTAATGACAGATCAAATAATCTGCTTCTTTGCAAAGTTCCCCAGGACATTCTGACACACAGAAGAACTGGAACCACTAACTAACTCAGCCTTTCCAGAAGTGACTGCCCAGAGCCCCCTCTAGCTGTAGGGAGGTCTCTGCAGCTCTCTGGCTGGTTTTCCACACTTAACAGCAAGGGACTCTTGTTATTCCTCAAC
This sequence comes from Ailuropoda melanoleuca, assembly GCF_002007445.2. NCBI lineage: Eukaryota > Metazoa > Chordata > Mammalia > Carnivora > Ursidae > Ailuropoda > Ailuropoda melanoleuca. The sequence goes on along the minus strand of NC_048235.1, from coordinate 6,560,828 downwards.
CTGCCACACTGGGATGGAGAAGGGACTGCAAAGCACAGATTCAAAGGCCCCCCAGAATTTGCCCCAGAACCTCCTCATCCATTAAAAACAGCAGAGAATGTTTCATTGATCTGGTATCTTCCATTTCCTTGTCCCTGAAGAAGTAGGGAAATCAAGTCTATGGCGGTGTGCTTTTTGTAATTTGCTCATGTGTTTGAAGGCTTTCTGCTCCTACTTAGAGTTGCATTAAATTCATTGGTTGTGAAAAGAAGGAAAAAAAGGACGGGGAGAGATTTATTTTCAAAGATGCGCCAGGGTTTAGTTAGAGGAGAATGATGATTATGAATAAAGAAGGTCCTAAAACTCTTTGTTCTTGGCAATAAGATAGGATACCATAATGATGGTCTTTCTTTTCAGAGCCTTCAGTAAGTTGACTGAAGAAATTCACGTGTGAGACTTCCACCCTGCACGCTGTCTTAACGTTGATAACTTAAATAGCTGATTTGATTGGCGAAGCATGCATTTCCCCCACAGGATTGTTCAAACTCAATTTTAGTCTTCTTTCAAAGGTTTGAGTTTCATTATGTTTAAGAAATGACTTACATATAGAAACATATTACATGACTAATGTCAACGTGGCCAGGGTAGAAAGTTAAGTAGAAGCTATTAGATTAAGAATAATCAGTAATAACATTATTAAAGGAATTGATGTTTGAAATAAGAAAGTGCCTCTTATAGGATTCTCAATGGGAAAAGAAGAGGTGAGAAACTAGAAAGAGTGAGAAATTATGAGGTGAATGAAAACAGACTCTGTTATTTCTGGTCTAATAATGATTGTTTTTTTTTTCTGTTCTAGCAATTTATTTGGAAAAAAAATAAATGAAAGAATGTTCTAGTTAATCATCATCATCACCATCATCATCACAAATAGCTTTAAATCTTGGAGGCTTAAAAAAAAGATTTATTTCTCTCTCATGCCACGTGTCCATTGTGGGTAAGCTGAGCCTCCCTTCAGTACTGCTCTTACTCAGGACAATAGAACATTTACTGTAGAGAATGTTGCTGGTAATTATAAGAGAGAAAAAGAGAGGGCACAGCAAATTGTGCACTAAGTAAGAGTTTCCAACCTGAAATGATAGAATTCAGCTTATGTTTCACTCATCAAAGCAACTTCAAGTTGGCCAGGAAGTATAATGTGAACCGTGTGTCCGAAAGAGAGGAAAATAAAATATTCAGTGAACAGCAGTAATCACTTTAATAGTCTGCCCTCTGGTCACTAAATATTTGAGTTCCTCTCCCTCTGAAACATATACTGACTCACTTCCCAAGTAAAGTCTCATCAAGTCACAGCTCTATTTCAATGTCCATGATCTCCCAGGGATGCTAAGTGTCCTGCCATGTCTTCTCCTTGTCTGGAGATCTATGCACAGACAAGTCATCAATCAGCACCAAACCCCCAACTGCCAACCCCATATGCAATGGTAGTATAGGGACAGATCGCTATTATCACCAGGAAAGGTAATAAATGGGAAACAGTGNCCCCCCCCGCCCTAAGAGGAAACGACCCTTAAAAGGATTTTACACCACGCTGGAAGGAGCCCCCCCACCCTTTCCCACATGATAGACTGATGACAAAAACCTGATAGGATGACAGGCATAGGGAGAGTTAATCAGATTAAAAAAGCCCACCAACAAGCCCATATAAACCTCTAGACTTAGAAACTCTGGTGGCAACCCCTTAGGGTCCCCTTCCTGTTTGGGAGCTTTGTACTATCTGTACTTTACTCTCAATAAACTTTGCTTTGCTGGCCACCACTCTTTGGCTGGTCTGCCTCTTTATTTTTCGAAGCGGCGTTATCAGGAACCACGGCACCGAAGGAAAAGAAATCCTGTGACAGTGCTAGAAATGTCACGGGGACCCTTAGGCTGGAAGAGCGGGGAGTGTTGTTTAGACTGTAATTCTGGTTCCTAGAAGGGTCCCCTGCTCTGCCTAACTTTTCTCCACTGGCACGTGGCTATTCTTCTGATTGTTTATTTTTTAATTATCCTTCTCAGTCACATCTGAATTGGAAGTGAGACTGTGATGCTATGTCCTCACTGGAGGCTGAGCAACTTCCTCAGTGGGCTGCCCAGCTTCCCAGAAAGTTAGGACCAAGGGTCATTTTAATTCTTGGACAGGCACAGATTATTTCATCCATGCTCATGATTTCTCCCACAGTACACTCTCTTAAAATCCTAGCAGTTTTTAAAATGTTTGCTTCAGTCAGTTACATGTGCCAACAGCCACATTCAGAATTCTTCCTAGGCGTATTTCTTAGATTTACAATATTTGCTTCCTGCCCCATGCTTTCTCTGTCTCAACTTAATTACAAGCCTTGGGCCAATCAGGCTGAGGTGGGAGATACATACCTTTAATCTCTTTTCCCTGAGCTATTTCATTCAATTGAAAGGATTTACTGTGTGCTACCTTAATCCATTCAAAGGCTTTTAATAATGGGAATAAACAGCTTTAGCCTTGATTGGATCCTTGCCTCAAGGCTAAGTTTTGATCTGATTTTGCTGCTCAAAGGAATTTTTTTCAACCCATGTCCCTGAATTTGTAGGTTCTGTTTTGTTTTGTCACAGCTCTCCATTGAGTATTATTAATGATCAAGGAAATATTAAGAGTTATTCCAAAGAACACCTTGGATTCCAGCCATAGAACTCCCTACCCATTTTGCACAGTAGGAGGCAACTTCCTGTTACAAGTAAGGATCAATCTCTGCTCATTTGTTCAGTAGTAAGAAGAGTTTAAAATGGCCAGAAAGCAGTCTTAGCTTCCACATCAATGGGACTATGGCTTTATCTCTTGTGGGAGGTTTTCTCTCTTGGGATTAGTACCCCTAAAACTTTCATGTCCAAGGTTGTGGGACAGGAAGCAAACATTTTCTGAATTCCTCAGTCAGAACAATGCTGCATGGAGTAGCACAATGGGGAATTCTTTAAAGGGGTCAAGATGCTAGTAGAAGCCCTGTAGACAAGAAAACAAATCTCTGTGATATGTACCTATTCCCACGAGGACAAATTGCTGCCCTTCCGTAATGGAAGGAAGCCAGTGTAATTAATTTGCCCCCAGAGGGCTAGATAGTAACCAGCCTCTCCAGATCACTCCAAAGAAGGTGCCATGCTGATGGCTCAGTGTTGACATCTGCTGTTGGTGCACTCAGCACCATCAATGGCTGTATCCATATCAGCCACGAAGAGGAGAATTTTATGTTGTTGAGCCTATTTATAGCCTTCATTGAGCATCATTGCTCTGGCTAGAGAGAAAGAGGTTACGAGATATCTACAAAATGAGTTTCCTTCGTCATCTGACTATTGGGATCCTCTACAGTGGATTTCCCTTAATAGGCATTAATATAACACACAGATGTCTTATATACTATGTGCCCATTCCAAGAGACACACTCAATACCCAGTTGAAAGACTGATCACCTTGTCACCAATCTGATCCTTTTCAACTGGCCATATCATTATCTAACATTCATTATTTGGTGTAAATTCGTACCTCAAAATATTTCTCCTACAAAACAATGCAGACAGCCAGATAGATGCCCCAACTTATTCCTATCAGGAAAATTTCATTTCACCGCCATCTGTCAAGGGTATTTTTGAATGAGCTATGATATAATACATCACTTCCACCTAATAATTTATGCAAATCCACCAAAACAAACAAACAAACAACCCTACCCAGCTCTGCCTCAATTATTTTCTTCTTCAGAAAACTAGTCAAACTGAGGAATTTTCCACCAAGTTTCAGATGTGAGCTGAGGAAAAGACCACAAAGCAGCAGGAGGAGGACTGGGAGAGCTGCACATGCAATTTTCGCTTCTTTCCTGGACTCGCTTGGGAGTGTCTCATGTAAAGCTTTTCTGTTTAGTAATGGAATGCTGAAGTTTGTGCTCAGACTTATGACTTGCTGGGGCAGATAATAATCAGCAGGGAACCTAGTAGATATTGCTTGATCTAAATCATCCACCAAGAATCCAACATGGTGGACAGAAATCCACCAGGATCATCACAGTGGTAATTCACAACCTTTCACCCACTTCCTAGCATTGTGCCAGTTCATGAACCCAGAGTCTATTGATCATAGGAGAAACAGGTCTCCCTTAGAGGAGGGATCCCACAACACACCTCAAATATATGCCTTACATTTTCTTCTATCCCTTCACTAGAGAGACAATAGACATTTACCAGGGTAACTGCAAACTGGGAAGTAGTAAATACCCAGATTTGCCAAGAGTTTCTCGACACTGCTTTGAGTTTACATTAATCCCTGATGATCAATGCATCACCAACGTCCACCAGTTGTAAGGGGTGGGAAGATACTGGTTACTTTGGAAGTCAGGTGGCAAGTGCAGTTTGGGGCAGAAGCCATCATACAGTGGGTTCTGCAAGCCCGAGGAAACACTGTATTATTGTTCTTTCCAGGTTCAGAATGGAGTTGGAAGAGATACACTTCAGCACCTGGCGGAATTCCCCCATTGTCTCCTTATCACATAGAGGAAGGGCAATCTTTGAAGCAATGGAAGCTTTTATGACTCCNCGCCATCATACAGTGGGTTCTGCAAGCCCGAGGAAACACTGTATTGTTCTTTCCAGGTTCAGAATGGAGTTGGAAGAGATACACTTCAGCACCTGGCAGAATTCCCCCATTGTCTCCTTATCACATAGAGGAAGGGCAATCTTTGAAGCAATGGAAGCTTTTATGACTCCAGGGAAAAGGGAGAAGAGGAAGAATTCGTTTCCTCAGAAACCATGAACTAGGGGCCAGAGCAGGGAGAGAACAAAGCATGGAGGGAGCAGTTTTCCTGCCCTCTGGACTTTTGCAGGGGTGCCTCCGATTGTGCACGCCAACCAGAGCTAGCCAGTAATGGAACCTGGTTTACGCTTATCTCTGGGGGCACAGAAGAAGGTAAAGANAGTCTTATAGTGCTTATCTCTGGGGGCACAGAAGAAGGTAAAGAATGACAGAAAATGGACAGGGCTGGAAAAAGAAAATAAACAGCCAAACTACCATGGGTATTTATTCCTGTCGTTGAAAAAAAAAGTGAGAACAGAATTTTCTTGAACAGGTGTTTTATTGGAGAAAGAAAGACACATTAAATATGTGTTGTGAATGTTGATAATTAATATGGGGTTTCTTGAAAGAGGAAGAAGAGGATTTATTTTTTAAAACAAACTTAACATTAATTAAACAGAAATAAACCAAGTTTGTATTTTGTTAGAGATTATACAGTTTGAGGTTAGAGCATACAAAAGGTATTCTTGGATCAAGTAAAAATCCATAAAATCCATAAAAATATGGATCGTCATTGAACAGAGAGCTTTTGCTTTCTTCTGATTTTATTCTTAGAAATTTACTGAACACAATGAAAACTGTTACAATATATGTCAGATGTATGTGTAGCATATCTTCTTTTTAAACAGGTTTATCCATTCATCAGGCCTGTAGACAGTGCATCTTGTGTGAGTGCTTGTGTGTTTATGCAAGTTTTATTTAATCATTCTGGATTTTGCACTATGATCTGGGAACTAAATTTTAGAAAATGTCCTCTGTCTCTTATTTCTCCTTATTTGCCTTGTGAAGTTTTAAAACCACTTCTGATTTATTTTAAACAGCTTATAGAAACCCGCCCACAATTCTACTTTGGCCAAAGTTTTAAAATCTAATGATACAGTGATTTTTGCTTGGGTATAGTTTTTTGCTCTCTTTGGTTGGACTTAGCTAGTAACTTTTAAATTAAATCTTTCTTGGTCTAGTCTGTTATAAAACAGAATAGGGAATACCCCACGGAGAGATNAATACCCCAAGGAGAGATTCTTGCTTTTTATCAAACGGAGGGGCTACTTCTAGTTTATTTAATTTGCTTATTTTTTAAAATTATGGCTGACTGTTCTTTCTCTATTAAAGCTCTCTTTTATTTTCTATTTCAGTTGTGTAAGAACAAGCTTGGGACAAGAAAATTCTTCTAATGAAACAGCCGTTCCCTTTTATATCCATACCCCCTAGCATATGCTCTTCCTCTAGTGTTCAGATTCGTAAAAGTTAAAGGACTGGGAAGTGTGGTTTCTCAGCACATACAGTATAAGAACAGGATTGTTAATAAACACTTCTGTGTCTATAAAACCACCGCCAAAATTAAGTGAGTGTAGTATAAATCATAGAGAGGTGCTCTTTACATTTTTGTGATTTACAAGGCAGGGAAAGAAGATCATGGCAATGTTTTAGTCAAATGTAATCTCTGGGATTCTAAATCAAATTAAAAATAAGTGTGCTTCTGGCCAGGAAAACCTTTATATTTATCCTGTCATGGGAGTCCACATTCAAGTTGTGTCTTGGTCAGGGACTGATTGGAATTAGAGCAACGGTTATACTTTGGTCTAAGTATGGGTCCCCAGATGCCCAAACAATAAACCTGACAAGGTCTCCAGGACATTCTGTAGAAGTTAGGTGGTTTACTATGAAGAAGAGAGAAAACATTCCAGAGTTTCCCCTGAGTTTGACCAAAGCTTCCTGGGCCACTGGGAGAACTCTACATGCCTTAGCTTCTTAGTTAAAAACATATGGGGTAAGAATTTCGAGAAAAGCTTCTGGTGACAGAGTATGCAGCAAACTGAGAATTGGATTTGAAGTCAGAAGATCCAGGTTTAAGTGAGGTCTTGCCCTTACCAGCTGTTCCTAAGACTGTAAGACACACTTTCCTATGTGTGTCCTGGGAAAAGAGGACCTATTTGACAGTTTGCTTATTTCTGGTTGTGATTGAAAATAATACTGCGTTTGAGAAACGCACAATAAACTAAATGCATTGCACAAGTGCTACATGTTTTTGCTCATAAACGCTGAGAAGTAAGGAAGAGCCAGATTTTGTGTGGGCAACGCTTAGCATTTACAGATGAACAGACAGAGGCTAAGGAGGCTGACTACGTTGTTCAGGGTTACACAGACAGAAAAATTAAAAACTAAAGTTTCCGGAAAGTTAGCTTTCTGTGAAACTTAACGGAGATACGAGAGGATTGTAGATCAGTGTTTTTCAACACGTGGTCTGTGGAAGACCTGTCCTAGGATGTGTGGATAGATGTTAAAAAGGCAAATTCATGGTCTTCGCCCAAGACTAACTGGATCAGAGTCGTTGGGAAAGGGCTCCTTTGGTACAAATTTCCCACGTGAATCACGTGCACTCGAGTCACTGAAAATTGGCCTTTTATAGAGATCCTCAAGGTGAGGGCAGGTGATGGAATATGTGCACATCCTTGGACAGTGACTGCTTGGCTTCCTTGTCTTTTAAAGGAAGGCTAATGGTCGCTGCCATTTACCAGTCTGTGATGTCATACAGGTAAAAACAAAAAAAATTCAGTAATTATACACGGTGTGAGAAAAACCAGAGCTCCTTTGATAAATGTGGTGCATGGAGCAGTAGGCAGCGTGCATCACTCACTGTTCCTGCTGCAGCACGAGGACCCAAGGCTGAATTCCCTCAGCAGGAGAGACGCACACAGCGTCTACAGGGTATTTATTATGGTATGAAGAAAACACCAGGTGTTTTAAAGTCTTGATTTATTTCCCTGAAAAGCAATACAACCTTCCTAGGCCTTCTAAAAATTATGTTTGCCCTCGAAAGAGTGAGCTCGGCCACGGGCCCGTTTTACTGCTTCACCCTGACCACGCGCCCTGCACGTGGCAAATCGTTTTGTGTAGCTTTCCGCCTCAGAGTGTCTGGTGGCACGCGGGGCAGAAAGGCGAGGGTGGGGCAAGCAAGTGCTAGTGTAATGACAGGGGCTTGGCGTTGCTGTCAGTATGGGCTCCATTCCTAAGAAGGATTTGCTGACTTTATGTATGGCCTTGAGAGCGCTGCTTAATATTCCTCAATTTCAATTTCCTTATCAGTTAAATCAGAGACAGAAGTGCATACTTCACTAGGGTCAAATGAGAATGAAACGAGCTAATGCACATAAATTTGCCCAACACAAATTTATACATAGATGTTTTCTTTCCTCTCACCCCTGCTGAACACGTCCATCCTTCCCTGCCCTTCACCGCATCTCTCTTATTGTTAGATTCACTTAAATTTAGCAAATGCACGTTCGGTACTGACTATGCACCAACATGTATGTACTAATGTACAGCTTCAACACCCCCTGAAGAATGTCACCGGGATGTTACACAGGGACTTCACTGTCACGTTAGTAGTGGTAACAGTCGCAAGGGAGTGATACACCGCTAGGCATCCTACATATAGTGTTGGACAAAGTGGCTCTACAAGGAAGGAATTATGATGCCCGTTCTATGGGCAGAGGAAGAGCCAGTGGCAGATCTGGGGTTGGGATTCAACTCATCAACTCTGTTGTTCTCCAAAACCTATCCTTCCATGAGCCCACACTGATGCTCAATCTAAAACCAGACTGAAAACCTTTCTCTCCCAAACCCACTCTTTCAGAGAGTGGAATCACAATTAGCCTAGTCATTTAAAGGGAAATTGGGGGATTTTCCTTAGAATACCCTTTTTCTTATTTCCTGCTTCCTATCTGTAGCTATGTTTTCTTCGTTTATACTCTTCATATTAAAAAAAAAAATTGCTCTCCCATCTTCAGGTACATCACTTCTATCCTAGGAAGTTTAGGGTCTCATTATCTCAAACTTGGATGACAAAAGAAATCTTCTCTCTTTGTCTAGCGAGAGACCTCATGACTCTCTCCGTGTCAACATTTCTAGAATGCTCTTTCTAAAGTCCAGATTTGGATTTGATCATCTCCCTGCTTCCAGATTTGGATTTGATCATCTCCCTGCTTCCAGTGTGTCCACAGTTTCTCTTGCCTGTCCAAGCAGCTTCCCCTCCTGAGATTCCCCTTTGGTAACTGCTTGCGACCTCATGTGCCATTTTCTGCTGCATGCCTGTGGTGACCCTGCTTTCACTTCCCTGTTCCCCTGGCGAAGACTGGTGGAGACTCAAGTCTGCCTTAGGGGCCACGTCCTCTGTGGACACTTGGTTAATGTCCAGTTAGAACTCCCCACCTCTGCTCCCTGCCCCACCGCATTGTATAGGGGCCTCTATCATAGGTTGCTTGTTAAATGTCCCCACCACCTGGCTTGCTGTCCCTTTCTTGAAATCAGGGAAGGGAGTTTTGTTCATCTTTGATTTCTAACAGCCAGTACAAAGCTGGCAATCAGTACAGGCAATTACTAAGTGTTTACTGAAAGCACAGATAAATGAGTGAGGGAATAGGCCACCGTTTTATACAGGGATTAGGTAGATGCTGGGCCAGAGGCTTCATGCAACGTCTGTAATACAACAAAGATAAGACAAGGTCTCTGACACAGACAGCCTGTCTAGGTGATTGAAGAACAGGTCAAATTTAATTGATGAGTTATGTCTTATTTTCCTTTTTTCTTCCCTATTATTCCGCAGAAATGAGTCTATTAACCTGAATAAATCAAATTCTGTGTAATTCTCCCTTTGTGGCTTTGAAATTGTAAATGGCCCAAGCTCTGAAAGGGAACCAAATACTTCTATAAATTGTTTCAGAGATATATTATCCCAGCTTCATGGATAACCTTGAGGGTATCACCCTGAATGTTTATCTCACAAAGGTCTGCCTAGAAAAACCAGCTTGGAAAATTGAGGTGGCAGCTAATTTGTCCCTTTAAAGAGTGCTCATTTTACTACCTCCATAAAAAAGGAAAATAAAAAGGAATACCAGAGGGGTCTGTCAAATGGCAAAGCCGCTGGTTTCGTTACGACTGCTTTCAGCAGAATGGAAGGGAAGCAACTGCAGGAGCCTCATCAAACAACGCTGATTTTTCTCACCCAAGAGGAGCCCTGGAGGGAGACAGAGCTCATGAGGCAGTTCCATGAAGTTATCAGTGACTCTGTTTCCCTTTTCTTCTTTCTGCGCCATCCTTGTTGGGAGGGATTTGGTTTTTGTTTCCACGGACATAAGGCGGCTGCTCCACCTCCAGGCGATGAATGTGCTTTACAGACACCGAGGAAGGGCCGGAACGAAGGAAGCAACAGGTGGCAGTGGGATCTGCTTCTTTTTCTCATTTTCCTACCCCCAGTAGACTTGGCCAGAATGTACCTGTATCACCCCCATACTGGCTTCAAGGAAACCCACCAGAAGAAGCCTTTTGGGCAGTGGGCCTCCCTGAACAAATCATGGCTCTTCTAGGGAGGAAGAAGGGAAAAAGAAAACATGACTCTGCCAAGACCTAGTGGCATCTTTTCCTGTTTGGTAACAGGGAGGGATACTGAAAGAGACATGCAGTCACCTTCAGGCTGACTGCTCAGAAGGCTTGCATTTCAAGTGTATAAAGTGCTTGCTTCCACAGTCTCTGACACGACTCCATCCACTCTGCTCTCCCTCCACCGCAGTCCAGCTCCGGCCTCGATAGATTTCAGCCTGGACTAATATCTATAAACTCTTACCTAGTCTCCAGTCTCTCTGCTTTGGGTTTTTCTCATTTCAGTGTCTTCTGTGTACTACTATGAGAGCTAGCTTTCTAAAATACATACTGGTTATGTCACTGCCCTCCCCCACTCTCTCCTATAAAGTCAATCTTGTTAGTATAGCATACAACACTTCTCACTACCCTTTATTACTTGGTTCTGGCTTTTCCCGACAGCCCCGATTTTTAGGACTGCTCAACTTGCACTTTAGCTCTGGCCATAGTGGGTAACATTCAGACTCACCTCCTGCCTAGATCTCTCTGGCCTCTGACCTTTGGGCACACACTTCCTTCTGCTTGGGTCATTCTTCATTCTTCTCCATTTTTTTCTTGTGAATTGTCCCTGAAGAGATGTGACTTTCTGCAGGAAAACTCTGCTTCCTGGGTTATACCTTCCTTTTCTCCTGCACGTCATTATTCCCTGTGCAAGCATCTGCATCTTCCTCTACCAGAAAGATGTGCAAAACCAGGGAAGCATTTTTTACAACTGCAATCCCACTTGCCTCATGCTGTGACTAGCAATAAATATTTGCCTCATGAACAGGTAAACACATACACATTTTCCATTGTCCTTTTCACTCTCCACCGCGGAAAGTTGGGGGAGTAGCAGTAGGCAGGCACTGGGAGAAGAGGTGACTCTATTTATCCACCATGCAGTAGACTCACAAGTCCCTCTACTTTCTCCACCAAAGTAAAGATTCGCTGATGCTTCCTCCCCCATCACTTACACCCCCCTGGCTTCCTTCCTGGGATTTATTGTTCAAAGTTATCCTTGATACCTATTTAAATCAATCTGACTCTTAAACCAAGTTTGATGGGAAGAGTATGGGCACATTGGATGTAATTTTTCCTAGACTGCATGTACCCCACATACAGATACAGCGCTTCCAACTAATTTCAACGTGGGGGGGTTGGAGGGTAGACTGTGGAGGGGAGTGTCGGCTGTGTCTGTAAGCCCTTCCCCCCCAGAGAGTGTTCCAGCAGGTTCCACAGCCATTTGGTGGAGTTCTAGTGCTGCTCTTTTATATATGTGAGTTGCTCTTTTAACCTGTGGCTTTTTAAAGAAAAGAGAAAAGGGGGGAAAAAACCATAATGACCTGCCTCTGATTGAGCAATTCAGCACTGTTCCAGGATTTTCCCTGGGAAACAGCAATACTGCTCTGGTTGTATGTGGTTGTTTGATATAGAAGAGGAGTAACTAAGTAATTATAGATATTTATGATATTGGGAGACCTGTTTGTGTAAAATACGTATGCGAAATTCCTTCAAAACACAACTGTGCATTACTATTTATGAGCAACGGACTGCACCTTCTTTTAGGAACTTAAGCAAAACTTTACAAACCTTGAAAAAGAGATTCCTTCTTTTAGGACATATACAATCTATCTGAAACTTATTTTTTCTTTTCAAAATAATTTAGGGTTCTGGACAAGATGGCGGCCTAAGAAGACCCTGAACTCACCTTCTCCACCGAACATAGCAAATTATACCTATTAATAGAACAATTCGTCCTGAAGAAAAACTGAGGGCCGTGTGAACGGCTACTGACCAACAAAGGACAGAGAGAACGCAAGAGCACAGATAAGAGGCAGAGCCACGGTAACAAAGGAAACCCATCCTGGCGCTGCCAAGGGCAGTGAGGAGGGACTGTTGGGAGGGGCAGATCCCTCTGCATTGGGCACATGAGAAAAACCATGGTTCAAAAGAGCAACTAGCTCATGAAAGAGACAACACCAGAACCCTAGGGAACACCAGAGGAGCTGGGGGAACTCGTGCCTGGTCATAACAGGTTTAAGTCTCCCTGGCCTTGTCACTTTAAAAGCACAGAGATAGGCTGGTGGAGGGCACATATTGCATGGTGCACTGGGTGTTATATGCAAGTAATGAATCATGGAACTTTACATCAAAAACTAGGGATGTACTGTATGGGGACTAACATAACATAATAAAAAATTATTATTAAAAAATAATAAAAAAATAAATAAATAAATGCACAGAGAGCAGAGCAGAGTCTGGTCTGGTAACCATAACTGGCCTGCTGCCTCAGTGAGCCCTGGGAAAAAAAGAGTGGATTTTTGTTTGTTTGTTTTCTTTTTTTTCTTCTTTCCTTTTTTTTCCCTTTCTCCTTTTCTTTTTTCTCTGCCTACCCCCACACAGTCTATGCCCCAACTCCTCCCACCCTGAAAGCACAGACCACTGTACAGTCCAGGTGCCCCAGCCACCCTGCTGTATCAGTGAGCCCTGGGCCGCTGGCCCACTCCAGCCCCAACCATCCCACCAAGATGATCACAAGGCAGGGCACACCAGGACACCCCTGGTTAGCACTCACTACCGCTCCAGCCTCTGTGCCAGGGCCACACTGGTGCAAACCACCAAGAACACTCCAGACCTACACCACTTTGGCTTCAGAAGGTTTGCCAGCCCACCCCAATACTACCTCCCTAGTGCAGAGCACTCCAGAACCTCTCAGTTGAAGTTTGCTTCAGATCCAGCCACCCTGCCAGGGTGTGCCTTGGAAACCCCCAGCCCATGCCTGCATGTTTCAGCTACACTACCAGGTAACCTCCTAGGCAAAGTGCTCTGGAACACACCTGCCCATACCAGCCTCAGAACCATTAGCCTGGCTGGGGGACCCCATTCCCTGAGCACCTTGGTATACCCTGGCTTGGACCCAATTCAGCTTCAGCTGTCCTCTCAGGGTATATTTTGCTCAGAGAGCTGAGGAACCACACCGGCCTGTGCCCATTTTAGTTTTAGCTGTCCTTCCAGGGCACCACCTGCATAGAGCACCTTGGGACCTCCCAGTCTGTACTCTACATTGGCTCCAGTCACCCCTTCAGGGCACCCTCTGTGCAGAGAGTCCTGGAATACCCCAGTTTAACTCCATTTCAGCTTCAACTATCCTGACAAGGTGCCCACTGTCTGTGAGTCCTGGCATTCCCCACCTACCCCAGCTTCACCCATTTTAGTTTCAACTCTCCTGTCAAGACACACTCTGTACACAGAGCCTAGGGACCTCTGGGCTTCACACCATCTCAGCTCCAGTTGCCCTACCAGGGCACCCCTGCACAGAGCATCCTGGAGCACCCTAGCTTATACCCATATCAGCTTCAGCTATCCTACCAGAGTACCATCAACACCTAGAACCATAGGACATCCTGGTCTGCAACCATTTTAGCTGTCTTGACAGGATGCTCACTGAGTGGAGAGCCCTCAGACCCCCAACCCATGCCAACCACAGCTACAGCCAACCAGCAAAAGTCATCAACCACACACAGTTTACACAGGAGATGACCACACACAAGACCAGTCCTTCAAATTTAGGAGAAGCAGCTGTTCTGCCTAATCCACAGAAACAGACACAGAAAGTCAAACAAAATGTGGAGACAGAGGAAAATGCTACAAAAGAACAAGACAAAACCTCTGTAAAAGAACTAAATGAAATGGAGATAAGCAATATGCCAGATAAAGAATTTAAAGTAATAATCATAAAAATGCTCACTGGGCTGGAGATAAGAGTAGAAGAGCTCAGTAAGAACGTCAATAAAGAATAAAAAATATAAAAAAGATCCAATTAGAGTTGAAGAACATAATAACTGAAATAAAAATCACACTATAGGGAATCAAGAGTAGACTAGTGGATACAGAAGAATGTATCAGTTATCTGGAAGATGGGATAATGGAAAACACCCAAGTTCAACAGGAAAAAGAGAAAAAAAATTTTTAATGTGCGTAGACTGAGGGATCTCCTGAACAACATCCAATAAACAAACACATGTATTATAGGGGTCCCAAAAGAAGAAAAGAGAGAAAGGAGCAGAAAACTTATTTAAATAGATAATACCTGAAAACTTCCCTGACCTAGTGAAGGAAAAAGACATCCAGGTCCAAGAAGCACAGAGAGTTCCAAACAAGATGACCCAAGAAAGTCGATGCCAAGATACATAATAATTACAATGTCAAATTTAAAGATAAAGAGAGAATTTTAAAAAGCAGTGAGAGAGAAGTAAAGAGTTAGCTATAAGAGAAAATCTATAATGCTATCAGTCAATTTTTTTCAGCAGAAACTTTGCAAGCCAGAAGACAGTGGCATGATATATTCAAAGTGCTGAAAGGAAGAAACCTACAACCAAAAACACTACCTGGCAAGATTATCATTCAGATTTGAAAGAGAGATAAAGAGTGTCACAGACAAACAAAACTCAAAGAAGTTCATCATCACTAAAACACCCTTACAAGAAATGTCAATGTGGTGATCAATGTCACAGCCAGATTGCCCTCACATCCTAAAGGAACTTCTTTAAGAGGAAAAGAAATGGCTATATTTAGACATAAAAAATTATGAACAAAAAGATGTAAAATATGACAGAATATATATAAAACACATAAGAGGGAGGAAAGAGAGAGCGAAAGAAAGAAATTCCTTTAAAATATGTTTGAATTTAAATGACGATCAATTTAATACAGAACTTAAATGACCATCAACTATATACTTAGGATGTTATGTAAGAACCTTATGGTAACCACAAACCCAAAACCTATAAAAGATCCACAAAAAACAAACAGAAAAGAAGCCAAACATAACATTACAGAAACTCATCAATCGCAAAGAAAACAAGAGAGGAAAGGAACAGAAAAGAACTACAAAAACAACCAGAAAACAAATAACAAAATGGCAATAAGTACATACCTATCAGTAATTACTTTAAATGTAAATGGTGAAAACGCTCCAATCAGCAGACACAGGGTGGCAGAATGGGTAAATAAACAAGACCCATCTGTGTGTTGCCTATAGAAACCTCACCTCAGACCTTAGGACACATACACAGAGAAAGTGAAGGGATGGAAAAATAGTCACCATGCAAATGGAAGCAAAAAGGAAAATAAAGCTGGCACAGCAATGCATATATCAGACAAAATAGACTTTAAAACAAAGACTGTAATGAGAGACAAAGAAGAGTTCATATGATAATAAAGAGATCATTACAGCAAAAAGATAAAACAATTATCTAAATACATACAGAGAATATTAATGAAAATAAAGAGAGAAATTGACAGTAATACAATAGCAGGAAATTTAACACCCCGCTCACATCAATGGATAGATCATCCAGGCAGAAAATCAATAAGGAAACAGTACCTTGAATGACATATTAGACTAGATGGACACAATAGAAGTTTATAGAATATTCCATCCACAAACAACAGAAAACACATTAGGCCACAAAACAAGCCTCAATAAATATGAGATTGAAATCATACCATGCATCTTTTCTGACCACAATGATATAAAAGTAAAAATAAATCACAGGGGAATAACTGAAAAACACACGAACACATGGAAGTTGAATAGCATGATACTAAATAACTAATGGTTCAACAAAGCAACCAAAGAAGAAATAAAAAAATAGATGTAAGCAAATAAAAATGAAAACACAATGGTCCAAAATCCCTGGGTAGCAACAAAAGCAGATCTAAAAGGAAAATATACAGCAATACACGCCTACCTCAAGAAACAAGAAAAAACTCAAACAATCTAACATTATACCGAAAGGAACTAGAAAAAGAAGGACAAAGCCTAGGTGAATAAAAGGAAGGAAATAAAGATCAAACAGAAATAAATGACATAGAGACAAAAAAAAAAATCAACGAAACCAAGAGATGGTTTTTTGAAAGATAAATAAAACTGATAAACCCTTAGCCAGACTTGTCAATAAAAAGAGATACATTAAGGAGGGCACTTGATGTAATGAGCATTGGGGTTATATGCTATTGATAAATCACTAAATTCTACATCTGAAACTAAAAAAATAATTTTTAAAGAAAAGATAAAGACCTAAATAAATAAAATCAGAAATGAGAAAGAAGTAACAAATAACACCACAGAAATACAAAGGTTTATAAAAGACTCTATGAAGAATGATATGTCCACAAATGGACAACCTAGAAGAAATGGATAACTTTCTAGAAGCATACAATCTTCCAAACAAATATTGCTTCCTTAAGCAATAGAAAATCTGAACAGACAGGTTATTAGTAATGAAATTGAATCAGTAATCAAAAAACTACCAAAAAATAAAAGTCCAGGACCAAATGGCTTCACAAGTGAATTCCACTAAACATTTAAAGAAGAGTTAATATCCATTTTCTCCAAATTATTCCAAAAACTAGAAGTGGAAGAAAAGCTTCCAAATATATTCTAGAAGGCCAGCATTACCTTAATATGAAAATCAGAAGAAGAAATCACAAAAAAAGAAAACTACAGGCCAATATCCCTGTGACAAAAATCCTCAACAAAATATTAGCAAACTGCATCCAACAATGCATTAAAAGGATCATTTACCACGATCAAGTGAGATTTATTCTGGAGATTCAAGGATGGTTCAATATTTGCAAATCAATCAATGTGATATACCACATCAATAAAATGAAGGATAGAAACCATGTATCATCTCAATAAATGCAGAAAATGCATTTGACAAAATTCAACATTAATTCATTAAAAAACTCTCAAAAAATGGGTTTAGAGGGAACATACCTCAACACAGTAAAAACCACATATGAAAAACCCACAGCTAACACCTTAATCAATGGAGAAAAACTGAGGACTTTTTCTGTAAGATAAGGCACAAGACAAAGATGTTCACTCCCACCACTTCTATTCAACAAAGTACTAGAAGTCCTAGCTACAGCAATCAGACAAGGAAAAGAAGTTAGATACATCCATAATGGTAAAGAAGTAGTTAAACTCACTATTCACAGATGACATGATATTATATACAGAAAATGATAAAAACTCCAGCCAAACCTACTAGAAGTAATAAATGAATTCACTCTCAAAACTCTAAAACACTGATGAAAGAAACTGAAGGTGACACAAACAAATGGAAAGATATCCCATACTCATGGATTGGAAGTACAAATATTGTTAAAATGTCCATATTATCCAAAGTAATCTACAGAGTCAATGCAATCCTTATCAAAATACCAACAGGATGTTTTACAAAACTAGAACAAATAATACTAAAATTTGTATGGAATCACAAAAGACCAAGTAACCAAAAAAATCTAAAACAAAGCTGGAGGTATCACAATTCCAGATTTTAAGATATATAAAGAAGTGGAAATACTCAAACAGTATAGTACTGGCATAAAAACTGACACATAGATCAGTGGAATAGAATAGAGAGCCCAGAAATAAATCCATGCTTCTATGGTTAATTAATCTATGACATGATATACAATGAGGAAAAGACAGTCTCTTCAATCAATGGTGCTTGGAAAACTGGACAGCTACATGCAAAAGACTGAAACTGGACCACTTTGTAGCATCATGTACAAAAATACAGTCAAAATAGGTTAAAGGCCTAAATATGAGACCCAAAATCATTAAAAGCCTAGAACACAGGCAGTAATTATTCTGACATTGACTGTAGCAACATTTTTTCTATCTATGTCTCCTAAGGGAAGGGAAATAAAAGCAAAATTAAATTATTGAGATTATACCAAAATAAAATCTTCTGCACAGCAAAGGAAACCATCAATGAAACAAAAAGACAACCTACTTAATGAAAGAAAATATTTGCAAATGATACATTTGGTAAAGGGCTAATATCCAAAATACATAGAGAACTTATACAACCCAACACCTAATAAATAATAATAATAATAATAATAATAATAATAATAATAATAAATCTGATTAAAAATGGGCAGAGGACCCAAATAGACATTTTTCCAAAGAAGACATACAGATGGCTATACATGAGAAGATGCTCAACATCATTCATCATCAGGGAAATACAAATCAAAACTACAATGAGATATCACATATGCAATATCACACCTATCACAACGGCAAAATCAAAAAGACAGGAAATAACAAGTGTTGGCAAGGATGTGGAGAAACCCCCCCCCACACACATACACTGTTGGTGGGATATAAATTGGTATGGCCACTATGGAAAATAGTAGGAAGTTTCCTCAAAAATTGAAAAACAGAAATACCATATGATCCAATAATTCCATTAATGGGTATTCATTCAAAGGGAAAACATTAATTTGAAAGGATATATCCACTCCTATACTTACTGCAGCATACCTGCTACAACAGCCAGGATATGGAACCAACCTAAATATGTCCATCAATAGGTGAATGGTTAAGGAAGAGTGATACACACACACACGCACACGATACTACAAATCTTTTTAAAAAGATGAAATTATGCCATTTGTTGACAGTATGGATGGACCTGGAGGGTATTATGTTAAGTGAAATAAGTTTACTGAGAAAGACAAATGCCATTTGATTCACACATATATGGAATTTAAACAAAAGAAAACATGAATAAACAAACAAAATCAGATTCAGTCTTATAAACACAGAGAACAAACTGATGGTTGCCAGAGGGGAGGGGAGTGGGGGGATGGGTAAAATGGATGAAGAGGAGCGGAAGACACAGGCCTCTAGTTATGAAATAAATAAGTCATGGGAATAAAAGGCAAGATGTAAGGAATATAGTCAATGATACTGTAATACCAATGTAACAGGATAGATAGTAGCTACACTTGTGGTGAGCACAGCGTAATGTTTAAACTTGTAGGATCACTACCTTGTACACCTGAAACTAATGCACAATTTTGTGTTAATTACACTAAAAAAAAAAAGCTTACACCCTAAACAAAATTATTTATTCTGTCAATTTCCTGGAGCTTATAGGAGAATGAAAGCAGAAATCTATGTCAACAGAACTTCCCAGAAACAAGATTTACCCTAGGATTTTGAAATGTGTGAAGGAAAACAAGGTAATATTAGGATTTAACTCACAGCAACTGAAAGGTGAGTGTAAAGACCAATATCATATTCAGTATTTCCTCTTTGAAGCAAATATTAGAAACTGATTTGAAAAAATCCAGTAAAGAATGGAGAGTGATGTAGCAGGCTGAACTCAAAAGAGCTAGAACCTCAAACTGAGAATCCAACAGAAATCTAGGAATCTCTCCAGGACCAGGTGTTCTTTTGATCTTGCTTCTTTTCTGGGCATCAAACTGCGCATTGGACCAGCCCTCAAGTGAGTTCTGGTTTCTTGCTGAGACTGTAGAACTGTCTTGAATTGCTCTGTCCAAGTTCCTATGAGAGAGAACACAACTGGCCCAGTTCAGATGAGGCATTCACTTCTGACCAAATCTACCCGTTTTCGTCTTCTTGGGCCAGTAGAACAGAATACCATAGACTTTTGTTAGTGTAAACAAAAGACAATTAATTCTCACAGGTGAGGAGGCTGGNTCCAAGTTCCTATGAGAGAGAACACAACTGGCCCAGTTCAGATGAGGCATTCACTTCTGACCAAATCTACCCATTTTCGTCTTCTTGGGCCAGTAGAACAGAATACCATAGACTTTTGTTAGTGTAAACAAAAGACAATTCTCACAGGTGAGGAGGCTGTAAGTCCAAGGTCAGAGTGCCAGCATGGTAGGGTTCTGGTGAATCTCCTCCTGGCTTGCAGACTGCCACTTCTTTGTTGTGTCCTCTCATGGTGGAGAGAGACAGATGATCTCCATTGTGTCTCTTCTTATAAGAGCACTAATCTCATTCACAAGGGCTCCACTCTCCTGGCTAATTACCTCCCAAAAGCCCCACCTCCAAATACCATCACATTGGGGATTTGGCCTTAACATATGCATTTTGAGGGGAAAAAACATTGAGTGTAGAGCACAGCTTGAGCGTGGGGTTCATAGTGACATGGCGCACACGTGGCTGCTGGAGCCACACACTCAGCACGGTGTCAGAAGGGCACTGAGACCTTCTCAGAGGCGTTTTTGGAGGCATAACAGAGCCTTCTCCCCGCAAAAAAAAATGTGCTCATCACAGCAAAAAGACAGTATAATTTTTGGTTTGCCCCAGTCTGCCACCTCATTTTAGGGGGGGTTTCCTATACTTCTCTGGGGCCACTGACTCATTTCCTTCTATTTATGTATTTTTGTCACTTAGCATGTGGTTAATTGTGTCTTCCAACTAAAGTTTAAGGTACTTTAAAGAGCAGAACCTTATGTGTGATAGATACTTGGTTATGTGTTGATCATGAAAAGTAGTAGTATGGTCGAATTTGAATAGCTTTGAAGTATGAGTACATGGATTTGGGCCCGATTCTCAGCTCTGTGCCTAATTAGCAGGTTGACATTGAGTTGCTTCACCTCTTAGTGTCTCTGTTATCTCATNTCTGTGCCTAATTAGCAGGTTGACATTGAGTTGCTTCACCTCTTAGTGTCTCTGTTATCTCATCCGCTTAGCACATGATATTACCAGTTTCAGTGGATATCATGTGTGCACTCACAGTACCCATCTCGTCTTCTCCGGATGCAAGCAGCCTGTTTTCCATCATGAAACAACTTCTTTCAGATGCGCAGTCATGTCTTTTGAGTGAGGCATGATATCCAGGCCTTGTTAATCAGCATATATCATCATATGGTACAGTGATTTGTTCCAGGATAAGGACCAAGCCATTCCACAGAAAGTCAATTGTGAGATATTTGCAAAAACTACTGAAATGAGAAACTAGCTCTCTTGTTGCTACACTTGAAATGAGGAGGATGAAACCTGGAATACCGGTATTCCCAAGTGGATGGAGCCTGTCTGCGTGAAGCCGTAACAGAAAACATTCTAGCTGTGCAATAGAAGGATACTGAGCCCCGAAGCTCTTGTTTGAGCCACAAGGTCTCTCAATGCCCAAAGCCAACACTGTCTGATCATTATTCAGTCATTTGAGCCTCTATCAATGTCCCCATCTCCCCACCACCACATTGTTTTCTTTTTAAACTTATCTTAGTTTCAGTTAGTTTTATGTCATAATTAAAAGAATCTGAAAGGATTGTGAATTGGTAGGACTCTGAAGAAATCAACAGCCTTTAATATGTTCATATATTTTTTCCCACATTTGAAAATCTGTCTTAAGAATCATCTTTGGGGGGGCGCCTGGGTGGCACAGCGGTTGGGCGCGTCTGCCTTCGGCTCAGGGCGTGATCCCGGCGTTATGGGTTCGAGCCCCACGTCAGGCTCCTCTGCTATGAGCCTGCTTCTTCCTCTCCCACTCCCCCTGCTTGTGTTCCCTCTATCGCTGGCTGTCTCTATCTCTGTCAAATAAATAAATAAAATCTTTAAAAAAAAAAAAAAAGAATCATCTTTGGGGTGCCTGGGTGGCTCAGTCAGTTAAGTGTCTGCCTTCAGCTCATGTCACGATCCCTGGGTCCTGGGATTGAGCCCTGCATTAGGCTCCTTGCTCAGCGGGGAGCCTGCTTCTTCCTCTCCCACTCCCCCTGCTTGTGTGCTCTCTCTCTGTCAAATAAATGAATAAAATCTTAAAAAAAAAACCCAAAAAGAATCATCCTAAATACAGAAAGGGTTTTATGAGAAGAAGACAACAGTCCTGCAAGTCCAAGATACAATTTTTGTTTCTTATCAATCATTGTATACACAGCACTTAGCACAATGCTTAATATAAATTACTTATTACCTCAATCAACCAATTAAATAGTATTAACCAAAACTGTTTATCATAACTTAACCTAAATGCACAGATCTTTAGGGAAATGGTTAATTTTCATTTATGTACTTTATGGCAGATTATATGGTCATTAAGATATTATAAAGGATTTGCAATACCGTGGAAATCTAAATGTGATGTTAATTGAAATAAACTCAGAAGTATGCATATAAAGCACTAGTATATCTATTTTATCAAAGACATATTCCAGAAGGATACTCCAAAATGATAGCACAAGAGGGTACACATTTTTTCCTTTCTTGCACTTCTTTATTATTACCAAAATGTAGTAACACATTGATCTATGACTGGCTTAATATTGTGAAAGAATAGGCACCTAAAAATATCCAATTTCAACTTTTTGTTCATGATCTTTTCAATTCTATCATTCTTTAATTCCAAGAACCACTAAATTATTGGTGGTTTTCAGAAATCTCACTGTTTTTACAGGTAGTGAAAACTTGGTACCAAAACTCAAGGACAAATTTCACAAAGCTGAGTTATTAGTCACAAGGTACTTGTACTTTCTTTGTTGCTGCTTTTTAATGGTTGTTTTGGATTCTTTCCTATGCTTGTGAAACAAACAGAAATAGAGAATGTCAGAGACACAGAAGAATGTCATGTGCTTTCTTGGATGTGATCCTTTTACCTATTCAAATTATCAAGAATACTATCAAGAATATCAAGAATCTTCATGTTCTCACCTAACTGTTCCCTTGGCACTGACCAAGAGTCCTTCTGTGTTTCCCAACTCAGTTTCCCCTGCCCTTCTTCATAACAGCCTTCTTGCCTGTTTCCTCACCCTTATCTTCCTTATCTAACCCCTACCACATTGTCCCCTTGCTTCTCTGACCTCATGCTAAACACCTGATCTATGAAACACCCATATTGAACCTACTCAGTCCCCAACCTGAGGTCTTCTGCTCTCTTATTTTTGGAATACTCTTTCTCTGCCCAAGTTGACCCACTGAGATTTTTCCTTATTATTCAATTTCCAAGTAAGATGTCTTTTCCTTAAAAAAGCCTTCCTTAACTCCTCATATGGGTCAAGTGCCCTTACCATAGCTTCCCACAGGTCCTTGGTCTCCCTATAGAAAGCACTGATCACATTCACTGGTATGTGTTTGAAGGTTCTCCCACAAGGATGTAACCCACATGACCACAGACATCACCCTGTCTGTCTAGTCCACCTTGCATGTAATCATAGTTCTTAGTGCAGAGCATGGCACATATTAATCACAGCATTTAGTAAAATCAGAAAGAATGGATGGATAGCACACACTTGTTTAATATGACAACCATTACTAGAAGATCAATAATCTAGTCCTCTCGACTCCCAGCTAACCTCCACTCACTGTGTCACTCTTCCTTCCTTGATTCCTTTCTCAAGTGAGCTGTTTTCAACTTTTCAAAGTGAATGATATAATATTGTCCCGATTTTATTTTACCACAGACTTCTGGGAGAGATTTTCATTTGTTTCTGTAAGTGGAAAAGAAGACAGAGTAGGAAGAAAAAGACAAAGGTAAAAGGAGAGAAAACGAACAATATGCTCAGAGATCATGTCTTCGGAAAAATCAGTATTTAATTGTCGATCATACCTCTACAATAGAAGATGACTATAGAAAAAAGCCCCTTAAATTAAAAAAAAAAAACCCTCTAATAAACAAACATACTTATTCGTGGTTTAAAAAATCCTTGGATCAGGAGTTCCAGAGAGGAATTTGCAAACATTTTTGTTATGATGTCAGCAAACTATGGCCATTTATGAACTTTTGTAGAAAGTCACTAATATTCCGACACTAAAAATAAACAGACACAAAAGAAACAGAAAAACTAAAAGCTGGAGCTCATGCAGGCTAATCCTTTTGCTGCCTTTCAGATACAGGGGTGATAAAATAAGAGTTTATAGATTGAGGAGTTGGCTGTCTTGAAAATTGACAAGGGATTTATGAAAAACAGCAGAAAACAACTGATATGAATAACCTCTATAATGATCCAGCATTAAATTATAACAGATGCTAACTCCCCATGAAATTGGAGACTAAAAATAGGAAAGACAAAGTAACCTTGAAAGAATTTAAGGAAAACTGGCGATCTTCAGTCTTCATAATTTAAAAAAAAAATCACTTACACTTTAATTCAATGTGAATTTATTTACAAAAGATTTGGTTACCTCATTGAATACATTATTTTAAAACTTTATATGAGATATTTGGCTGGATCTATGTTATAGTATTTGTATTTTAGGGCAAGAAAAAAACATACAAACCGCAAGATATGATGAAACTATTTCATTTACCATTTACTTTCTAAACAATTTTAAGCAAATAATGATAAATTTTACTTTAGGGATTTCTGGTGGGCAGTAAAGAGGTTGAGCTGAGAAAATCAAATGGTCTGTAATTGGGTCATGACCCTATAAGCTCTTGCTTCACTGGAGGAAGGAAAACAAGTTTCAGATCAATATTTACACACAGAAAAAAATTCCTAAATATTTGGGGTTTTTTGCAATGGTTAGTTTGACCACACAATGCAGTTTTTATATTCTGCAATTCTAGAAGGAAAATGTGTGAATCCTCAGATACTTTTAAAGAAACATCAAATTAAAAACAATCTTTCTCTGAAATGACTGATTTTTATTGCATCATTTACATGGTGTGTTCATTGTCAATAAATTAATACATTGAGTTCTTTTCATCATAGACAGTCAGCAAGGCGGTGAGTCAAGAACTTGAGGAAGTTCTCTAAAGACAGTTTCTAGAAAGAAATAAATCATCTTAAAGAACTGGCCAGGAAACATGTAGTTTGAAAACCACCAGTTTTAGCATCAAGCACTGAAATAAAGGATTGTTTTAAAATTTATTATTTTTAGATGAATTCAGAAACATCTAAAAAACATTTTTATAATAGACTGTATTGGTGGTCAAACTTATCTAGTCATGTCTGACCTTTTGATGATCCAGTTAACAAATACTCATAAGCTACTATTATGTGTTAGGTATTTTTTTTATGCTAGAAATAGAAACATAAGACATAGCTTCTGCTCTCAAGACTGTATACTTTAGCTGGGTAAAAAAGAAGCTAAATAAAGTTATACGTTTTGTAACAATATAAGCAATTATAGCAATTGCAAATTTTCCTGTTACAAATAACACAAAAACTAACTCAATTTAGTTTAAACAATAGAACTGATTGTATTACATAACTGGAAGGCTGCAAGGCTTCAGTGCTACTATTATCTACAATAATAGAATGAAAGACACATTCTCTTTCCTTCTCTGTGTTCCACCTTCCATGGTGTCAGTTTCATCCTAAGCTGGTCTTCCCTCATGGTGACAAAAGAGCTGCAATAGTGCCAGAGGTCTCATTTGTATAATATATTAACCAAAAGGAGAAGGAACAATGGCTTTTACTGGCTCTCCCAGAAGAATGAGGAACATTCTTCTGAACCAGTCATTTTGCCCGGAGTAATATGCACTGATTGATTTCCTCATGAAATTCCTGAGTTTTCTCTGTGGCAAGGGGGTTGAAATCAGCCTAGAGCAAGGAGCACACCATCTCACTCTGTCCTTAAACTGCATAGGGTTAGGCAATGGAAAGGATGTGCAAGCAATAACCTTCACAATGTCGGCTTCTGCTTCTTCAGTTCTACCCCCTCAACACACACACAATTCCTGAAAGCTGAGTTTGTAGACATTTGTAGGCATTGACTACAAAGTCAATAGGCTTTAACTTCATCCTGACATTTGGCTTGGAACAAATGGAAAAAGAGCCTCTTCTGGAGAAGGGCAGGTAATGCACCACTTGCCTCCATGCTGTATCCCAGGCACATCTTCAAGGTAAGACTGGGTTCCACTTTTATCAGTCAAACAATGCTTAATAAAGATACCTCAGAGACTTCTGGGATATCAGGCTTGTCTTTCATCCCTGTATTTTCTTTTTTTGTAAGAATCCCACCTCTCTGCCCCTTGCTGTCGCTTGGGGTAAAGTATTTGGCTTTTAAAACTCTGCCAGATTTCAAATTACAAATATTTTTGGCACTAAGATTATTGTTTGCAAGCAGAGAATGCTTGTTTTAGCAGAACTATGTACTTTTTTCCCTCTGTGCCTTTGAATTGGCCTGTTTTAGATTAATCCTCTTTCTTTCTCCAGTCTTTTTAGTGGGAGTCAAAAGAAGTGGCCAACACTCCAAAATTCTGAGTTTTTTCTAACAATTCTCTCTCTCTCTCTTTTTTTTTAAGATTTTATTTTAAAGTAATCTCTGTACCCAACGTGGGGCTTCTATCAATTCTCCTAATGCTATAGCTAAAGCACATGATCCTGGCTCTGGACCCAATGGACCAGTTCACCAATGCTTATTTTTCTCCCACACAAAAGTTCTAGAATCCCACTCCCTTCCACCTACTTTTTTAAGAAGAGAAAATCCTCACATCAGGCCTTGTTATATGACAGAGCTCACAACATTGATGCCCCATGTCTGACTTCACCCATTGCCATTTTACAGAATTTTCTTAGGGACAGGATAATGCAAAAAAGAGAAGGTGTTTTAAAACCATACCCCTAAAAGGAACATGTAGAGTTTGTTTCTAAGATGATGGATGTGTGAGAAAATAGATAAGAGTAATTTAACACAGCCTCACTGTCCACCTTTAGTACTGATTAAGCTTTTCTAAATTGGGACAAGTGAAGGATGTAGGAGAGAATCAAAAAGTGAGTGACATTTTGCAGGGGGAGTGTCCTTCTCACTAATCTTTTCAAGTTTAGGGTACCTGAAAATGGAGATCTTGTGCTTACATTCATAGGAATTCCTGGGAAAACAACAAAATCCCTGGGGTAAAAAGGGTTTGGAATGTTTAGGCTGATGAGCCTTGAGAGAGCTGCCTAGAATTCCCAGGGCTCCAGTGGGACTGAAGCTCTCATGTTTTCAAA
The DNA here is from genome assembly GCF_002007445.2 of Ailuropoda melanoleuca. Lineage (NCBI taxonomy): Eukaryota > Metazoa > Chordata > Mammalia > Carnivora > Ursidae > Ailuropoda > Ailuropoda melanoleuca. The sequence goes on along the minus strand of NC_048235.1, from coordinate 6,533,890 downwards.
GTGGCATGAAATAGTAGAGATCATGTAGGTCTCGTGCCGGATGACAACTGAGAGGTCAAAAAATTCTAGCTTGCATGGATGATTACCTAAACTGGATGAATTCCCTTGGAAAGTAGATGAAATGCTGGGTTTTAGAAAAAATTAGCTTTTTTGGGGACAGGGAAGAGGAACAATTTTGCCTGTTTAGTAGGAGAGGGAAGGATAATTTGACTGAGATTAAGTTTCTAATTCTTTGCCTGAATAAAGTCTCTTAACAAACTTAAATCTGGATGTAATCAAGTTAAAATTCCTGAAAGCTGAGTTTGTAGACAATGATATATACCTGCTACAAAATAATTATGTGAGAAAAAGGATTAGAGATGAAAGTTAAGGTGTGCTTCATTGAGAGCAAATACCCAACTTAGCTGAAACAGAGTACTTATTGTCAACATATAGTAGGAACTTATGCTAGAAAGATAGGTTCTAACTAGTCTGGAGGCTCCTAAAAAATACTTTAGTGTGGATGGAATGAATGGGGGGGGGTATATTCAAACTAAGAGATCAACCTGGTCACTATGTGTAGGATGATGAAAACATCATTGTATAATGGAGACTTCAGTTTGTCAGATTTTACCAATTTGATATTTGCAATGAGAAAAATTTTTTTATTTGTTTTTTATTTGAGAGAGAGTAAGCACATGCATGAGTGGAGGAAGAGGCAGAGGGAGAGAGAGAGAGAGAATTCCAAGCAGACTCCCCTCTGAGCATGGAGCTCCACACAGGGCTCGATCTCACAACTCTGAGACCATGACCTGAGCTGAAACCAAGAGTGAGATGCCTAACTGACTGAGCCATCCAGGCACCCTGAGAAAAATTTATTTTCATGACACATGTAGGCAACAGATATTACCTTCATCTTTAGTTAAGGAAACTGCAGCTCAGAGAAACTTGAAAGAGATAAGATCACTCAACCAGAATCACTTAGCTAGTGACAAGAAGAGCTGGAAGCTGAAATACTAACTTTAGACACTGGGTAGAATATTCTTTCCACCATAGCTAAAGCCATGTCTAGTTCTCTGCCCCAACATCCCTCTAACCTCAAGGTCACAGTCTAAGTCAAATTAATGATGTTTACTTTATATTCTCTGGCACTCAAAATTTCTTCCAAAGGACATCTTGTGAGTCAGGTTTTTCTCCTTCTGTGCCTCAGTTTCCCATAATTAAGTTACTAAACTCTATTGCCAGGCCAGACCTTTCTATGACTGCTATTATTTGGACATCTCCAGTTTCCTGTTGCTTTCTACCAAGGTTATTATTTTTTCTCCTATACTAAGATAGGGTGGTTGTAGATACATTTCTTTTTTGCAAAATTAGAAGAGGGCAAGGCAGAGAAACACAAAGGACATAAAATGGCTTTCAACTGGGATGGGTTTGAAACCCTTCTCCTTTACTCAACAACTGTGTTAGAAGCATAATTTATTTAGATTCCAATTGTCTTTCTCTGGAGAGCTCTCTGCTTTCCTTTCTCACCACCTCTCATCCACTAGAGGCTGCTGTTATATCTCATCCATGATAACTCTTGGAAACACAAGCCATTCAAACCAAGTATTCTGAGTAAAAGCAGCCCTGAAGACAGTATCAGTTACACTGTGACACTTAAGATTTCAAGATATTGAATATATCTTTTTTTCATACCAAAATGTGAGTCCCTGTGGTTCCCTTTATTTCCATCCTCGCAATGTGTTTTCCTTGACACAAATCTCTTCTACTACGTTATATCCCAGATTCCCCTTTGCCCATTAGACCCCCAAGGAATCCAGTGGTTAAAAAAAAAAAAAAAAGAACCTCCGTGATATCTTTACAATCATAACTCTTGGCACTAAGTCAAACCTGGCTGACCCGAAGGATCTGATTTCCCCCGTAGACAGTGAGTGGGAATAATAAGATGAGGGAACAATATTATAGACAGATGGGAAGATTGCAGAAGAGCAGATTTGATGGGGGGGGTGGGCTGGGAAGTTGTTCATATATTTGTTCTTAATATGAAAAACATTAATAATGGTCAAAAAGGCGCACGGGGCAGAGAGAGGAATGTTAAGTACACCTGTTTCTGGGCTCACCTCCTGGTGCTGAGATATGTGGCATACGGCGGAATGAGAACGAAACACTTCAGTTAAATGGAAATATAAATAAACAACAGAGAAAAAATGAAAAACAATGAAAAAGAAAATATAAATAAAATACAAATGTTTTTTTAAAAAACTGCAACATTCCACAATCTGTTTCACTGCTGAATCCTTCTCCAACTTTAACTGTGTAGCAAATTTCAGCACAAGCAGTGAGCACAGTGTCGGGAAGCAAAGGAATGAAAAAGAAAAAAACAACCTAATGCCATTGTCCCAAATTTGGAAAGGTCTGCGCAAACTGCTCTTATGTAGTGATAATGATCTTCTTCTGGTGAGTTCTCAGCATATGGTAACACCCCAAACCAATCTTCTGGTGAGCCCTACAGAGTCCTACAGAGTTTATGTGTTTAGTGCATGAACTCTTAACCCCCTGGCACTTAGCATTGGGTCCCACTCATGTCTAGCATCATTAGACCTGAAAATATCAAAACTACATAAACCCTACCTATCAAAGAAGCAAATAATGAAGGCAAAATGTCAGATAAAAGAGCTGTGAGTTATTATAAATTAAATGATAGGGTTATGAGTCCCTAATCCCGGAGAATAATGGAAGATAGATAAATATTTGTCAAGAAAGGCATGACTCCAGTCTTCCATTCCTTAAGTAGGGTTTTATCTCAAATCTGATTAAATATGCTTTATAAAAATTTCCATTACAAATCCAGATAATTTGTTTAAAATACCTACATAAGACCTGGCATATAGAAAGCACCCAATGCTCGTTATTATCATAATGGTGTTGATGTCAGTAATAGGATATTTACTTTCAGTTAATTAGAAAAATGGTCATCAAAAGCAATATGATTTAAATAGCTATGGGGAACAACATAAAAATCCAAGAACTGTTTTGAGAAAGCAAGCTGCAGGTCAGGCTGAGTAGAAATGTGGTTTGGGCTTTAATCCTTCCATGAGCTCTACACTGGAGGACAATTCACAGGGAGACCAGTATTCTTTAAAGGCCACTGTAAGAGTGAACAGTTTGTATAATATACCAAAATTGTATAATATACCATAAAGTATACATATGAAAGTTAATCATTTCTCCAAAATCTGTACACTTAGGTTAGTCAAGTTATACTAAACAATTTTGTGCAATATTGTTTAATTGGTTGATTTAATAAATAATTTATGTTAAACATTGTACAAAAGTCCTGTGTATATGCAAAGACTAATAAGAGACAAAAACTGATTTCGAAGAGTTTGCTGTCTTTGTTGTTAAAGCCTTTTCCATATTTAGGATGATTTCCTTAGGATGGATTTCTCAATGTGCAAAAAATAAATATGAATGTAGTAAAGGCTATTGATCTCTTAAAAGGGTCTATCAATTCACAATTGTTTCAGAAATATGTAATAGAAATCTCCTTTGGGTCATCATTTAATCCAGACTCTTAATTCAATTAACATTTAGTGAACATTTCGTCCATATTGTATATCAGGTGTTGTATAATAAAAGAATGTTATAAAAATTAATAAAATACTATCTTTGTCTAATCTAGGGGGGAAATTTATATGGAAACTATTACTTAGTGCCTCAGTGGAGCTATTTAGTGCCACGGGAACAAGAATAGGAGATGATGAATTCTGTCTGACAGGTCACGGTTCATAAAGCCTATGGTATTTTAAGTTTGATCTTTAGGGATGATAGGGGGGTTTTAGAGTTGGCAGGGGGAAAGGAATTTCATGAAAGGGTAGGTAAAATGTGTAAAGTCCAAATAGTGAAAGTTTATGGCATCTTTAAGAGAACTGGGAGTTGTCTGTTCGGCCAGAGTTCTGGAGGAGGGGAGAGTGAGAAGATGACAATGAAAGTAAAAGGTGTGTGGGCCAGATCAGGGCAGAGCATATAAATACACTAGGGTAGTTGGATTTATAAAGAATTTTAAGAAAATGGGCTGATATATCGGATGTGTACTTTGTGGATAATGCTAATTTTGGTGTTGAGGTTGGACTAGAAAGGTAGGAAATAGCAGAAGCAGTCAAGGACTATTATAATGGGACAAATAAAAGGCACAAGGATTGGTGCTCACCAGAAATTATAGGAGAATTTGGACCTACTAAGCCTGAGATAATTTCTGACATAAATCACTAGACTTGGGGAATAGGGGAATGTCCTGCCTAGAGAAGGGGCCACAGCCACTCTCTCTTTTATTTGGAATCCCAAGTGGATATATGCTTGCCAATAACCTTGTTAGGAAAATTACAACAGCAAAAATAGTTTTCCACAACAGGAAAATGAGGAATGATGAGTTCAGCTTTGGACCTGCTGGCTTTGAGACGCTAGCAGATATTACATAAGGAGAATTAAAATGAAAGCATGGTCCTAGAAGATATGAGAGAATGGATGGAACTTGAGATACACATTTTCAAGCTATTGATGTACAGGTGATAGTTGAAGTTGTTAGAATAAATAGGACCATGGGTGAAAGCATGAAGTGTTAGAAAAGAAGGCTAAAGTCAGAATCTTGAGACCTTCTCATCTTTAAGGGGTTGAATGGAAGAAAAGGAGGTTGTGTGCTTTTATGTAGTTTGTGGAGGAAAATCCTACATAGTCTCAGAGTTGTCCACATCTCCTCATAGGATGGAATCTTCCAACACTGCTCCAAGACAGTTTATAGTAATAGTTGTACAAAACAAATTTAGAATTTTTTTAGTGTGACAAAACCTGAATTCTGGATGTAATGGGGAAATTCCCATGATTGACATGATTTAGAAGTTCTCCTTGTTAAGGGTAAGAGGTACACTAAGTCAACTGGTTGAGGGGATAAAAACAATTCTTTCAGAAGCACCTGTCCATGATAAAACTCTAAGGCCTTATGCCAGCGCACTCTTTGATAGGACCTGATTAGACCCCCCCTAGCCCATAAGACAGGATTCTTGTCAGGAAGGATCTGGAAGAAGGTTGGCTCTAGGGTGTTTAGCTTTGCTATGTGATGAATACTCTCAGAATCGCTTTCCCTTTCAGACTGGTTGGAGGGCATCCTAACACCCTAAAGACTGGTGGCTATGGACAGTGCCTTGCCAGCCTTCTCTATCATATTCCCAAGTTTTCTTCATGAGCCTACCTTGATATTGACTCCTTGGATGGCATCCCTCTTTTCACTTACTGAGTAGAGGAATGGTAGGAGACGGTGATACAGATTATAACTAGTTTAAATAAAACTCCATGTCTGTGTATTATATCCTCATTACTCTTCAACTCATTCAGGAGCTGAACTTCTCCCCATCTGAAAATTCAGACAGCAGTTGGAGGCTGAAGAGTAAACTTGGAGAGAGCAGAAAATACCACGGAATCCAACGACTACCATAGCCAAAGCCGTCTTTGATTTCAGTTGTGAGGTAAGGGTAAACAGTGGCATCAGAACAGTTGATAAGTAGACTTAATATGGCGACAAATTCTTTGCTACTTCTTTCGTTAGGACAGAGAGTGTAATTCCCTTCCCCGGGGATCCATACTGGCTTTAGTCGCTTGGCTGACCAATGCAATGCAGTGGATGTGAAACCAGATCCTGAGGTGACTTGTGGCTTCTATACAGAATGCTTGAAACACTCATTTCCAAAATCTACCTGCCATGCTGTGAGAAAGCTGATAGGGGAGCTCCACAGGAGAGAAATGATGCCTTTGCAAGCAGTCCTGGCTGAGGACCCGACCAGCAGCCAGCACCAGCTTGCTAGCCATGTGGCAAGCTACCTTGGAAGGGAATCCCTCCTGCCCAGAAGCCTCTTCAGGTAATGCTGTGTGGAACAAAGATATATGGTCACCAAGGAGCCCTGCTCCAAATGTACATTCCTGAGCAAAACAAATTATATTTCTTGATTTAGGTTACCAAATTTGGTGATGGTTTGTTATACAGCAGAATATAATCAAAACATTCGGTCAAAATATTTCCAATTGCACAACGATCCCTCTTCTTCTTTTTTTTTTTTTTTAAGATTTATTTATTTATTTGACAGAAAGAGACAGCCAGTGAGAGAGAGAACACAAGCAGAGGGAGTGGGAGAGGAAGAAGCAGGCTCCCAGCGGAGCAGGGAGCCCAATGAGGGACTCGATCCCAGGACCCCGGGATCACACCCTGAGCCGAAGGCAGACACTTAACGACTGAGCCACCCAGGCACCCCAAGCACAATGATCCCTCTAAATGATTAGAAGCTAACAGTTACAGTTAAAACTTTCCCTTTTATTTATTCATGAGAGATTCCTCTAAAGCTTAAGAAATAAAAGATTATAGGAGCAACAATAAAACTTTCCCCAAGATGAACATGCTGTATCTAGCAGTACCATGACAGCATAACAGCAAAGACCTGAGGGATGAAATACACTCTAACACTCCTTCCAGATAAGTTTCTGGTTGTTTTCTTGGAGTATATGTGTTGATGGACGACAAACTGAGGGAAGAGCTAGGGATCACTGCTGTCTGTTCCTCTTGTAAGAAATGGCAGTAGGAAGAGTGATGCCCGGAAAGAAAAACTGTTAAGTGGTCAAAGTAAAACATATCCAAAACAAATCTCTATAGGCCAAGTAAAATCTCACTGCTGAATAATTTCCCCAGCTTGTCTGCAAGGAATACTTACAGGGAAATGTTTTATCCTAGTACCAACTCAAATGTCACAGGCTTTCCTAATGAAGTCAGATAAAATAAAGCATTCTGTTTTCTTACATAACTAAAATGAAAATATTTCCAGAATATAAATGAGATGAAGACACACCAAGAATGTAATTTGGAGATATTTGAAAGAATGATTTAATTGTCCTGGCAAAGTTACTCATTACGTTTTGGGGCTTGACACCATTATAGTTCTCTGTTTACTGTATTATGCTTGAAATTACATGCTAACAAAAATTATTTTAGAAACAGAAATGCTCAATAAAAAATAAACAAATATAATTTGGAGCACATTAAAAGATATCAGAAAAGAGCTTAGAGCAAACTCAAGAGTTTATCACATGAAAAATTATTCTCAATTTAAGGCACGCTGTTGTAAGAATCAAGTCTTAAGGAACAAGGGAGCACAAAAGTGCCTTAATGGTTTCTTCTACTACTTAATAAAGAAATATCTTGAAGACAACCAATCTAGCACACGGAGCCTGAAGGCTGTTAAAGACACATGATACACAGCAGAGCAGAGGTATTTGTAATACATTTTCATACAAAGGCAGGCATTCTGTAAGCATTTGGTAAATATTAATTAGATTGAGATATATGCTTCTAATACTAAGACACGGACAGTTTCTCATCAGTGGAATGCTTTGAGCAACTTCACAGCGTAGGGTCCTCATAGGAAATTCCCATAGCACAGAGCAGATAAGAATGTGTATATTTATGGCACAGGGTTGTGGAAAAGAGTAACACGTCAGGTTGGCACTATTTTGAGCACTAACTAGGATTAGTATAGAAGGCTGGGAACTGTGTGATTTGTAATACACACACACACACACAAAGACAATTTCTAACTTGAACATATGAAATATATGTGTTCTGAGAACATTTAAAAGCCCCAAACAGAGTAAAATTTAAGGTGCTACATTATATAATGTAGTACCTAACAATTAACAAAAATATTTTCAACTTCCATAATACTTTCACCAACTCTATCTTTGTGTTGGTCCTACCCAAATTTCCTATGCCAGTCCTAATCTGTTCAAGATGATCTCACCTTGGGCATTTCTCTGAACACATGCATCTATCTGCCTGGATTAAATTCTTAAATAGTAGCAAAGTCACTGTGTCTTGTCAAACCTGCCAAATTTGCCGTATAAATAAGGTACAGAAGTTATCAAATTGTTCTGAGACTTTCCATCTGATTTCCTTTATCTTTACTTTGCCTAGAGGTCTCTGGCTCCTTGTTTGATCTCTCTGAAGCCCTGAACATATGGTCATTTACTAATGTGGCTGATGTAATTTACATCCTGTTCAAAAATGACAAAATTCTGAGGCCTGATGCATGTTTATTGAAAACAAAAAAACAACAGAAAGTTTATCGTGCCATTTGCAGCCATCCAAGTAACATTTTCTAGCCATTACAAAACATAATAAAACAAAATTCCTAGGCTGTCTTTGATTTTTATGTTTCTTCTGAAAAGCTAATTTCACAAATATCCTTGGTCCCTCTGATATGCTAGTGACAATTCACATCAGAGAATAGGTAGAATAAACTCTGAGCTGAGAGCCAGAATTAAAAGGGACCATTTATCACAAAGAACAAAATGTATGCTTGCTTACACATGAGTGTGAGAGAGTAGGGGGAAAATCTTTCGTTAGAAAAAAAGCAGAGTGAGAGAGAATTGAAGGGAAGTTCCTGAGGTCAGAAAAACAGAGATGGATAGATGTAGAAATGAAAAACACTGTCAGGAAAGACATTTATTTTGTCACTTTTGGAAAAGTAAAGTGGGGAAAGGAACTAATGGCTTCTATGCCTTTGGGCACTTTAAGCGCTAGGCTAGAGGCATTAAGTGGATGATTCCCTCTTATCCAGAGTCTCAAAAAACCTAGTGAAGTAGATACATTATGTACATTTTTGAAGTAAGCAAACCAAGACTGAAGTATGTGCAATAACTTGTTAGTAAGTCACAGGGTCAGGGTTGGGGTCGTGCGTCCCTCCCCTCCCACGTTACCACATTCCCTGCAGAAGTGCTACCCTGGAAACGGGGCTACTGAGGATACACTTACTTCAATCTAATTGCTACAAATTGAATACATTTTGGGTGTTTTTGACTTGCCAAGATACCCATATCTTATTAATTTCTAATACATACAATATCTAATGTAGATATCAATATAAATATAGATTACACAGATACTTCTCAGTATCTTTTAAATGTTCATTGTGTATAGAAACTGTAAACATTTTGAATCTGTGTCTGATTCAAACAGCTTATTTTAAACTGAAAAATATATCATGAAGGAAAGACATATTCCAAATATACCATTTCTACTAATATTTGTTATAAAATAAACTTAGATCATGATTAAATCTCTTGGTAAAGTAAAATCAATAGTCTATGACCAATGAGAATGACTTAAATGAAGAAGGAAATAATATTCACCAGAAATTTCTGACATTGGTTGTATTACATCATCAGTGTTCCTTTGCCTCTCTTTCTGCTATAATTTATTGGGAAGGTGAGTAAATGTGTCTACAGGCNTTGGTTGTATTACATCATCAGTGTTCCTTTGCCTCTCTTTCTGCTATAATTTATTGGGAAGGTGAGTAAATGCGTCTACAGGCGTGTGTGTGTGTGTGTGTGTGCGTGTGCTTATGTATTTCTTTAGAAAAATAAATCATATTAATGAGAAAATGTAGCCACAGTCCCAAACCTATTTACATCTACAAATGTATATTGAGAATATATTAAATACAGTGTTTAAAGTTGAGATAAAATGACAACAGTTTCCCATAGAAAATTAACTGATAGAGTTTTACTCTGAGTAAATAAAAAGATTGAATTAATTATGACCTCGAACTTGTATTGTGGTTGATTTAGTCTCATTCTTGCCAATGGCTATAGCAACACTATCCAATAGAAATGTAATACAAGCCATGTATGAAACTTTAAATTCTAGTAGCTACATTAAAAAATTTAAAAACTAGGTAAAATTAAATTAATAATATATCTTATTTTGCCCGATATTTTAAAACTATGGTATCTTCTACATAAAATAAACATTAAAAAAAGGTTAATGAGGTACTTTATATACTTTGTGTGTGTGCGTTCAAAATCTGATGGGTATTTTACACTTACAGCACATCTAATTCAAACTAGGCACATTTCAAGTGCTCAACTGTTCATTTCAAATATGCTTCGTGACTACCACGTTGCACAATGTAAATCTAAAAGTGGAGTCTTTGAGTAAACCTGGGAATTGGGAGGCCAGTGCATCTTGATGCATCAGAAAATAGAGCATAAACTCTTCACCCATTCTTACCAATTTTATTATGCTAAATGAGATCACACAGCCAACAAATAGCTGAGACCTGCCACTTAACACTACCAGGAATTCAAATATTTTACTACATCTAACTCAAATGAAAAGAATTTGGGTAGGAAAGAGAAGGAAAGAAGAAGAAGAAAGAAGAAAGAAGAAAGAAAGAAAGAAAGAAAGAAAGAAAGAAAGAAAGAAAGAAAGAAAAGAAAGAAAGAAAAAAGCAAGAAAGAAAAGAAAGAAAGAAAGAAAGAAAGAAAGAAAAGAAAGAAAGAAAGAAAGAAAGAAAAAAGCAAGAAAGAAAAGAAAGAAAGAAAGAAAAAAGAAAAAAGAAAGAAAGAAAGGGAGGGAGGGAGGAAAAAAGGGAGGAAGGAAGAGAGAGAAAGAAGGAAGGAGGGAGGAAGGAAGGAAGGAGAGAGGGAGGGAGGGAGGAGGGAAGGAAGGGGAGGGAGGGAGGGACAAAGGAAGGAAGGGAGAGAAAGGAAGGAAGGAAGGGAGAGAAAGGAAGGAAGGAAGGAAGGAAGGAAGGAAGGAAGGAAAGAAGGAAGGAAGGCAGACCTAAAATACATCATTACGAGATTTTGCAGTGATACCCAAAGTATAGCCCACAGAAATCTCAAAGTCCCCAAGATCCTTTCCAGGAGTCTTCAAAGTCTGAGTGTTGATAATAATAATAATAAATCAGAGGAAGGAGAAAAGAAGAGGAGGAGGAAGAAGAAGGTGAGGAGGAAGAGGGGGGCAAAGGTTCTTCACTGTGTTGACACTGGGTATGAAAGAAAAAGTGGGTAAAACCTCTGGTGCTTTAGTACAAAATACTATTGAATCTTAACTCTTGATACACATCTTTTTAATATTCTACGTGACGAAATAGGGCTACATATAAATACTTCTGCTACATGTTGAAGTAGGATACTTTCCTCTGGAAAAGCCCTCGTATGATAATTTGAATTATGAGCTGAGTTATTCACTATTTTCATGGAATACCACTTTTACATGAAAAAAAAATGGCTGAGAGACATGCTAGTCAGAATTGCGAGGGACATTTATTTTCTTGCCAGTGATGGAAAACAATAGATAGCATATGTCAATATAGAAAATTGAGCTTTCAAGTGAAAATTAGAATTTTAGAAAATTGAAAACCATCATCATGAGCATGACAGCTTCTTAACATTTGCAGACTTTTCTAGTGTCATTTGTAATAATATTTTAAAATGTGATTTTTAAATATTATATAAAGAAATATTCCAACATTTGGAAGATCTATCTGAATAATTCATTGGACTAGAAGAGGTTACATTGAACTTACTGATTTAATCTCAGAGATCACAGGGCAACTATAGTAATGTGCCAAGTAGAGTATGATCTAGTATCCAAGAAAAATATTCATAATTATCTAGAAATGTTAAAAAAAACTCTTCCCTTTTGTTATTACATATCTGTGTGAAACCGTATTTTCTTTGTATACCTCAACCAAAAAAAAAAAAAAAAAGAGCAAACGATTGGATCCAGAAGCACATCTGGGCATATCTGTCTTCCACTAAGCCAGACATTTATTTGCATATAACACCCAGTGTTCCATGCAATACATGCCCACACTACATCAAAAACTAATGATGTACTGTATGGTGACTAACACATCGTAAGAATAACAACAAAAAAAAGTTAAGAATAAAAAAAAAAGAGGGGCGCCTGGGTAGCACAGCGGTTGAGCGTCTGCCTTCGGCTCAGGGCGTGATCCCGGAGTTACGGGATCGAGCCCCACATCAGCCTCCTCCGCTGGGAGCCTGCTTCTTCCTTTCCCACTCCCCCTGCTTGTGTTCCCTCTCTTGCTGGCTCTCTCTCTCTCTGTCAAATAAATAAATAAAAACAAAATAAAATAAAATAAAATAAAAAGAAAGAAAGAAAGAAAGATAGAAAAAATAAAGGCCAGACATTTGCAAAGATGTAAAACAATGTGATTTTTCTCACTATTTTTTGTTTGTTTTGGAAAATAAAGACATTTTCACAAAATTTTCATTCATGTTAACATGTAGTACATTTAATTTTCTTATTTTGAAATGATTTAACATGTAAAATATCTTTCAATTTCTCATTTTTCATTCCTAACATAATAAACACTAATAGATGTAACCCACATAAACATAAGCGCTTTGGGATTCTCAGTAATTTTTAAAGGTGTACTAGGAACCTGACACTTACAAGACCTCTAGTAAGTAGAATGAGTGCATAGCTTTTAGAATCAGAGAGACATAGTTTTGCATCTTAGCTCAGGCCTCTTACTAGACTACTGACCTTTTTCAAGTTATTTACTGGGAATTATGGCTATAAAGGGTTTGCACATTACCTAATACAGAGAACACCATTGATAAATGTTGGCAACTGTTATAATCAGCACCATGGCCCTGTCTAGATTCTCTCTGTATGACTGTTGTGCTCTCTGACTTCAAGTATATATAGTTACTTGGGAATAAACTATCATTTCCCATCAGAAGAGTCATTTCTTTTGATATAAAGCACCCAATTGCCTATGATTTTGGTCTTCTGACCTGACAGATTACCAACTTGCTATTCATTGTGGTGTTTAGCAATATCAAAATTCATTTGTTAAATAGCTGTATTTACACTGGTAAACTGAACAGTCTACCATTAGAGGGGAAAAAGACATTATAGCACGTTTTGAATTCAGTAGGATTAAAGGTATACTTGGTTTCTACAAGGTGGCAGGCTGAACCCTCACACAATCCTCTTTGGCGTAACTGGAGACACAGTTTTTGGAAGTGGCTAATCATGGGTGTGGGACGAGTTCTCTGGTCTTGCATCCGTTTGTCCCTCCGAGGCTCTGAGCACTTAATCTGTGAGAAGTGGAATGACTTTGTCACAGGCTAGGGAAGGGTAGAATAGAGATATGGGGAAAGCATAGGTTTATCGTGGGTGACACGTGGGAAGGAAAGAGGTACTTTTCATATGCAAGTGTGAGAGCTTGAATGTGAATTTTCGAGGAACTCCACTGCTGATGATAGAAATGTATACCACCTTCTGTTAATTGGACATTGAAATGCTTTCTGATTTGGAAGGATATTTATTCTGGACTGGTTGGGCGAGTATCACACTTCTTTTACTAGGATTTGACTGAAGTAATTTCCCATATTTCCTTCATATAATTATACTGTATGGCTGAATTAGAAACTTCAGTGAGGATAAAAATGTACCAAGCCCCCAAAGTCACAGCATGAAGTGGGAGTATACATTGGAGACTCTTTTTTTTTTTTTTTAAATCTTGTACCAATTGAGCTAAGAGGCCAGGAAATTATTTTCTACAATGAACAGAAACATGAATTTGGATTTCACCTTCCATTAAGTCCTTGGCCATGGTGAAACACTGTAAATAGAGAAACACATTTGTAGTGACTAACAAAGGAAATTTAATCTTTTTTTCCGCATAATATCTTTTGTAGCAAACTAAAATGTATTACGTAGTTACCAGAATGATAGGGCCTCTATGCATATATTGTAAATGGAGCTCAATAGTAGATAATATGAGACTAAAAGTAAAATAGTTAGAGGACAGGTCATGGAAAATAATTTAAATTCATTGAATGATTCCCTCTTCAATTAGGAATGTACCAGAAAAAAAAAATGTGGATTGTAGCACATTTTTAAATTTCCTGGAACATATGAATGGAAGGAAGAACTTGTTTTACTTTGAAAGTTGCTAATTATCTTTGTAAGTCTCCAGTAGAATTTAATCAATTTTCATAAATATCTAGTGAGGAAACTATAAATCACTTTCAGGCCCTCTTATAAGGATGTACAAACAAGACAACAAGATTTCACTTTTCAGCTAACAACCTACGCAAGAGATAAGAACTTTGTGTTGATCTTCCCACTGTTTGCAATTTTAAAAATGAATCTCCTTAGTTACTTCCCCATTAAGTAAAAAGGGAAAGAGAAGTATTTAGTAACTCCTACCAATCACATTTTTCAAGCATGAAGAGACATGGAAAATACTTTTTTCTTGATAAAAAATGTTACATTTCTAAGGTAAAGTACTATTCCAAAGTGATGCAAAATAATATATTTATCTAATTTTATAAAAAATAAATGTGATAGCTATTCATGACCCTTGCACTGTCTGTATTATTTCACCAGTGGAATAAATCATGACCCAAATCTGGTGTATGGTATACAATTTTAACTTAATGCCACACGTTAGATCAAAAGCAATTTTACATACCCTCCTTTGGAAGAAACTTCCTCTAGGACTTAGACCCTCTTCATCATACACTCTCCTGTTTCACTACTAGAACTGCATCACCCTAATTTCCTCAGCCTGGTGTGTTTTTCTAAAATGTTGGCAGCTGGTTGAGTGCCAGACGTTTGCTAGTGGAGAAGCTCTTAAAGATGAATTGCTTCCTTTCTCTTCTTGTAAGCTGTCTGAGGACTGTGACCAGATCACGTTGGAAATGGTCATCTGATGAGAATATTTACAAGCACATATGCTGTAACCTCTTATCCACTTGGGAAGATGCCCATTTCACTGAGTGGCCAGTATCTTTACGCTTGCTCCCAGCGGTTTGAGTACTATTGCATTGTCATTTTAAAAATTACCGTTACCCAGCTGCAGTTAGGTTCCCAATGTCCTGGAGAGATTATTTTCTGTACTTCTGGCTGTGTCGTTCATCCACACCTCACAACAACTGTGTTAAACCTATATCACAATTCTCAAGCTTTCTACCCATCGCTAGCACACATCTCCACCCCTCGGGCCTCCTGTCTTGCAATAAAAGAAACAGAGCCCAACAGATATGAATCTCTTTAACTCTCTGAATCTATTCACAGCTGCTTTACAGTCTAAGTTTCTTATTTCCAGTTTTAGAAGCAAAGATGTTGCTCCTTCTACCCCCAAAGGGAGGGTTTATGTCCCTGTGCTCTTGTCTCCTCCCATCTAGTAATGGAGTCCAGCAATTTTTAGTTAAACAAACATTTCCAGTATGTATCATGTATAAGACATTGAATTCAAGGTTATGAATACAAAGATGAAGGCCACTGGGCTGGACAACAGATGAGCTAACAGTTGATTCTAAGACACTTTGGTAGCTTCTGTCCTGAGGTGTATAACATACAGTATTAACAAGGCTGCAGGCTAACAAGTGGGAAAAGGCTTATGAGGAATCAATAATTTGTTGAAATTTAAACAGGCAATGAGAATTTGCTGTCTGACAGGCAAGAGTAAGCAACTTTTTCTTTCCCTAGAAGTCCTGCCATAAATTAAACAATTAGCTTTCCTAAACTATTTTCCAACTTTATTTGAGCCCACAGTCCTTTCTACACAGCACAGATTAGTCCAAAAAGAAGATATATGGAGATATTATAACTCTGTTCGGTAAACACAGAGGCTCTTCCTAAGATTCCTTGAGAGAATCATACCAAGTCTGGCTCCTTCTAAAATATCCATTATACTCAAAATATTGTTACTTTTTTTAACTTAGAAGAAAAAAAAGAGAACAAAAAAGAAAAAATATTGTTACTTTTTAAAATTCATTTTTAAAAATGTATTAAAAATGTCTTACTTCACCATCCTTTTGTCTCTGATGTGGTTCCTATAGGGCTCTGTCATGAAACAGAAGCTCAGAGGTCAAATCCTAGTCCAGACTATTATTTCGTCTTCCTGGACCATGGTTTAGTTCATTTTTAGTGTTACCAAAACTAAAAGAAATCAATCTCAACCCCCTTTGGCAAAATAAAAGTATTTTTTGACAAGATAATTTGATATATTTTTATTTTATTAGTTGTATTTTATTTCTTCGTCTATTCTATTAAAATATTTTGAATCTTTTCATTCCCTTGCTCAGAAGCATTTGCAGAAGTCACTCAGAGGCCACTGTTCTTCCAGTCTGTGTAAATAAGGTCTCCCAGAGGCAAGCACAGAGAGAAGAAAGCCTTGGAAACCAGTGAAGAGAAGACCGAATGATTTCTCCCAAGCATGAAGAGGTCTGAAGTGAGCATGCCTCACGTATAGTTCTGTGGCAGACAGAAAAACGGAGATAGAGAAGTGGTTGAAGAGGACCGTGTGCTGAATCCAGGAGACCTGGACCCTAGGCACGAGGCCTTTGGCCATTCCAGAGATTCAAGGGCCTCGAGAGAGGTACAGAGGTAGCTATAATAAATCACCTGACTGCAAGTTATGACCAACACGAGTTACAAGATGGTGCAAATTATTTTAAAATACTTCTGTCCAGACAGTACAATAAGCATGAGCATGTTAAAGGTAGGCCCTAGATGCAGTTAATTACTCCATTCAGCAATGAATAGGTCAGTGATCCTGTTAGAATGCAAGGCTTCTAGAATTCTATTAGGAAGCCAAATTCCAGTCAAGGTAACTATAAGTATTTCCATCATTTTTATCTTTGAAAAACACCAGAGACCTTAATAACTATCTTAATGACTTTTTAAAATGGATTTCCATTGGTAAAATTAGAGTTCTGCTAATCAGCATAATTATAGCTGGGTTCTCTTTTGGTGAAATGAGCATTTAAAATATGTGGATCTAAAATATTTTAGAAAATATCTTACCCCGAATGAGGAGGGTCTGAGACTCTAATTCAAGTCTTATAGTCTGTAACCACAGGAAGGGAACTCAAGGCATGATTACTAAGTGGTTTTGTATTAAGCCAGTGAGTTGGAGAATTCTAACTATTGGGGCAATGACCTTCCTCTAGAACACTGGAGTCTGTCTCAGTAATACTTTATGCAAGATGAGATCGGATCACTTACATGGATAGAGAGTTGGCACTTCATCAAAGATTATAAAACAGGTTATGTGAACTAATTTTTCTTGTCTAAAAAAGTTAATATGGGTGTGTACATGTGGCAAACTTCATCTGAGACTTGCTTATATGCTTTATCAAGTCTGTGGGGGAGTTGCTGACCCTCACCTATACAAAATTTTGGTTGCTACCACTTGATCCACAGTATGTAAACAACTGGCTTAGGTCAATTAACAACTGGTCACATGTTTGGTTTTTTTCCCCCCCCTGAAAAGAAGCCCTCGTCTGTCCCTTGTCAATTCTAGAGGACCCTGTCATGACTGTCTTCAAGGGGCAGATGGTGGGAGAGTTCTTTGGGACTCAGTGATTCATTTCTATTAGGTGTACTCATCTAACAGAGCTTCATTAAAGGAAACCACTTTTCCTTGCCTACTGGCCTATCAGCCTAGTTCTTGGAATTGGATAGTACCTAGGATTGTTATTTCAAATGCCAGTCATAAGGTTTAGATGGCAGTATTCTATGTTTGTAAATACGCATTGACAGTAGTCTTCCAAATCTGATAAGGCAACTGGGATGTAGGGCACAGGAGGCAGATCCCACAACAGCTACAGGCTCCCATGTCTTTGGAGCTAGGAAAACACCATTCCCCTTCCTATGAGGGAAAACAATTTCTGAGTAGAAAAGAAAATAAATATGTAACTATGAGTATATGAATAAGTGGTTCCTAATAGGATAGGTAGACAATTTCAGAAAATAGCAGATGGCTGGTATGGTAGGCAAAATTCTAAGGTGGCCCCAATAAATGCCAGCCCCCCTAAATACCTTCTTCTAATTATATACACACAAATGCAGGTATTGCCATGAAGGGATTTTACAGATGTAATTATGGTTCCCAGTAAAGTTGACTCTATTTTTCTAAAGATTTATTTATTATTTGAGAGAGAGAGAGGAAAAGAGAGCACGTGCATGAGCAGGGGTGGAGGGAGGGAGTGGGGGTGCTGAGGCAGAGGATCTTCGAGCAGACTCCCTGCTGAGTGCTGAGCTGGGCAAGAGGCTTGATTCCGGGACCCTGAGATCATGACCTGAACCAAAACCAAGAGTTGGACACTTAATCACCTGAGCCACCCAGGCACCTCCCAATCGTTTGACTTTAAAATAGAGATTATACAGGAGGGCCTATTCAAACATTATATTAGAAGGTTGTAAATTAGCTGTCTTTTAGCTCAACACACTGGCATCAAAGGTCTTCAAATAAGAGGACTATTACGAGATTCTGGAGATTGTCCCAGTAAACCCCAGATTAATCACAGCATCTACTTACTTACTCACTGACCCAATAAATGTATTTAATGTCTAGAATGAAATAAAAATTAAATATAACATACAATGAATTCATAAGAAACGTACAATTCTATTTTGACTACTGGCCTGGTTATAGGACGGGGTTGCTTCTTTATCATTCACTGAAGATACGATTTAAAAGAGGGTAAGATGTCTCAATAAAATCTAATAAATTACGTTCAAAACAATTTATGAGTTACCTAAATAGCTGTTTCTAGGATTAGCCCATTCCTGATTGTTCAGAGACAAATTTTCCATTAGCCTCTTGTGTCTCTGCACATTTTACAAGCAAGGCACTAACTGCCCTTTCGTCTCCGACTATCTTTTCAAAAATGTGTGTGCAGTAATCAGTCTTGAAAAACAGAGCGTCTCCATTTGGAGCAAAGGGCAGATTTTCTCTCTGTTCAGTGTAATAAAGATAATCCTTTCCTCCAGAACAAAGGGCAGGTTTCCTTTCTCCCCCTGTAATGCGCAGGCGCATATGTTCTCAGCTGTGATGCAAACGCACTGCACATGTAGCATCCACACAGCCTGATCTGCACCGCCCCCAGGTAACTTGGGGAGCTAGGAGCACCAACACAGATGCACCAGACTCGTGCTGCTTCCTGTATAGTAACTTGCCTCAAGTCCAAGAGTCTCGTGACTGTGGCAGAATAAATGGTTAATTATAGCTTAAAATCTCACATCCTTCGAAGTCCTTGACACTGATTAACTTATAAGCACAATTGATTCATGGCATGCTGTAGGTGTTTCCTAGCTTATAAAAAAAGAGGTTTTGATAAAAAAAAACTAATGTGTTTTTCCTCATTGATTTATATAAAACATGTAATGACTTTTCTACATCAATTTCTAGATGAATGATCTATTTTTAAAAATTAAGATGCATACTTTTATAATCTTCAAAACCTTAACAGAATATTATCTTCTTAAGTCACTTGGTATTTGGCTTCAATCACTTCTCTCACTTTTAATCAAAATGAAGAAGAATGAAAGAATGTTATTTGCTCATTTATTTTTAGTGCCAAAATTTTGGGGTTGAAAAAGACATACCTTTTCAAAACTGACCTTGTTGGTTAATTACAAAAACAAAGTATTCTTCCTAATTTTTCTTACTAAATGCTCTATCGCTCCTTACAAGAATATTATTAATTTTCTCAAGACTTACTATAGGGAAGTTGTCTCAGAACATTAATAAAAGTGAGAACAAATATGATACAAACTGTGATTTTAAGCAGATATTTTATTCGATGGCTCGGTTCAGTCAGTTCAATCAGTTTAGCCATGAACTGATCTTTGTAGGTGTAAACACGTTTATTCTACATATAAATTTTTTAAAAATCCTATGTCAGGGGCACCTGGGTGGCTCGGTTGGTTAAGTGTCGGCTCTTGATTTCAGCTTAGGTCACGATCTCAGGTGCGTCAGATGGAGCCCATGTAGCGCCATGCTCAGTGAGGAGCCTGCTTCTCTCTGCGTCTCCCTCTGTGCCTCCCCACTCTCTCTCTCAAATAAATAAATAAGTCCTTTTAAAAAATTAAAAAATAAAAATCCTAAGTCAGAAATGGATTGTCATGAAGGTGATGACGTTGTAGACATAATAGCTTCGGACCTATTTACTGTATTGAGTCTGGAGCAATGTGGTCAGCTGGTGGTGTATAGATGTACTTAGTCCTTCTCTGGAACCAATTAATGCCGCTAAAAAGCTGGGGAATTGCTTTCAGTGCCTGATCTGCAATACCTATAGCGTTAAATAACCAGTTCTTTTCTTTTGGTTTGCTTTGTTTTGCCTTCTGAATTGCTCATTAGTGAGTCCCCTGGCAATTCTAAAATATAATGGTCTGGAGGAGTTTTTAAGGACAAGAAAAACATAACAACTTTCACCTTTTCAACTAAGTTGAGAAACATCCTAATAGCTCAGTGTAGGTTATATGATATAGATCATAACCTGTGAAGTCACACAGGTTTGTTTTTGTTGACTGGTTTTGTTTTATGTTTTAGAAGACAGTATTCTGAAAAAAAAAAAAGAGAGAGAGAGTGGGGAGACACAGAGAGAGATGGGGGAGGAAAATTACACTTTATGGAAAGCAAGTGTTATCACCTTCTAAAATCATGACAGGTTTCTCCTTTAGCAGACACTTGGGCACTGTTACAGGTGCTTTACTTGCTAGAGAAGATTGATATTGTCCCTGAAAATCTGGGACATCACCACCGCAGATGTGTATTACTGATACCATCAGTATTCCATTTGTTGGTCACAGAATAAGCTGTTACCCTTTAGGAAGTTTGTAATTAAACTTTTTCTTTTACATCCTTGATAATCCCTAGAAGACTATAGATTATGGAGAAATGATCAATTATTGAATAAAATATTCCTTGGTATTAAATTCTCTAGAGTCTTAGGAATAGCCCTGAAGGAGGTGGAGAAGGTCTGTCAGCTGTAAAGACTTCAAATCCTTTTCTGCCTTTTTTTTTTTTCAGGGTGAGGAGATTATGATGAGTAAATGAACTATTAGCACATAAGACTTATCATGGCATCTTTTACAGCTCTGGGGAGATTGAGCCTTCATCACTGTCTTATTCTACCCTTCTTTTACAGCAAGGAGGAGAAGGAAGGTTTTGTAACTAAGCTACCAGAGTATTTCTTTTATAGGAACTCCAAACTATGAATCCCCATCAACCACTCGGGTGTGGTGCTAATGAGGTCAAGTCTATGAATTCAGGCTCACCTGAGCCAGTTATTTGGCAGCAGATCACCTCAGTATTTGTCACTAGAAACTTTGTTAAAAAGTGAAACTTTTGAATTTAAATTTTAAAAAAATTTTGACTTTTCATTTACTTAGTAGTTTAACTATATTTGTGGTTACCCATTGTCTCCCATTATGCATGGTCACAATAGTATAATAGTGATGGTGATAACCATGATCCCAACTACGTGGGATTTATTTTATGTATTTATGTATGTATTTATTTTATTTTGAGAGAGAGAGTGCATGAGCAGTGGGAGGGGCACAGGTAGAGGGAGAAAGAGAATCTCAAGCAGACTCCATGCTGAGAGCGGAGCCCAATGGGGGGCTCAATCTCACGGACCCTGAGATCATGACCTGAGCCGAAATCAAGAGTCGGTCACTTAACAGACTGGACCACCCAGGCGCCCCCAACTATATGGGACTTATAATGAGGGAGATAAAAGCAAATGAGCATACAAACAAAATAATGGGCAGCTGAGCTAGAAATAATTTAGTAAACAAAATGATATGACAGAGGATAATGAAGAGGAATACCTGGACCTACATATGACAGAATAACCTGAGAACTCCTTTCTAGGGAGTCTATGTTTAAGTTGAAACTTCAAGGATGTGAAGGACACAGCTATGGGAAGAGCAGGATATTGTAGGGAAGTGTGTTCAGACAGGGAAAAAGAGCTTGCTGTGTTAAGAGAAATTAAAAGGGGGACAAGGTGACTTCCATGGGTTGAGCATAAAAGGAAGTGAATTGAAATGAGGTTGGAGAGGGGAGCATAAGCCAAATTATCTTGAGTCTAGCAGACCATGAAGAGAGTTTTGGAATTTAAGTTCAATAAGGAAATTGATGGACCTTTAAGTAGACCCTCTGTGATAAAAGGATGAGTACTAAGAGTAGAAATCAGAAGTCATAGGAGACTGCTGTTGATGTATACTTATCGACCCCCATGGATCTTCTCTCCACCATTTTTCACACTCTCCCAGGCCCTGGGGGCTGACTATACAGATTTGCAACACCCAGGAGCATCCCCTTCCTTACAGCTTCCAGTTCTACTTGGCCAGAGGGGAATGTGGGCAGGAAATGAGAGAGGGGGAGAAGAGTAAGATCAAGGCATTTATTCCCCTCGCTTATTCTCTACTAGGTTGCCACACTTGGCTATGGCCCTCTCTTGGTGGCCAATGTACCTGCCCTATGACCCTCATCACTCAACTCCCCGTCCAGGTTCCAATAAAACGTTCTCAACATTTGTCCCCTTGTTACTAGTCTTGGGGTACTGTACTGTCCCTTGTTGTCTGTGTATAAACCCTGCCATAGCTTTGCAAATAATCCCTTTAGTTCAATTCCTTGCTCCAATTACAAAGCACGAATGTCCCACATTTCTAAGCAGAAACCTATATCCCCAGGCTATTACAGTATTTCCGGCAAGAAAACGAAGTCATGGTCCGAGGGAGAGGTTCTTAAGATAGAGTTAGATTGATCTGAGAATGCATTTTGGAGTTAGAATCATAGGATTTGTTGAAAGACATGAAGTGAGATGCCAGAAAAGGGAGGACAAATCCAGGATGATTCCATCTGACTGGATGATTCCATCTGAAACAAGTGAGTCAATGGTAATAGCACTTGCTTCTAAGGGAAAACTGGAAGTGGAGTAAGTTTGGAATATAGGAAAAGAGCAAGAAAATGTCAGTTTAATGGGCTGTTGAGATATCCATGTGGAAACATCAAGTAGTAGTTAAATAAATAACCTGGGATTTCAGAGGAGATCAGGACTATAAGTTTTGAATTCTTCACCTTGACAGTGGTATCTTAAGCCTCACGACTGATTTCAGTTAGAGAGAAGGCTGAGATCTGATTGCTGGGTCAAGGAGAAAAGATGACACCAGCAACTGAGAATAAGGAGTAGCCAGTGAGGTTTCACGAGAAAGGTTATCATGAAAGCCCAAAGGAAAAACGTTAGAAGAATGTTAGAATAGGTCAACAGTTGCAGGTGGTTTGAATCTGATAAGAATGAACAGTATTCATTGGATTTTGTTGGTAATTTTGACAACATTAGTTTCTGTTGCATATTTTGACCAGACTGCAGTAATTTAAAGAGGGACTAGGGAAAAGGAAGTAGAAATTTCATTTGCAAGTAATGCTCTTGGTAAATTTATGAAATTGAGGAAAGAAGTGGACAGTTGGTATGTGAGAAAAAAGGATGATTCTTTTTGTTGTTTTTTAAGATGGGATAAGTTTGAACGAGGATGATTTCAGAATACCTAAGGAGGAACTCATGCTGATAGAGAAGCAAAGAAATGAGTAGCAAAATCTGTGAAAAGCTGAGAGAGATCTAGAGCAGGAGAGGAGGGAATGGCCTTTTTTTTTTTAAGTAATTAAAAAAACAAAACAAAACTGGGGGCGCCTTGGTGGCTCAGTCGGTTAAGCAGCTGCCTTCAGCTCAGGTCATGATCTCAGTGTCCTGGGATCAAGCCTGACATGGGGCTCCCTGCTCAGCGGGGAACCTGCTTCTCCCTCTCCCTCTGCCTGCCGCTCTGTCAAATAAATAAATAAATAAATAAATAAGAATCTTTTTAAAAAGGAATCATTTAAAAAAAGAATCTTTAAAAAAAATTATTTGTCCAAAGCACATAGGGCAATTTTCAGATATTATAGTAAAGAGAATTACATAGTATATGTCTTAAAACAACCATTACCATAAAGTTACGAAATGATGGGATGAACAACAAAGAGTCCACAGGAGCAATGCTCAGAAGATATTTTCTTTTTCTGCAAGTGCAGCATGATCTTAGAATTGATATATAGCACTAGGAAAGCTACATTTGTTGTTCCATGCCCTTCCCTAAGCAATAAAACAAATCGCATTAATTTTTCCTCAGTGTTCCAACGCGCAGATATCCGCAAAGCATTACATGTTTTCAGTAACTGTGCTATGTTCCTCATTCCAACTTTTACTACCTCGCTTTTCTATCTGCACCATTTAGTTTTACATTTATCTCACAGCATACTCTAATTTTATTTTAAAAAGCTCTCAAAAAAGCTGCAAAAGAAAAAGCCAGCATAACACAAATATTGTTTTAAACGGCTATCTCAACATCAAAAGAAAATTCAAAGAGCCTTTCTTGATACGAATACGCTATTGAGCGAGAAGAACTGGTCTCCAATGGGGAGACTTCAACCCGAAAGTGGTATGAAGCTCAGGGGCATGTCTTTACAGGAGGGCTTATTAAGTGACAAGTTATCAAACCTGTACAATGATTGGCGCTTATTACAAATGGAGTTTCCAGACAGCAGGAGATTGGTTAAAAGTGATTATCTTGTATCATTTTTGGGAGACAACTTAGGTCTCCTTTACGATTATTAGAGGCATTTGCAAGAAATAACCTAAATTAGATCTCACTTACATTCACGAAATAAGTTAGATTAAGTTTTGCTTATGTGGCTCAACTGGTTTTGCCTGCTTGAGAAATTTTCGAGTTTGGTCTCCATCTTTTTTTGTTTGAATATTTATAAATTAAAGCTTATTGACATGACCAACTATTTACTCTTTCTAATGGCCATTTTGCTAAAAAAGTGGACCCCAAATTTTGTTTCCCAAATGTTTGTTTTCTGTAGTATCAATTACTTTGGATCTCATCTTTGGAAAAAATATCAAATATCCATAAGCAGGCTGTTTGAAATTTCATAATCCCAATCAATGTGATTAAGGAATGAAAATAAACTGAATTTGCGCTTAAGATGAATGGCGATATACAGATGCAGCTAGATTATATCCTTTCACAAAATAATATATCATAAATTTATCTGACATCTTTGGAAAATATTTTCTGAAGTCATTTTCCAGCAGCATAGCACAGGTGAGGGAATATAGACCTGGAGGCAGGTGACCTGGATCTAAATCCCAATTGCCACACCTATGAATCATATAATAATAGAGCAATAAAAATACTCAAATCAAAATATTGTTTAAAGTACTAAAAGAAATCATGTAACAAAAAATAGCACAGTTTTCAGCACATAAGTGCTTTATTTTCATTTTCCTTAGCTTCTATTTCCAGCTTCTAGTTTTTTTTTTAATTACTTTTTTTTTATTCTGGTAAAAAACACAACATAAAATTTGTCATCTTAACCATTTTTAAGTGCACACTACATTAATGTTAATAGTTGTGCTAGGATTAATCACATCATTGTGAAACGGATCTCCAGAACTTTTATATCCTACAAGTTTGAAATGCTACACCCATTAAACAAGAATGGCCCTTACGCCGTCCCCCTCCCCCCACTCCCAGGTAACTGCCATACTACTGTTTGTATAAATTTGACTACTTTAGAAACCTCATATGTGGAATCATATAGTACTTATGTTTTTTTGACTGATAACTTTACTTAGAATAATGTGTTGAAGATTTATTCATGTTGTACCATGTTATAGGATTTCCTTTCTTCTTAAGGCTAGATTATACTCCGTTGTATGTATATTCCACATTTTGTTATGCATTCATCCATCAATGGATATTTGGGTTGCTCTCCCCTCTTGGCTATTGCAAATAGTGCTGCTATGAACACAGGTGTGCAGATACCTTTTTGAAACTCTGTTTTCAATTCTTTGGGATACATGGACAGAAGTGGGATTGTTGGATCATATGGTAGTTCTATTATCAATTCTTTAAGGGGCCTCCATACTGTTCCCCATTGCAGTTGAACCATTTTAAAATCCCATCCATCAGAGCACAAGGATTCCATTTTCTCCACATCCTCACCAATACTTCTTATTTTTTGTTTTTGTTTTATTTTTGTTTTGTTTTACAATAGCCATCCTAATGGATATGAGGTGATAACCTCATGTGGTTTTCATTATATCTATCTGATGATCACTGATGCTGGATATCTCTCCATATCCTTGTTGGCTGTTCATATATCTTTGGAGAAATGTTTTTGCCTATTTTTAAGTAGTTTATTTGATTTTTTGTTGTTGTTGAGTTGTAGGTCTTCTTTATATATTCTAAATGTTAACCTCTTATTAGATATATAATTTGCAAATATTTTGTCCCATTCTGTAGGCTGCCTTCAATTCTATTGATTGCTTCCTTTTAATGTACAAAAATTCTTAAGTTTGATGTAGTCCCACTATTCTATTTTTGCTTTTGTCACCTGTGGTTTTGCTGTCAGATTCAAGATATCATTGCTAAGTTCAATGTTATGAAATTTTCCTCGTATTTTTTTCTTCCAGGTATTTTAGAGTTTTAAGTCTTACATATTGGTCTTTAGTTCATTTTGAGATTTTTTTTGTTTGTTTATGGCATAAGATAATGGTCCAACTTCATTCTTTTTCATGCAGATACCCAATTTTCCCAACACAATCTGTTGAGGAGACTTTCCCCACTGAGGGATCTTAGCACTAATGTCAAAGATCATTTGATCATACACACAAAGATAATTTCATTGCTCTCTATTCTATTCCATTTTTGTGTCTTTAATACAACAGTTTTTTGTTTACTATAGCTTTATAATATGTGTTGAAATCAAGAAGTATAAGTCCTCCAACTTTATTTCTCTTTATCAAACTTGTTTTGGCTATTTGGGATCCCTTGATATTTCATATAAATTTTAGGATGAATTTTTCTATTTCTGTAAAACATGCCATTGGGATTTTGATAGAGATTACATTAAATCTATAGATTGGGGTACCTGGGTGGCTCAGCCAGTTAAGTGTCTGCCTTTGGCTCAGGTCATGATCCCAGAGTCCTGGAAATGAGCCCTGAATCAGGCTCTTTACCCAGTGGGGAGTCTACTTCTCCCTCTACTCCTCCCCCACCCATCCCCACTGGTGCTCATCCTCTCTCTCTCTCTCTCCCTCTCTCAAATAAATAAATAAAATCTTTAAAAAATCTATAGATTGCTTTGGGTAGTATGGACATTTTAACAATATTAAGTCTTTCAATCCATATGAGATATCTTTCCATTTATTGTGTCTTTTTAAATTTCTTTCAGTAATGTTTGTAGTTTTCAGTGTACAAGTCTTTCACCTCCTTGGTTAATGATATTCTTAAGTATTTTATTGTTATTAATGCTATTGTAAGTGGGATTATTTTCCTATTTTCCATATAAGACAGATTGTTATTAGTGTATAGAAACACAATTGATTTTGTATGTTGATTTTGTATCCTGAAACTTTGCTGAATTTGTTAATTAGTTCTAACAGTTGTGTGGGTGGGTGTGTGAAATCTTTAGGGTTTTTATTACATAAGATGTTATTTGCAAACAGAAATAATTTCTTCCTTTCCACTTTGGATTTCTTTTATTTCTTTTTCTTGTCTAACTGCTCTGGCTAGGACTTCCAATACCATATTGAATAAAAGTGGTCAGAATGGGCATTTTTGCCTTGGTTTTTGAGGAAATGCTTTCAGCATTTCACCAGTCAGTATCATGTTAGNATGGGCATTTTTGCCTTGGTTTTTGAGGAAATGCTTTCAGCATTTCACCAGTCAGTATCATGTTAGCTGTGGGCTTTTCATAAATGGCCTTTATTATGTTGAAGTGGTTTCCTTTTGTTCCTAGTTTGTGTTTTTATCATAAAAGTGTGTTGAATCTTGTTAAATGCTTTTTTCTCTGTCAATTCAGAGGATCATATGATTTTTAGCCTTCATTCTGTTAATATGGCACATCACAGGGCTTGATTTTCATGTTGAACCATCCTTGCATTCCTAGAATAAATTACACTTTGTCATGTGTCTAATTCTTTTCATGTGCTATTGAATTCTCCTTGTTAGCATTTTGGTGAGGATTTTACATTAATATTCATCAGAAATACTGGTCAGTAGCCTTTTTTATTAGAGTATCTTTGTCTGACTTTGATAACAGGGTAATGTTGGTCTAATAGAATGAATGAGCTTGTTGGGGCACCTGGGTAGCACAGTTGTTAAGCGTCTGCCTCTGGCTCAGGGCGTGATACCATACCTGGGATGCAAGCATGGTTCAACACTCGCAAATCAATCAATGTGATACATCATATCAACAAGAAAAGACTCAAGAACCATATGATCCTCTCAATTGATGCAGAAAAAGCATTTGACAAAATACAGCATCCTTTCCTGATTAAAACCCTTCAGAGTGTAGGAATAGAGGGTACATTTCTCAATCTCATAAAAGCCATCTATGAAAAGCCTACTGCAAGCATTATTCTCAATGGGGAAAAGCTGGAAGCCTTTCCCTTAAGATCAGGAACACGACAAGGATGCCCACTCTCGCCACTATTATTCAACATAGTACTAGAAGTCCTTGCAACAGCAATCAGAAGACAAAAAGGGATCAAAGGTATCCAAATCGGCAAAGAAGAAGTCAAACTGTCTCTCTTTGCAGATGACATGATACTCTATATGGAAAACCCAAAGGAATCCACTCCCAAACTATTAGAAGTTATAGAACAATTCAGTAAGGTGGCAGGATACAAAATCAATGCCCAGAAATCAGTTGCATTTCTATACACGAATAACGAGACTGAAGAAAGAGAAATTAGGGAATCCATCCCATTTACAATAACACCAAAAACCATGCGTTACCTTGGAATTAACTTAACCAGAGACGTAAAGGACCTATATGCTAGAAACTATAGATCACTTTTGAAAGATATTGAGGAAGACATAAAAAGATGGAAAAATATTCCATGCTCATGGATTGGAAGAATTAACATAGTTAAAATGTCCATACTACCCAGAGCAATCTACACTTTCAATGCTATCCCGATCAAAATACCGAGGACATTTTTCAAAGAACTGGAACAAATAGTCCTTAAATTTGTATGGAACCAGAAAAGGCCCCGAATCTCCAAGGAACTGTTGAAAAGGAAAAACAAAGCTGGGGGCATCACAATGCCGGATTTCGAGCTGTACTACAAAGCTGTGATCACAAAGACAGCATGGTACTGGCACAAAAACAGACACATCGACCAATGGAACAGAATAGAGAACCCAGAAATGGACCCTCGGCTCTTTGGGCAACTAATCTTTGATAAAGCAGGAAAAAACATCCGGTGGAAAAAAGACAGTCTCTTCAATAAATGGTGCTGGGAAAATTGGACAGCTACATGCAAAAGAATGAAACTTGACCACTCTCTCACACCATACACAAAAATAAACTCCAAATGGATGAAAGACCTCAATGTGAGACAGGAATCCATCAAAATTCTAGAGGAGAACATAGGCAACAACTTCTATGACATCGGCCAGAGCAACCTTTTTCACGACACATCTCCAAAGGCAAGAGAAATAAAAGATAAAATGAACTTATGGGACTTTATCAGGATAAAGAGCTTCTGCACAGCCAAGGAAACAGTCAAAAAAACTAAGAGACAGCCCACGGAATGGGAGAATATATTTGCAAAGGACACCACAGATAAAGGACTGGTATCCAAGATCTACAAAGAACTTCTCAAACTCAATACACGAGAAACAAATAAACAAATCATAAAATGGGCAGAAGATATGAACAGACACTTTTCCAATGAAGACATACAAATGGCTAACAGACACATGAAAAAATGTTCAAAATCATTAGCCATCAGGGAAATTCAAATCAAAACCACACTGAGATACCACCTTACGCCAGTTAGAATGGCAAAGATAGACAAGGCAAGAAACAACAATTGTTGGAGAGGATGTGGAGAAAGGGGATCCCTCCTACATTGTTGGTGGGAATGCAAGTTGGTACAGCCACTCTGGAAAACAGTGTGGAGGTCCCTTAAAAAGTTAAAAATTGAACTACCCTATGACCCAGCCATTGCACTACTGGGTGTTTACCCCAAAGATACAGACGTAGTAAAGAGAAGGGCCATATGCACCCCAATGTTCATAGCTGCATTGTCCACAATAGCCAAATCATGGAAGGAGCCGAGATGCCCTTCAACAGATGACTGGATTAAGAAGCTGTGGTCCATATATACAATGGAATATTACTCAGCTATCAGAAAGAACGAATTCTCAACATTTGCTGCAACATGGACGGCACTGGAGGAGATAATGCTAAGTGAAATAAGTCAAGCAGAGAAAGACAATTATCATATGATTTCTCTCATCTATGGAACATAAGAACTAGGATGATCGGTAGGGGAAGGAAGGGATAAAGAAAGGGGGGGTAATCAGAAGGGGGAATGAAACATGAGAGACTATGGACTCTGAGAAACAAACTGAGGGCTTCAGAGGGGAGGGGGTGGGGGAATGGGATAGACTGGTGGTGGGTAGTAAGGAGGGCACTATTGCATGGTGCATTGGGTGTTATACGCAACTAATGAATCATCGAACTTTACATCAGAAACCAGGGGTGTACTGTATGGTGACTAAAATAATATAATAAAAAAAATTAAAAAAACCAAAATAAATGTAGAATTTATAGCTATAAACTTCCCCTTTAGCACTGCTTTCAGAGAATCACATAAGTTTTGGTATTTTGTGTTTTCATTTACACTTGTTTCAAGGTATTTTCTAATTTCCCATCTGACCTCCTCTTTGACTTGTTGGTTGTTTTAAGAGTGTATTGTTTAATTTCCACATATTTGTAATTTTTCTAGTTTTCCTTATGCTATTGATTTCTTGTTTTATTCCACTGTCATCCAAAAAAGATGCTTTATATGATTTCAATTTTCTTCAATTTGTTAAGACTGTTTTGTGTCTTAACATGTGGTCTATCATGAAGAATATGACATCTGCACTTGNACCATAATTGCTTGGTTTATTGAGGGCCCAGTTAACTCATGTGTAAAGGAAGCTTACAAGGTGTTGAAGCAAGGAAGAAATTCTCTACTAGTTATTTAGGTTATTATATTTGCAGCCTTACATGCAATCTATGGCCACCAAATGGAAGTGAAGGCAAGGAAGCTTTAACTTTTACAGATATTTAAATTCCTGAAATTTATGCTGGGTTTATGCAGACTTTATGGCTACAGCACTTTTCTCAAGACCATCAGTACCTTCCAATAACATCACTCTTTGTATTAATCAACCCAGGCAGAAGAGTTTTAAATAGTAACTTGACTAGAAATTGATAGCCTATCAATTCTAATATATTATCTAGATATAACAGAGCTGAAAGTTTTTCTCTCAGGCTAACAGGCTTTTTGATATGTGTCACTTTGTTTGAAATAATAAAGTCAGCTCTTCACTGATGATGTGCCAACAGTATGACCACATGGGGGGAATCTATTGTCTTACATTATTTTACCATAAACAAGATATTTGCTTATGATTATAGATATTATTGAATTTATAAATCTCTTAGCAACAGCCTTGTAAGTCAATTGTTTTATAAAACTGTGGAAACATCTTAACCAACAATGAATTTATATCGATTAGAAATATATTGTGTCCCCACCCCACCCCCAACTTCTAAGATCACTTTGGTCTGCCCAAGATCTAGCTTCAGAAATTTTCATGTTTAATTTTTAGTCATATTTTGGCAAAACAGAGACACTCACATGGTTGCCAAGTTGGGCCAGATGGAAAAGTTGATCTGATGGCATTGCAGCTTGAATATCCTCATTTCCAAGTGTTTTGCTAATCTTCCCTATGTCCCAACCCACTCACTCTCTGCATACAAAATCACACCAGAATGTGTGCCTCTTCATGAAGGACCCTCAAATTGGTAAGAATGCAATCTCCACATGTCAGTGGAGCTTTACTGCTGAATGCCCTAGTATAAATACCAGGAATTAATCACGTGAAACAGACCAAAAAAAAAAAAATCTTAAGAATGATTCATTCAATTCATATGGCCTGGTAGAGATAAAGAAATACTAAAATACATTTTAGTAGAATCTTTACCTTTTCATTGACATTGTCCTTTGATAGATACAACTCAAATATCTATAAAGCTTACACACTCAATTTTGTTTCTGGTATGAAAACTCATTTGGGACTTGTAATGAATTTTAAAACAATAAACATTGAAATAAAAGAAAATATTTCAGCTGAGTATATTATTAAATCACATAAATATATCTGTAGAATTTTGCCAAAGTTCCTTAGAAAATGGATTGAATACTACTTATTACTGTTTTTAGTAAAACTCTCAGAAATATAATTTTCCGAAAGTAAAAATTTCCTTCCCTCTAAAATCTTGGAAAGCTTTTAAAAAGTGATCATTCACAGGCACACTTTAAAGACACATCTTAAAAAATCCATTTTCACTAGATAACTCCCCATAGACTGTATTGACTTTAGAGGGTTTCTGAGTGCCTGCCTTGGAAATGTGTGTCATTGGAGTAGGGATGAATTTAAAAGTCAATACGAGTTTGGAATCTTATGCTAAATTAATTTTATAAAATTTATTTTTTATGTTTCCTGTTAAAAGGTATGACTATCCTTTTCCTTTCCTTTTTCATTTCCATTATTACTAAAAATACTAAACCAGTGATTATCAGAATTCATTCCCTTCTTGTCATCAAAGCTTTAAGCTTTTATCTATAACTAGCACCACTTCAGATCCTTTTGTAGTAGGTAAGCAAAATATTTAACAGAAGACAAATCTTTCTTTAGGAACAGTCTTATTCAATGTTAGGATCTTTCTCATATATATCTATGGTAGAGTAAAGATATCTTGGATTCTAACTCTAATATTTAGCATCTGTCAAAATATTTATTTTCCATCATTCTCAATAGAATGGTCAGCCTTCAATGGTTACCACACTTGGGTGTCATTTGGCACACAAGTGACATTTTAAAGATTTATTTATTTATTTTAGAGAGAGAAAAAAAGAGAGCCTGTGTATGTACGAGTTGGGGGAGGGGCAGAGGGAGAGAATCTTCAAGCACATTCCCTGCTAAGCATAGAGCCTGTTGCAGCGCCCATCACATGACTCATGAGATCACGACCTGAGCCGAAATCAAGAGTCAGTCACTCCACTGACTGAGCCACCCAGGAGCTCCTCAAGATGGCTTTTTCTATCCATTACAATTCATCATGATCTTACAGAACCCATACAATCAAGTAAGTTTATTGGTGGCTCCATTTCTTTTGAAGGGCTTTGCTCTCCAGAGATATAGTATATGTCAAATGTTCTGGTTAGTAAGTTAAGAAAATGATCTTGCTCATAAATGAACTAATATTTGTTGAGGACTGTATATATATAATTTTTATATATTATATATATTACTGTATATATTATATATATATAATGTATGTATTTTACTAAGTATGTTATTGTACACTAAAAATAGATGACAAAAGAATAAAAGATGTTGTCCTGATCCTGTAGTAACTTCTTGGCAGGACATACACAAACAAGCAGAGAACAAACTCCTGCCCTAGGGGGCAATACATTCTCAGGCAAGACAGCTGTGGAAAACAACCAAAGAGCAACATGAGACACTACCAAACAATGCTTCTCAGATTTTAATGTGCTTAGACTCACCTTGGAATCTTGTTAACATGCAGAGTCACGTTGAGTAGATCTGGAATGGAATCTGCACTTCCACACGTCTAAAGTTCTCAGGTGGTCCTGGATGTTGCTGACTCCTGCACATTAGTCTGAGCAGCAAAGAGATAGTAGGCTCCTAAGTAGGCTCTGCCACTAGCCACTGAGCTAGTTAATTCATCCCCCTGGATTTCATCTATCATATGTGGAAGAATGTGATAAATAAAATCAACCCTTCTCGAATGCTCCTTGCAGCTCTAACACTTTGATCTTCTATGAGTTTATATTTATGTATTTTCCCCTTTCTCCTTCAACACTTATTTTCTCATTCAAAATGTATTTAAAGCAATTCTAACTGGGTTCTTTTAAATACAGAAGAGGCAGAAGGGATGGTAATCCACCTTGCTTTCCAAAGTAATGGCCCCTCTGCTTCCCCAATGTATCCCACCACTTAAATAATTATTAGGTGATTTTATAAACTTCGTCCTCTTCAAATAATTCATGTATTTTGTACAAATTGTCTTTTGATATTTCCATTTTTATATTTTCATTTTCTCTACTCCATCCACTTTTCTACAATAAGAAAACAAAAGTTTGAATGTGTTTATCCACCACGTGGATTTCTAATATCCTTTTCTAAACAGGAACTGGCATTCCACAAGGTGAGTAAAAAACCAATACCATGCAGTTTTGAACTCAAAGACAAACGTTTTTAGTCTAATATTTTACTAGAAATAGTTGTGTCATGAAATCTTGTGTTGAAAATTTTTGGCCACAAAGGTAGAAATATGTAATTCAAGAAGCTCATAAAGATTTTCCTTCTATGTCCTCTCTCCTTTACAGTTGCCTCTCAGGTGCTTCCAATCTGCCATCAGTAAGCAGCTGTGGTCTACAAGGCATTGAGAATATACTGAGCAAAGGAAAGCACTGCCATCCATGTTTTGCACACCAATTAAGAGTTGCAAATGTCTTAACAAAGTTCAGTTATAATTGTGAAATTGCCTTTTCCATCTGTTTATATAAATAAAACAGCTAGAGTTGGAAATTTTTAGATTGCCTAACAAAAAGATAAGGTTTTTAAAAAAACAACAAAAAAGAAGACTTGATCTTCCTAAAATAGTAAAAGTCTTTCATTTAAGACTTTTAAAATTCTTTTGTTTTTCTGTGAAAATCTATAGAGATAGAAAACAAAATTTATGATCTTCAAGAGCTATCTTTCCATTGGCATAAAAAAATGAGTGTTTCTTGAATTTTCTACCACCAAAATTATTGTACTTATATTTCTCAAAATATCTGTAGAAAGTAGTACTCTTTAAATAAAAATATTATCTACATAAAGAAATCCAAACAAATGGTATTGGTTGCTGGCTCACTGGGAGAGACCAAGTGGCTATCAGTTACAAGACCTAACTTATGGAATAAACAGTTCTGGGTCTAGACTTTAATATCTAGATCAGACATGTAAATATCAGTAACAATGGCAGATTTGCCTTTCTAGAGCAGAGGTCTGTTTTCAAATCTTACAGGACCCCAAGAATATAACTGTCCAAAAGAATAAAGTATGTGTTCAGGCATAACTAGTACACTTTCTCTCTCATGGAAGCCATTTGGAACAAATCTCATATGGTCAGAAAGCTGCTCACTGAGCAGAGAATCAGATGAAGGGAAATTAAGGAATTATTAAATATTTACTGTCTTTTACATCATATCTTGATGGATCTATCACCATAGCATTAAGGAAGGGCCAACAAAGCTGACAAACTACTGAGAGTTGAATAGGTATAATCTAATGCATGGTCCCACAGGTAGTGGAAAAAGAAGGATTAACAAGGAGACAGTTTCACTGCAGTAGGAGGTCATTATGTTCCCCAGGCTAAAGACAGGCAAAAGGAGAAGGCAGATGTATAGAGTCTACCGGGACAGCTGGCCAAAAACTGGAACCACAGTGAGTCTATCCAGTGGGGAAGCTGGTGCCTTGGAAGAGCAACCACTGCCTGAGAGAATATCCCAGGTAGAAAGGGAGTGGGGGGAAATACCCTCAGTTCTCTCTTCCTCTCACCTGCCAATCCCCTGGCAATGCTTATTGGCTGAACCCACCCCCAAGTCAGCTTTTGAATGGATTCTCATTCCATTTTTTTTCTTTACTTTTTTGGAAGATATTCACGCTATCTCTATTCTTTTGGTGGCTTCTCTAGAAACTTTAACATGCATACTCTACTTATCAAAGTCTAAAATTAGTATTTTTTACCCTTTTCCGAAGAGTATGATTATATTCACTACTTCAGTCTTCCAGGTTATTATTTTTATGTAATTTAAGATATTTTTAACCTCACACAACATTGCCATTATTGTTTCATACAGGACTAATAATAATCATTACACACCTACTACATTCCAGATATTTCCCACATACTTTACTATACTCTGTCATGTAATAACCCTTGGGGAAATAGTATTATCATCAGCATTTTATAAAAGAGAAAGGAAGGACTCACTGAAATTAATTAACTTTCCCTTGATCACACCAATTAAATGCAGTCAGGTGTTCAGTGCAGACTGTTGGCTTTAGAGTCCAAGTTTATAATCACTCTGTAGAGCTTCTGCCTATAAATGCTTCCTTAGATGTCCCAACAAATTCACAAATTCCTCAGTTTTGTAGTATCTAATGCCTCAGCCCATCTACCTGGAAAATTTTTTTCTGTCTAAAATTCATTTAATGTGGATTTATTGGTGGAAACCTCAGTTTTTGATTATAAAATTCTTTTATGTTTCTTTCATTTTTGAAAAAGAAAATACTGGCCACAGAATTTTAGGCTGACAGTTATTGTCACTTAGCGCATTAAAATCATTATTCCAGTGTGTTTAAGTTTTTGTTTTTTTCTGTAAAGAAGTCTTATGTGAGTCTAATTATTGCTCCTTTGTCAATAACTGGAAATTCTCTGTGGTGGCTTTAAATGTTTGGCTTTTGCCTTCGGTGTTTTTAAATTTTACTATCATGTGCTTTTGTGCAGATTTCATTTGTCACTTTAGTTATTTACATTTATATCATATTTTTTTTTAATTTAAAAATCATTGGGCTTCTTGAATCTGGATTTGGCATCTTGCAAATTCTGGGATATTCTCAGCCCTTATACCTGTAGATAATACCTGCACCCAACTCTACCTAACTTCTCCATCTGAAACTCTTAAGTCTTAAACTTTCTGTGTCTTTAATCTTTCCATCATACTTTCTATCCTTTTATTACTCTGGGTTGAATTCTGCATATTTTCCTCAGTTTTTAAATGTGACTTAATAAAATTCTATTCCTATTTCTAGGAATTCTTTTGATTCTCCCCCTAATCTTCTTGCTCTTTATGATTATTTTAAAGTTGTTTGTACTTTTATAAAATGCTCATAATTCCCATGGATGGTGTATTTGCAGGCCAGATTTTGCTGCTGGGAATTTCTTCTGGTGTTGTTAATGGTGCCTTCTTTCTTTATGTGTTTTTGTGATTTTATTTCACTATGAGGTGCTCTCATAGTACACTTTGTACGTTGTATATGGAAATACTTTGAAGCCTGGGATGTTTTTCTCCAGAACAGGTTGGCATTTGGTTCTGTAGGTACAGTCCAGGCTCACTAAGCCAAATTTATAGCTTTCGTTTGTGTGTGTGCCACTGGGGGAGTGTGAATTCAGGCTGTCATCCTCTGAGAAGACAGGTTTGTCATTACGTGTTCTCAAGGGAATATTTTTCTTCCTTCTGCTCAGGAGAAATAAGACAATGAAGGCATTTCCCTTGAAGTTCTTTGTGGCAGAATGGGGTTATTTCGAGTTTTCCCTCATCTTTGGGCTACGGCCCTTTTGGAGTGTGAGAATTATTGAGGGAGGAGAGTCTGATGACTTCTATCATAAAACTCTACAAAGTATATGAAAACGTGTTTATGCTCACTCAGTTCAGAAAAACAAATGATTTCAAAACCTCTCTGTGTTCCCACTTTCACTCAGGCCCTGGCCTTAGTACTCCTTTTCTTGCAAACATACAGATACATTCAGAAGATATTTTTCATATTATATATAAAAGATACAGTTGTTTTTCAGAAGCATTAGTCTATCAATATATTCCATCATGTTTATGAAAATGGAAGAGAACATACTTCTTTCAGACACTAATATCAGTTGAATTATAGCCAAAAGAACTATGAGCCAGTCCATGGCTGACAAACAATTGTTTCTATTTATTTATAATGTACCTGTGATAAATTGACTTTCAGAGTTTCTCAAATAACTAGCATTTTTATGTATTTCCAACTTATTAAAAGAATGCTTTATCTGTCCATCCTCTTCATCTCCTAATTTACTCATCTTCAAAAAATTCAGATGCAAACTACCTATCTTCAATATACTTGGACAAATTCTAAATTCAAAAACATATATTGGTATGCCCTGGCAAATTTTAGAATATAGATGAATGGTATACTAGGGTAAAAAAAAAATGCCACCTCTATATTTAAATTCTTTAGAAGACTCCTTAGAGGACATTTATAATCACTAAATAGTTTGCAAATCTACAAATTGATGAATACTAGCATTATGGAGTTTTTATGTGATTTCTTTTCAAGTTACCATTTCTGCTAAGAATGAGATATTTCCTGTGCCTATCATTACGTAACACAATAGGCATTAACTTTTACTAAGTGTCACCCTCAATGAACAAAAACTGTTATTATTTACACATATAATTTATAATAGGACTTCATTTTTCTGGCAATTACTACTCATAAAGGTGAAATTTTATGCTGAATAGGCTATCATAAAATTTATTTAAATGTACATCTGGACTGGAAAAGAGGAGACCAAAGATGGTAAGAAAGAACAATTCAAAAAAGCTTCCAGGCTCTGAAGCCAGTAATTGCCCTGAGGACATCAGCCTGGCTCTAGGAGCTTGGACGTTGTGCGCTTAACAGGAGGAGCACTGAAGACAGGGGACAAAACCTAGGGCCAGCACACGTTTGGAAGTCTGACTAATCAGTAAAATTAAGAGCTAGGAAAAGAACCCCTCCACCAGTGTCACTGTAAAATAGGGGAAGGCTACAGTTTACTGAAGGATCTCAAATGCCCTCATCTCCATTCACTTTCAAATGGGACCAGAGCTCAGAAATTGCCTGGGTTTGGAATTCCGCTATACCACTTAGTTGTACAAGTTACTCAAACTTTGCACAAGTTACTTAAACTCTCTATGCTTCAGTTTTCTCATTTGCAAAATGAGTATAATGACAACAAGGCCCACCTTAGAGGGTTGTGAGATTAAGTCCATTATCATATATGTATATTTCTTAGAATTGTACCTGGCACGTGGTCTATCAGTGAGTGATAGGTATCTACTGTGCTCACCTGAGGCACTGTACTTACCTGGGCTAAGAGCACAGGTCACATGGTCTCAGGGCCACAGCGACTTCAGCTAGGGGTGGGCACGTGACCTAAGCTGCTGAGTCTATGTCATTCTCTGTGTCAGTTGGGCATGGATCAATCCCTGTGTGGTGGTAGCGGCCTCATGGAGCTGAGATGAAGAGGTGGTGGGAGCCATGCTCCTTGTCACTGCTGGAAGGTGCTCTACTGCAGGAAAGAATACAGCCAATATACGAGATGTTGAGAGTTTTTTCTTTGCTCCTATAGTTTCTGAGGTCCAGTTGTAAGTTTGCCCTCCTTTAAACGACATAAGTGATCTTACCCTTGAAACAATTCCTCCTCTTTACCTAAACTATTTCAGATTACTCGACCATCACCTACACTATTTAATCCTATATGTGAGTCACATGCAGCTGCTTAATGCAGTATCGAAATCTTTTTCAATGTGTGATAAAGGAATGAGTAACAGGATTTATCTCGACTTTTATTTACCCATTACGGCATTCTTTTAAATACAGAGTTAACAGCAGACATTAGCAAACAATGTGCTAAGATAGCACTTCCTGGTTACATCCCAGGTTTCCGGGTTATCTAAATCTGAAGATATTTTAACCATTAATAAAAGTTCAGAGATAAAATTCTGGAACAAAATTACTAGGCCTTGCATAGTTAGGATTCCTTTCTCCAAGAAGCTTCTAATATAGAGTTAGGGTGGCCGTTACCACGTGAGTGTGTTACAAAAAAGACAAGAAGTGGTAATCAATAGCTGAGTATATTATGTTTTCACAGTATGTAATAATAACATATGATAATATATAATTATAAAATATATAATTAAAATATATAAATATCATTCATAAACTCACACTATGATTTATTTATAAGTTACAATAGATGGTAAAATTCCCTAGACAAAGAACAAGCAGCATATTTGCCATTCAGAAAATGTGTGTTGAACCAAACATATTTATTTCCCCCAGACATCCCAGACAACCACACATCTGTCTCTAACTTATTAGTCTGTAGCATCCTCAGTTATTAATATAGGGCAATATCAGATCCCTGATACAGTAACTGTATCACTCCAGAATTTGACAGATGTTCAATAGGCTGAACACAAAATGACCCTTCCACCCTCTCAGCTGGTATCTGCACTGGTTCCAGGGGTGGTATTTCTCTTGGATATGGAGCCATTATGAAATAGAATTTAGAATACATCTAAAGCAATCTCAGTTTCCCCTTGATGTCACAAGGTCAATCACTGCTTTTAAATTTAAAACTTGAGGCAATTTAAGATATACAAAATTTAAATCATGTTTATAACAAAAAGAGTGGTAACATTTTATCATGTTTTGCAAGATAGGCACGCACAATTAAATTGTCCACTTTCCTCTTTAAGTTGCTTTTGACATGAAAGAAATTTAGGAGGTTCAAAGATCAAGTTCAGCGTGGGAACTCACAAATACACGTATGAGCCCTGTGACCCGGGCAATACTGCTTGCCTTTATTCAAAGGAAAGACATTATGGAGAGAGAGTACTATAGAAGGGGCAACTGATAGGGAAACAACCAGGCAGATCTCCATTTTAACTCTGTCACTTACTGGCCGAACATCTGAGTCATTATTTAAGCTTGGAAGCTTCATTTTTCACAACTATGTGGTGTGTAATAGCAGTGTCCCATGAGATTGTTTGGAATTAAAGGATAAAAACATTTTTTAAGTGCTTAATACAATGTCTAATGGATAGGAAGTTCTCAATTAATGTTAGAATCCAGAAGACCCCAAAATAAACTGGGAAACAATTAGAACAGAAAACAGGAAGAGAAAAGAGGAAGACTGAAACACTGGGGGTATGGTTGGCTACAGAAATTCACGTGCAAGGTTATTTCTAATCCACTTTAATGGAACAAAAATATAAATAAGGAAAAACTGTCATGGAAAATTTGCTGCCCACAACACGTTGGCGATTGTCCTATTATTTTGAGGCCATTGACCCTATTATCAGAGGCCTTCTGCTTTTATTTACAACTTGTATATACTCTCTTCCTTTAAAGATATTCATCCAAATCCCCAAAGCAAAATCTTTTCTTTGCTGCCTAAAAATAATTACGGAACACAGACAAAGCCCATGGGAACTGGACTCCCTGATGTTCTTTTCACAGCTACAATAGACTTGTGGGCTTGTCTCTTCCTGTGTTTCTTCCTTTGTGGTGTTTTCTGTCAGCTATTCCTCTGGGTGAAACACACAGAGGGACAATGCTCCTTGCCGAGGACTGTAAGAACTAGGTTCAATTTAAGCAACGCCTGCCTCATTGTCCGGTGCATTCATTTTCTCTCCTGATTAGATTGTATATGCTTCCCGCCCCTTCCTGAAGCCATGACTGGGAAGTCAGAATTGGAAATTATTTTCATGAAGCCACCTCAGATTCCACAATATATGGAAATCATAAATTGATTTAAGGTGTTTAGAGCTACTATGATATGGTTAGCCCTTTGGAGACATATTTCAAGTGAGACTTTAAAAAATAGCCTCCAGCCCCTCCTTCCCTCTAATTTTCTGCTTTCTAGAATGGAAGCCAGGGCAATAATGAGTTGGAACGGTGACTGAAATGAGAACAGTTAAGGGCAAGCCATGGCTATCAGTGTGTTTTATTAAACCTCCATACACCAGAGTGAGATAGGATTTTTAAACTGTTTGTAGCTGTGTTTGCCAAAAGCTAATTAACAGGATTAGGCTGCAGAGTTACTCTTTTCCCACCGGGCAAACTAAAACAACATTTAGAAAGATACCCCATATCTAATCTTAAATTAGTCTTGTGCTACCATGTTTATGTCTCCACTTTAGAGCAGGTTTAGAATACATCAACAGAGCTAACGCTAAGACACTCCCCTAAATGACTATTCCAGATTGATAGCAAAATTGTGAAAAGGCAGATAACTTATACTCTGAAAGTCAGAGAGCCAAATACAGGACACTTCTGAAGATTCTAATTGTCTTAAGAATACAAATTTTAAAAAAAATGTACAGTGAGAACTACGTCGGAATTTAAGTAGTGTAACTAGATTCATTATCTTCAGAAAAATATTTACTAAGCCATGAAATGCTGATTTTTTAAATGTTAACAACATAGTTTTTAAAATAATAGACAAATACCACAATATTACACAATGTATTGTAAATTATTACTCTATTTATTATGTTATAATTTTCCTTAGACTTGTTTTGTTCTTGCACTTACAGTGAAAACAACAGGGTTTGAAAGGTACTTGTTGAAAGGGCCAGGGAGCCACAAGAAACATTTCACATTATTTCCATCATTTTAGCTATTTTAGGACATTCCCACTGTTTAAATTATTATGAAATGTAATCAAGTCCCATCTTTTTATAAAAATGTAACTGCTAATTGGCAACATTTTTAACAGTTGTTCTAAGTCTCTTTAGAAGTTACTCTGTTATTTGGGATAAAAAAGCCTTTTTTTTTAAGGTGCCATACACTAAATGTGTGGAATTCTTTTTTTTTTTTTTAAGATTTTATTTATTTATTTGTCAGAGAGGGAGAGAGCATAAGCAGGGGGAACAGCCAGGAGAGAGAGAAGCAGGTTCTCTTCCCCCTCCCCCACCCCCAAGCAGGGAGCCCAATCTGGGACTTGATTCCAGCACCCTGGGATCATGACCTGAGCCAAAGGCAGAAGCTTAACCGACTGAGGCACCCAAGCACCCCAGGAATTCTTAAAGTAGCTCAAATTATAAACTTTGACTTTATTCTATCACTAAGAAACAAGATTAACTTGTTATTTTTTGTATATTTTTGCATTTAAAATAGATTTTTTTCTATACTTGTTAGTTTCTATTTGTTTTTCTACCATTCAACATAATCAGTGATTAATCTACATTTGTCTCAACCTTGGCACTCTGGACATGTGAGCTGGATAAGTCCTTGTTGTGGGGTTGGGTTATGCCCTGTAAGATATCTAGGAGCATTCTGGCCTCTACCCATTAGAAGCCAGTAGGACCCTCCAGGGTGTGACACACAAAAATGTCTGCAGACATTGCCCAGTGTCCCCTGGAGGAGATCCAGGAGCAAGGAAGCAAGGAAAAATGGAATCTCTCCCCTGGTGAAGAAAGGAACAAAGTCAGCTCCGGCCTTGGAAGAAAACCACAAATAAATATGTATAGCTGAGGATAAACAAAGACTGAAAAATTCCAGTGTGCCCAAATCATAAGCAAATTTAACCTACCAACATTTATGTAAAATTTAAATAATTTAAAGATAAAAGTAGAAATTATCAAATTAGGTCTAGAAAAATTGTATTAGATGTTAACACTTTCATTTTGCAGTTTAACATAGTATAGAAAATACCGAATATAGATTATCCAAAAGAATACTGATGAGATTTTATCTCAATTTACACTGAAAAAGTCCAATAAACTCTATGTATTAAAGTTGCACCATTTGATCATTTTTGACATATATACACCCATAAAACCAGCACCACAATCAAGATGTTGAACTTTTCAATTATACTATAAAGTTTCCTTTTTCCTCTTTGTAATCTTTCCCCTCTCAACTCCTAATCCCAGGGAACCACTGGTCTGCCTCCTGCCACTGTAGGTGAGTTTGAAATTTCTAGAATTTCATATACATGGAATCATAATACTGTATACACTCTGCCTGACTTCTTTCATTCAGAAAATGATTTTGAAATGTATCCATTGGGTCATGTATATCGAAAATCACTTCTTTTTATCGCTGAGTAGTATTTGTTGGTGTGGATATGCTGTAATTTTTTTTTATCTACTCCCCTGTTGATAAATATTTGGGTTTTCTCCAGGTTAGGATATTACAAACAAAGGTACTACGAACATTTGTATATGAGTCTTTGGACATAAAGTTTTGTTTCTCTTGGGTAGACACCTAAGAGTGCAATGGGTGGATCACATGGGAGGTGTCTGTT
The DNA here is from genome assembly GCF_002007445.2 of Ailuropoda melanoleuca. Taxonomy (NCBI): domain Eukaryota; kingdom Metazoa; phylum Chordata; class Mammalia; order Carnivora; family Ursidae; genus Ailuropoda; species Ailuropoda melanoleuca. The sequence goes on along the minus strand of NC_048235.1, from coordinate 6,490,217 downwards.
AAATTTTTCAGAAAACTGTCAGTTTTCCAATGTGATCCTACCTTTTCACATTCCCTCCAGCAGAATATGGGCATTTTAGTGGCTCTACATTCTCACCACCATATTGTATGGTCACAAACATACAAGAGCTTCAAAAACTAATCATGGACAGTTCTTCAGCAGAAGAAATGTTAGAGGAAGTCCTTCCTTTAAGTGGAAGGAAATGATACCAGACAGGAACATGGATTTACACAAAGGAATAAAGAGCACCAATTATGGGAACAACATGGGTTAAAAAGGGTTTTTTCTTTACCCAATAAATCTCTTTAAAAGATAATACTCTGCTTATAGCCAGAAGAATAACAATGTAATGAGATAAATAGCATATACAGCAGTAAAATGTGTAACAATAGGACAAAGCTGGGAAAGAAGAAATGGAAGTATTTTAAAGTTCTTACAGTGTACATAAAGTAATACAATATTATTTGAAGTAGACCATAATAAATTAAAGATGTACAACATAAACCCTAAAGCAACCATGAAAATAACATTAAATAGTGTTATAGGAAGTGAGCCAACAAAGGAAAAATAATGGAATTATAAAGAATACTCCCTTCATACAAAAGAGAAGGAAAAGAGGGAGAAGAAAGGAATCAAGAAAGATGGGACAAGTGGAAAATAAATAACAAGATGGTTGATTTAAACCCAAAAGGCCCACCCCAAAATGTCAGAAAAAGAGTAACAGAGCCTCCCTAGATCAGATACTCAATTTTGACAGGAGCCAAGTAAGAAACTAAGAGCTGCTTTTGCAGAGGAGTGCACCTGGCAACTGTGTCAGGGAGGTTGCACGTTCTAAACTCAAAGGAGTTGCTTCTCTTTGCCAGAGGCTACAATCAGCAAAATCATTAATCACGAAGATTTATAACTCAAAGGGATCATGAAAATCATGATGTCCTGAAAGTATAGAATTTCAGCCTGCTGGATGCCTTCCAAGCCTGTTGGTTTGGAACCTGTTAACAGAGTTATAATTTTCCTGTTACCCAACACAAATGACCCCACGGAGTGCCCCAGCAAGATACAAACTGTACCCATGCTCAGAGTCTGGTAAGTTTTAAGGCTTTTCTTTTGGTGGTGGAAGACTGAAAACAAAGCAAAACAAAACAAAACCCAACCAAACCACCCCTATTTCCCTGACTTCCAGAGGGATTAAGTGCTGCAAATACCCCACATAGTCCCAAGAAATTTTATTCATCAAGGAGGCTCCTGAGCTTTTTTGGAGTTTGCCAACCATACCTGTGAGCAAAGGTGTGGTATCTCCAAAGTCAGGGCTATTGTGACTGAGGCTCCTGATTTGCCAACCAGCAGGACAGCATCAGTGTATGTAAGACTTTAAGAGTACCGCCACTGGCAGTGTGCTCAGATACCCCCACTGGTGGTAACTGACAAGGGAATGTCTCACTAACACTTGTGTACATGCAACACTCTGATCAAAAGAATCCCCTCTGACATGTAGAACAGGGAAGCACACCACACGACACATCAGTTGCAGACATCAAAGCAACAATAGTACACTGAATCGCCCAAAAGTCTCCAACCACAAGGTCTCATTGCCTCCTTTCCTTTATGAACCTCGCCCAAACTTTCTCCATTAAATGTGTCTCTTTCCCCCATCGAAACAGATAGGATTGTGACTTGACTCCCTGTAATCAACAAAGCTATAAAAATGTGGTCCCTTCACACAGTGACCTAGCATACGGCACATGGCTTTGTTTTCCTTGGCAACTTAGTCTTTTAATTGGAGAATTTAATTAATTTTTAATATAATTACTGACACTGACATATTTGATTCTTATCTACTCTACCACTCTGTTTTTAATCAATCCATATTACATTCCCTTTTCTTTCTTGCCTCTGTCATGATAAAATATTTTATCATTATTCCATTTTGTTCTATTAAATTGTTAAACTTACTTTTACTACTCTTTTAGTAACAACTCTGATTACATACAATTTTGACATATTACAATCTAAAAAAAAATTGTGGCTTTTACCACTCTAATTATGCTTGAACCTTAGAACACTTTAATTCAATTTACCCCCACTCAACTTTTGTAAAATCATTGTCATGCATTTTATTTTATTGTTATTTTTTTTTAGAAAGCATTTCTTTTCCATCAACCTTATTTCTGTTTTGCTTGCCTTTGTGGAAGAGCAGCTTAAGACCACTCAGTGGTTGTTCCTACACATTCAGTGGCCTGAGCAGTGGGAGCTGCAGACCTGAGTGCTCCAGTCTTCAGTAGGGAACTGCTGAATAGACACGGAGGGCATCTGCTTGCCTTCAGACCAGTCTGTGATTTCAAGTTGAGTAGCAGTGAATTCAGGAGCTCCAACGGTCCATTCACCCTGAAATTCCTAATTGGTCACAACCTTTTCAGCAACAGCCTTGTGCTTCCTTTTCAATGTCTTCAGGATCTTTGTAGAAGTAGGGATCAGGCATGACTTCTCATGGGTGTTCACAGGAAATGGTGCCATCCATGAGCAGAACATCCCAGGCCAGCATCCACCACGTCAGACCCAGAGTGAGCTCCCTTGTTGTTGCAAAGGATGGCAGTGTCCACGTAGTGCAGGGGAGAGTCTACACAGAGTGAGGGTAGGCAGAGGCTAACATGATACAGCTCTGTGAGGAGCTGGTGGTCAGCCCTGGGACTGATAACTGCCAGAAGTCTTGGTTCCTAGAAGGCTGCCTGGATCTGGTTAGTGAAGGTTTCAGGAGTGAGGCGGCCAGCAATAGGAGTGGTTCCAGTAGCATCAGCTACTGCAGCACAGCTCACTGGCCAGGATTCCTGGATGATATGACACTGACATCAGCCAGGTTTCCAAGGGTAACAATGGCATGAGCTGCTGGCAGAAGCTTGCAGGTTCTTTTCAGATTTATGATGTAGATGCCATCACTTTTCCTTTTGTAGATAGACTGTTCCATTTGGAAGTCAACGTTGGTGCCACCTAAGTAGGTTCCTGCTGCAAGGAATTTGAGGACATCCTCCTGCTTCACTTGCAGGACATCAAGGGCTCCGGACACTATCAAAGTTTCCCTTTAAGTTAGGGCAGTAACACACAACGCTGTATGGACCCTCCCTGGGTAGCTCAGAAAGGTTAAGCATTTTAACACCTTTTAAATTGTTACTTGAATCAACAAAACATTACCACTATTGTTTTGTTTACAGTCAATACTCATTTATATTTTCCCGTATATTCTTAAGATGTATTACTTTTTAAAAAATATTTTATGTATTTGTGAGAGAGAGAGAGAGAGAACAAGCATGGGGAGCTGCAGAGGGAGAGGGAGAAGCAGGCTCCCTGCTGGGCAGGAAGCCTAACAGAGGGTTCTATCCCAGGACTCCGGGATCATGACCTGAGCCAAGGCAGACGCTTAACCACCTGAGCCACCCAGGTGCCCCAAAATGTATTTCATTTTTACTTCATTATTATTTTCCCTGCAAGGATACATTTTCTTCCACCTGAAACCATTCAGTGTTTCTTTTAATGATCTCAGTATATCCTCCGAAAATGTGTATTTCACTTTGTTTTTGAAGGACCTTTTGCTGAGTAATGGGTTCTGGACTGGTAGTTATCTTTTTGCACTTTATATAATTCTGTTATCTCATGATTTCTATCATTTCTCTTGAGAAGCCAGCTGTATGTCTTGTTCCTTTGAAGGTAAGATTTCTTTCCCTCAGATTGCTTAACCATTTTCACCATCTTTGCTCTTCTATAATTTCTTTTTTATTATTATTAGGATTTGGGGTAGTCTCTATTTATCTTGACTGTGTTGCAGAACTTCCTTAATCTGCTGTTCGATGTTTTGCAGAATTCTCTTAAAACATTGTTTCTGCCTTATTTTTTCCTTTAGAGACTCCAGTTACATGTATATTAGACCTTTCCATGTCTCATAAATCTCCTACAACTGTACTATGTTTAATGTTCTTTTATTCTCTCTGTACTTAACTTTTAAATTTTGTACTAACATGTCAATTTCAGTACTCCTGTCTCCTCCTACCTTCATTCTTCAAAGACTGTTTATTTAAAACAAAACATTTTGATAATTTATCTTCACTTCTAGGAGTCTATTTTTTTTCCCTTTAGAGATGGAAATGTTCTGCCAAAATCTCCATCTTTTCATCTGTTTCTAGTGTTGTAATATACTAATCATAATTATTCTGAGGTCCTTGTCAGGTGGTAATGGTTCCTCAATTATCTGTGAGCTTGTTTCTATTTCATTTATTTTATTTTATTTTTGGTCTTGACATGGGTCTTGCAGTCTACCAATTTTTATTAAAAACTAATTATTCTGGGGGCGCCTGGGTGGCACAGCGGTTGGGCGTCTGCCTTCGGCTCGGGGCGTGTTCCCGGCATTGTGGGATCGAGCCCCACATTGGGCTCCTCCGCTGTGGGCCTGCTTCTTCCTCTCCCACTCCCCCTGCTTGTGTTCCCTCTCTCACTGGCTGTCTCTGTCTCGGCCGAATAAATAATAAAAAAAAAAAACCCAAAAAAAAACTAATTATTCTGTAGTAAAAAATTGCAGAAGCTTGCTTAAGGCAATGATTCATTCCTCCAGATAGTATTTACCTTTCTCTTGCTATGCTAAAACAATGGAGGCTTAACAGGAACTGTTGTGAGTCATGGCTGCATTGTAGCCCCATTCATGCTTATCATACTTCTAGTATAACCTGGACTCAACCAAGAGCTCGGGGCATTCTTCGTAGCCCTCTTCCAGTTTCAGATCCTAAACTGTAATCATTGTCTTACAAGTCTGTTGATAGCTCTGTCATGCTTTTCACCAAGCTTTTAAATCTTCTGTCCCACACAGCCCAGAATTTGGCAAATACTTTCAGGGGAAAATCAACAACATGCTTGGAGCTGCCAAATTCTACCATAACTCTGTTGGTTCCTCTGTCCTCCAGCAGCATCCTCTATGGCTCAGAACTTAGATTCTGAGCCCACTGAACCTGCCTCACCAACTGACCCCAGGGTAAAAGCCGATACAAAAACTATTTCACCTCTGAAGAGTCTGGCTCCCAGTTAAAACCCTCCATGTGCTTCTTTGGGCCCGACCATAGGCAATTGCAAATGCTTTCTCTGACAGACCTCGAAGTGGAAAGCTACCCTCCTCATACCAAATTAGGGACACAGCCCGTGCATCAAAAGTCCCTGAAGGGACTCAGCCTCTATCAAGGACTCAGTCCCTTCACATATTTAAACACCTACCCCAGTGCCTTCATTTTTGGATTTCTTCATCCTAGGCCTTGGGCCAAGATCCTCTTCAGGTATCTCTGCCGAGCTCTCCTTGTGGGGGGAGGGGTGGGACACTAAGACACTTTTCCTCACTATGACTTGGTACCCAGTACTTTCCCACTCTCAGTGCTTCCCCCTCACTTCACCCCAACCCCCATGGTCCATAAACTGTGGGAGCCTTTTGTTCAGGACTCCTTCAACTGTGGGATATCCCACACATCTGCACTGATCCACCTGACGTTCCGTGGAGGAAAATAGAATCAAGGAGTCCACTTTCCACTGGTTTTAGCCTCTTGCTCATAGCATCTCAGTAAGTGATTAAGGTTTAACTCTCTCATTTTTGGCTTGTTGCTATAATCAGCTATTCAATATCTAACAGCTTACCGTTTCTCTCCCAGCTCAGCTGAACTCCTGACAATTTTTCTTCAGCTCCCTTTCCCCAGTTCTTGTTGTCGCTTGACTGCCATTTAACATTTTCCTTCTGTATTTTATCCAGATTTTATAGTTATTTTCAGCAAAAGTGCTGTTCCATTGCTATCTAATCTAGCCTACCCAGAAGTGTAATTTCCACCTACTGCCTTTCAATTAAACATCCTGAAAGTACCAGAAAACACTTCTGATTACACTTCATTAACTGAACTTACACTGTTAAAACTAGCTTTAAGTGTGTCTGGGAAATAGACAATCCTATGACTGAGAGCATTGTCATCGTAGGTTCTATTAGTAAGGATAAGGCAACTACCAGCTCCTTCCACACATTCCCATTTTGTCCCTGGTTCCATGTTGCTTTTTCCACTGCTCACTTCATGCTATCGTGTATATCTAACACTGGCTGAATTGATTATGTAAAGTATGTTGAGTTTCTATTCACAGTGTTGAGTTTCTATTTACAGAGCCTGACATTGGTGGCATGGTCAGAGACTAGATGGTTGATGAATTACCAACACCTGGTGATTTGGGGAGGCTAAACACAAAGAACATGTTCATGGTGAGTGGTGGGTACATGCCTTGCAAATTAAACATACACTGGACTAAGTCAATGTATTTCTTCAATTTTATAAATACAGTATGGCTGAAACTTCCAACAGTTAATGTGTCCCTGAAAATGGTGTAATTTTAACTTTAATTGACTTTCCTTATTGTGTAGACTGCTCTTAAAAAAGACCACAAAAATTAAGTTCTATGGTAGAGTCATCCTAATTTTAGTGTTATTTTGTATCACTGTAACTTAGTATTTGTTAATATGCTTTGGTTGCTGAAAGGAGAAAAAAGAACTAATACGTTACTTAAATCACTAATCTTTCTCAGTGTTTATGACCAAAACAACAGAATAATCTGTAGGTTTTTCAACTGTATATTTTAATGTGACTTTTATTTCTGATGACATATATATCTAATAGATTCAACTGATGAGTTGATTAGGACAATACGCTTTACAATTTTAACTAATACTCTTAAGAGATATACTATAAATAACTTCCAAATTATCTCAGAGCCTCTATCAAAAAGCTCATTCCCTTAAAATACATAAAATGCTTGCTGACACTTTGATGTCATATGTAGGTGTTATATAGATTACATGTATGGGTCCTACGTAGGCATTACAATATCTACGCCTCAGTGAATGGTACAGGTTCTGATCCCATATAAGAAAAAAATGTTTTATGTCACTGTTAGATAAAGGAACCATTCATTTTGCTAGGGATAATTTAATATAAAATTATTAGCCAGATATTGAAGAAGAGAAATGGCAATAAAGGGAACAGTACGGTAACACAGACATGGTAACTTCAGGAAGGAATTACCTGCAGCTGTTGCTAGGTCTGGAGAGAAGAGATTGAAAACTTAGAAGTTTGCAGGAGCTGAGACTTAGATCTCTGAGGTGGTCACCCCCCTGGGCTGGGGCTGGTGCCTCAGAAGCTTAGAGAAGAGGCTGGTAAAGCTGGGATTGAGACCTAAGGGGAGGGCGAGGCAGCCAGCTGGTGCAGATGTGCCTTAGCGAGCCTGTTGAAGAGGATTCTCAAAGTGTTGGACCAACTGTCAATTTGCCACTGGCAGGGAAGAGAGGAATTGCTGGGTGACCACGACAGGACAAAAGGCAAACAGGAATGTACAGTTCCCTACATTTCCAGCCTACCACTGTCTCTCTACCACCCCCTACTGGCACAAGGGAAATGCAGTATGCAGAGCGCCAATCACAGCATCACAAAGCAGAGGGCAGAAGGCAGGAGTTGAAACAGAGAAAATGGCTTAACAACTAGCACAAAGGTCTGTCTACATGTGTTACCAAATGAAACACCGGATCACACGTTTTCTGAAAGTTCCACATTCACTCTGTAGGATTTTATTTTGATGGAGGATTTAATTATTAATTAATTTAGGATTTAATTATTAATATAATTAAAGGTGGACAAAATAAAATGAATTTGAAACAATGTCCCCTAAATTTCAAGCGGGTATCTAGTCTCATCATGAAAAACTGAGCTAAGAAAAACAGAAAAGCTAAAGCAGGTTTAAATTATAATGAGAGTTGTTTGTGAACATGTATATCCTGTATTTTCTGAGACGGTCTTAATTTCAAAAATAAGGCTTAGTTTGAAATTTTTCCTTGTAAATATATAATTTTTAATGTATAATATAACCATTTAAATATATGTATTTTTTCTTGTAACACACATGTCTTCACAGGTTAGGGCCTATGCTGCGTGTGTATGTATGTGTGTGCACGCATGTGCAAGTGTTTTTAAAATATATCTAGAAAAGAAATGATCTTGAGATTTTGGACTGAAACAAAGTAGATTATTCTAGCTTTAATTTTTTCTGGCCTCTGGCACTGATTCTTAAAAAGTGAACCACAATTTTTAACGGATGGAAGTGAGGATGACATTTGGCTGATGCAGGAATATATTTTGGTTAGATTCCACCTCATTTTGGAAGAAAAAAAGAATGTTCAAGCAAATAATATAAATGAACTAAAAATATAACTTCAGTTGTCATAGGCAACCTTTTCTTTCCAAGCAGAAGAAAGGATAAGGATAAGAAACATATGGAAAAAAAGGACACATGATCTGAAAGTATGCACAAGAGAAATCTAAGAATAACATGAACACATATGCCATATACAACTAATCAAGCAATTACCAGCCAGAAAAGCTCAGTGTCCCTTAATGAATTCTCATTTACTTCTAAGAGTAGTTTCTATAGACCCATTTACCTTCCAGCTGGCAATGAACAAGTAAAGTACAAACTGCTGGGAACAAAGGATAAGAAGAGCTTTTGAGTAATTCCAGTGAGGCAAAGCAGTGCTAATCACTCCTCTGCAGTTCCATCTAAAAACTCGATCTTGTAAAATGACAGAAACCTATTTTGTTGACTAAATCATAGAATACATGCTAGCATGTATCATGGAAATCATGCATCACACTCAATCTTTTTTTTTTTTTTTTTGGCCACCCTTTGCAGAATCTAAGCCTACAACTGTGTATTGATTTTAAATCTGTATATTGGTAAACTTTCTAATTTCCCCTTTATTGGTTTCAATTATAAATATCCACTGATGTTCTATTTAGAGTCCTATTTAACTTTCTTAAGTAATCGCTTTTTTTTTTTTAAGATTTTATTTATTTATCTGACAGAGAGACACAGCCAGCGAGAGAGGGAACACAAGCAGGGGGAGTGGGAGAGAAAGAAGCAGGCTCCCAGCAGAGGAGCCTGATGCGGAGCTTGATCCCAGAACGCCGGGATCACGCCCTGAGCTGAAGGCAGAGATGCTTAATGACTAAGCCACCCAGGCGCCCCTGAAGTAATTGCTTTAACTCAAGTTTTTACTTTGATTTTTTTCCATTGGATTTGTTTTAATGTTAAAACACAGGAAAGCCAAACTCAGAGGTTTTAAACACAAAACCTAGATGGGACTATTTTAACGATAATACAAACTTCAAAGAGCTTATCCTTCTATTTAAAATGAAAAGCAATATGAGACTTAAGGGGGAGACTTTGGAAGGGTTAATGGGTAGTAAAGTAACAAAGCAAGCAATATACAAATAGAAGGATAGATAAAAATTCTCATTTATGAAAAAATGTGATAATAAACAGCAACAAAACAAACTGAGCAAAAAAAATAAGGCATTTGACTCTGATGGTTATTACTGCATTGCATTTTTCTTGAGTTCTGAGAGTAGAAAAAGCAAAGCTATTTTTCTGTTCATGATTAACTTCAGACTCATAAAAGCACATCCTGTATAATGTAGGCATTGAAATTTGAGACTTTTTGTGGCCTAGTACTGATCAATTTTTTAAATTTTCTAAAAGGAGGGAAAACATATATTTAAAAAATTATTAAAAGCAGAACTTTATATATGCAGAGGTTCACCCTTGTTAACTGTATTTTTTAGATACTCTTGTTCTTTGCCTACCTGTCAATAATTAAGGAAAATGTTTTAATTACAATCTTTTAGGAACTTCCTGCTATAGTTCTATCAACTTTTGCCTCATATTTTTGTTGCTACATCCTTTTAGTTAATAGAATGTATCATTAGGTAATAAGCCTCTCCACTCTTCAAGTTTTGTTTTTTCTTTTAAGCTGGCTTTAACACATTATAATGCTTTCTTTTGGTTAATGTTTTCTTAAAGTGTCTTTTTGCATTCAATTTTTTAGTACACTTATGTTTTGGTGTCTTCTTGTAAACAAGAACCTGTGTCTGGNTTAACTGTATTTTTTAGATACTCTTGTTCTTTGCCTACCTGTCAATAATTAAGGAAAATGTTTTAATTACAATCTTCTAGGAACTTCCTGCTATAGTTCTATCAACTTTTGCCTCATATTTTTGTTGCTACATCCTTTTAGTTAATAGAATGTATCATTAGGTAATAAGCCTCTCCACTCTTCAAGTTTTGTTTTTTCTTTTAAGCTGGCTTTAACACATTATAATGCTTTCTTTTGGTTAATGTTTTCTTAAAGTGTCTTTTTGCATTCAATTTTTTAGTACACTTATGTTTTGGTGTCTTCTTGTAAACAAGAACCTGTTAAAATCCAAACTTTTAAAATCCAAACTCTAAATCTTTTAACTAGTGAGTTTAGTCCATATAGTTTTATCGTAAGTATGGAGATCTATGGGATTATTATCCACTGTGGTGCCCAAATGGGGTGCTTCTCTATCAGATGGGTGCCCCCAAATGTGAGACAACCATCACGTGGAAGCTGGTGGCGCTGGGGGTGAAAGAATTCACTTGAGGAAGAACAAAGGAATTAGAAGTTTACTGAATGCACAGCAAGGGGGTGGTGGGCAGGACAGCATAGGAAAGGCTGTCTGCAAGGAGGCAAAGGGGGGGTGGCTGTTTTTAAAGGGGGAAGGTGAAGAGGTAAGGCCACCTATGGAATTCTCCCTTTTTTTGGTAATTGTGCCTGGTTGTAAGTAGCCCATTGATTAGTTAGGGTCTGTATTCTGAGGTGGGTGGACTGATGTCCTCTCCTGTATTCAGCCAGGCAGTCACTGTGGTCCTTTCTACATTCCATTGCTCAAGCAGCCTCTACACTGGCCCCTGACAGATTGATAACAACAAATCTTTGGCATTTGGGTGGAGGTCTCATCTTCAATAGCTTCTTCCTGCTGAATGAGGAGCATAGAGATGTCCCTAACTAAACTTCTTAGTTCATCATGGGTTCTGTGCACTTATGATCAGAGAATGGCATTATATTAATGTGCTGATAGGTGATTTGAGTGAAATTCTTTGGTGGTCAGGTCCATGGAATTTGGAGAAGGGGACCCTCCAAAGGTATGGGCTGGAATCCCTGTTGAACCATCATTCATATATGCAATTGTTAGATTCTAGAAGAGACAAATTTAACAAAGAGATTAAAGAGAGAGGGACCAATAATTAGGAGTAGGAGTATTGAGGCCAGGAGTCCTAAGAAGGGAAGAAACCAGGAGAGCCAAGAACAGGTTTCTTTCCAGGAAAACCATCTTTGTCTTGCATGGTCCCGGAAGGAGGAAACCAAAAGAAGGTTACAATGAGAAAGACAAAGCTTAAGCCCAAAAAGATTGATTGTATTATGAGAGCAGGACATCAAGGTGGGAGCAGGTCCAGGTAAGTTATGATTTCTGAACAAGTAAATTCAGAAAAGTCACCCTGAGGGAAAAGGTTGAGAATGAAGTCTTGGAATTGGGAGGGAAAAATCCTGCAAGTTTTGGGAGGTAAGTATTCAGGGAGATTTTCTAAGATAATATCATAGATTGAGTGAATGCGAGAGTAGGGATTGGCAATGGGCCAGATTCATGGGTCCCTAGGTCTCTGGGTATGTATCACCTGAATATTGTTTGAATAACAGGCGAAGATCTCCAACCTGCTTGTAGCTGTACTTGGAGGAGGGCTCCTTATCTGGGGCCAGAGCAGTCTTGGTTTTAGAAAGAGGGATCCACAGGAGAACCTGTGAAGTTTTACCACTGTTGGAGTGGTCAAGAGTACCTGATAGGGCCCGGTCCAGACAGGTTCGAATGGCTTTTTGTCCTGCAAAGCGTCTTATGGTCTACATGATCCCTGGAGGTAAGTTTTGGATATATGTTATATAATAAGAAAGAGGGGTCAGGTTTTGGATTCTACTAGTTTTGGTGGTCAGTAATGGTGGAGATAGTTCGCACTAGTGGACAAAAATCTTCCTCAAATCCAGAAGTTTAACCAATCCTTAAAGGAAAGAGAGGGATGGATTAAAGCACCAACTTCTAGTAACCCTGTCACATTTTTGTGGTAATCCTTGAGCTTCAGTAAGGATATCAAAGGCCACTTGGTTTTGGAGGGCCATCTTTTTAATTTGTGGATGACTGCACATCAAATTTAAAGGTGGCTGCTGTATGGTTGGCTAACGCCCTCTACTTGCAATATCAATAGAGGTGGCTTCTAGTGGCTAAGGGATAAAACCATCAAGAAGCCTTCTTTGAGGTCTAGCCTTAACAATGTATTAATTATGGGGGATCACTGGCAAGTGGAAGAAGACTTGTCTCAGGGGATGAGGGCTTCCCCAAGTGCATCACCTAATTCAAATCATAAGGAAAGTGGGGACATCCATTATTTCTGCAAGTCCACAGTTAACTCCATGGAGGGGGGTATACCCTGGCTTTTAGGGAACAATTTTGTCATTACAGCCACACAGAATTGGTCATGGTGCTAGCTGAGTTATACAGTTGTTGGGGAATCAATCCCATTTTCTAGCTGTTCAAATAATCATATGTTCATGGGGTCCTGTCATTATCCCTACAGAACAAAAAGCATGAAGATGTTCTATACATGAGCTATTGTGGCAATTTCTCTGTAGTTCACCTCAACTTGTCTATCTTAGGCAAACAACAAAGACAAACAGAACTAGAATTTAACATCCAAAAAGTTGGGTTATTGAAACATAATTTTTCTCCCTAAAATTACCTTTATTTCCAGAGAAAGCCAAATCAAGACTACTTTGTTTGCAAAACAAATCCAATTTTTAACAAACCTGGCATAATTATTTACATAAGTTCAGCAAGAATAGCAACTGGCCATACAGATCTTTCAAAATCTGCTTTGCTGGAATTTTTCACAAGGAATCTTGATTGAACTTTCAGTAGTCTCCTTAGGTCAGAAGCCAACCCAAGTCCTTCCATCAGACATGCCTGCAATACCTGTAGATTTGGGTGAATTCCTCTTCTTGAGGTCCCCAAATATCTTGAGGTTCCTGCACCTGCCAGGAAGTGACATTCTTTAATCACCTGACAAGACTGCTGGGAATTCTGTAAGGAAAGTATCAGTCCAACATTTCCAAGGGGCTTCTTGGCTCCATGTTTCATAATCAACCTAAGTTCCTTAAAGCATTTGGGCCATATCTGAGTCTATGCATGTCTCTCTCAAATACAACATTCCAGTCAAAGCCTTGGTAAAATGACCAATGTTTCCAATGGTGTCTTGTTATAAGAACAGATTCTTACTGAACTTATGCAAATGATTATGATTGTCATGTTAGAAAGAATACTCACTGACACCTTTTGAATTTCAGAGGGTTCAGGTGAGAGAGAAAAGTTAAATGCTTGAATTTGTTCACAAATGAATACTTTATCACATTTTTGTAAGTCAAAGATACCTTAAGAGAAAGTTTCTTTAATTTGGAAGAGCAAACATTACAGAACCAGCATGTTTCAAAGTTATAAAAACTACAATCATCTTTCTTAATTCCGTTAGTCCTGTGTTACTAATTCTTACTCAGTTTGAATGCAGCTTTTTAATTCCGGAAATTCTTACCCATTTCAGTTTTCTGATCTTAAAGATATCATACAACAGTATTTGTCCTAAAAGTCCTTTTTATGAATCCCCTTGAAGATCAAACACATTTTGTAGGAGAACAAGAAAAATTCTAAATGACAAAAAACTCAGAAATGGACATTGTGAATGATCTAATAAGAGAGTTCATTAGGATGCAATTGGCAAGGAACTTCAGTTATTTCTGTGACACACAATATTTCAAAAATCAGAATTCAAGTGGGATGACCTTATGCCAGAACATAACATACCAAATAAATAAGACTAATAAGTCAAAAACACTTCATTTACAATTTAAATTTTGGGAAAGTTTGTTAAAGGATTATGGATCATTAAAAACCTTTTAAAGACAAAACATAGAAACTGTTTTTTCTGGGCAAAGAGAAAACGTTACGTTTTCTTATCAAAAGCAGACCAACAATTCAAGAAACCTTTCTATTTTAACAGAAAGAAAGCAGAATTTCAATCTTAACACCAGCATACTTGTAAAATTCATTCATTTCAGGGGGCGCCTGGGTGGCTCAGTTGGTTAAGCTTCTGCCTTCAGCTCAGCTCATGATCCCAGAGTCCTGGGATCCAGACCCATGTTGGGCTCTCTGCTCAGCAGAAGCCTTCTTCTCTCTCTCCCTGCCTCTCCCCCTGCCTGGGGGGGATAATTAAATCTTATATAAAAAAAAAATAAAGTCCATTCATTTAAATATTAGTCTGTCCTGACCACACATAAACTTCCTTTCCAAAGATTTCCCTTCACAAAACTTCTACAGCTTTCGTCTGCATTCAGATCTGTCCCAAGTCACTTCTCTCCAAACAACCAGTGTCATTTTAGGACAAAATTACTTACTCTTACCTACATCAAAAATGTATTCTCATTCCTTATATCTTTCTTACACATGGAGTTGCTTCCCTTGTTTCCATCAGTCTTAATTTAGCAATATGTAACTCTTAGAAACCTTAGTCTCCAGTGAAAACTAAGTAGTAACCAATGGTGAACTGTTACACCAGGACTCGTTAGATGGCAAATTTATGAATCAATTAAGCAGAACAGACCCAAATATCCTCAGTTTCTTTGAAATAAGTCAAAAACGCAAACCTGCGTTCAGTAATCAATGCTTTAGTATTTTATCTCATTTAGAAAAGACTTAGATGTCCAGTGAATTCAATCCAATATATCATCCAAGCAAAACTTTTATAAAGTTTCAGGTTACCAAAGACTTTGAAAGCTTTCTTAATAATTACCTATGAAAACTCTGAGACAGACAAAATTAACCATCATTTTAAGTCCTCTTTTGCTGACAACTGCAACAGGGGTAACACGAGCTTATTTGACCTTCAGTAATCCTTGGTAGAATAAAAGCTACAATTAGTTTAAATACTGAATTATGTGCCACCTAGGTCCACTTAAAAGTCAATCAATTTGTCCCCCATTATCAGTTTTTATCTGGGGAACCACTGGGGAAATCTGAAGTGGGTGGTGTATGTAGGCCACACCTAAGGTGGTACAGAGACAGGAGGAGGAAGGGGAGTCAGAAGAGGGGAAGTGTTGCCAGAAGGCAGAGAAAAAGGACTCTGGGTTCTAACGCTTGGCTGAGCAGATGCCATGTTTTTTCGCCAACAAGAGGAAATAGGCAGTCCATGTCCCATGGAGAAGACAGGGAACTTCCCCAAAACAAAGGGTGTTTAGCAGCTGCTTGGGAATGTTTCTTAAAAGGCCTGGTCCAGAGACAGACTAACCATAGTTGGCTCTAATGATCATAGACATTAAACCAGGCAACGAATGAGGGAGAAGCCTCTATTAGGAGGAGGAAGAATGAGGGTCAGCGTCCCAGAACCCAGGTCAGTACCAGGGTTAGCCTGCCAAAGTCCAAGAAGAGAGTCCCAGGAAGAGAAGGGGAGTCACCTAGTGGGAAAGACCGGCTGCTGATTCCCAAAGGGGAATCCTGCCAAATGGAATGGATCTCTGATTTGGGGTCGCAATTTCAGTCATGGCGACCGCTGACATGAAGAAGGACTGGACTTAATAGGAAGCGAGGGACTCTTCTGATGGTGTCGCACCTCGGGGAGAAGTCACAGCAAATACGGGGCGTCTGACTCTTTTGGGGTGGGACGTTGGGATATCCCGCCAAGAAGATCCCCACAAATGGCATGGCACTTCCTGTGGGGGTGTCTCCTCTTAAGGGGGTGAGCCGGCACTGCTCGGCCAGACTGGTGGGAAGGGAGAAGGACTCACCACTCACACACGCAGGACCGGGTTCTCCCGCAGATCAAGATGGCGGCCAGATCCTCTGGAAGAGAGGACAAGGGGCGGAGACCAAAGAAGCAGGCGACGGAGAGCCAGCCGGTGTCCAGAAACAGTCTCAACCGAGTCCCTAACGAGTGCGGATTTGCCCTGAGGGAACTGCCAATTGTCCCGGACATGGGAGCCGACCTCAGGAGGGAATGAGAGAACAGAGAAAAGGGGTCCTTCGCCCTCACAGGCGGACTGTCTGACCGGCTCATCCCCAGACCTTCAGGCCACACCCACGAGCCGCCCTGGCAGAAGATCCTCAGTTGTCTGAGGAGGACCAGGGTTAGCCTGCCAAAGCCCAAGAAGAGAAAGGACAGGGAGGAAAGGGCCCCTCCTAAGGGGCACGGGCCGTCCAGCTGGTTCCCCCTTGTGGCTTCAGATCCTTACTGAGGAGTCATCGTGGCTGCAGGTCGTCAGCCCCCCAAGGAGTGCTAGACTCAGTCCCCTGAGGAAGAGTCCAGACCAGCACAGGCTCCTCCTGAGGGGTGCTCCCAAATGTAGGGCAACCATTGGGTAGAAGCTGGTGGCACAGGCCTTGGAAGGATTCACCTGAGGCAGAACAAAGGAGACTTACTGAATACACCACAAGGGAGGCAGTCAGCAGGACAGCACAGGAGAAGCTGTCTGCTAGGAGGCAATGGGTGGGGGCTGTTTTTAAAGGGGGAAGGTGAGAAGGTAACGCCACCTATGGCATTCTACCGTTTTTGGTAACTTTGCCTGGTTGTAAGTAGCCCATTGATTAGTTAGGGTCTATGGATGTTCTGAGGTGGGTGGGCTGATGGCCTCCCCTGGATTCAGCCAGGTGGTCGCTTTGGCCCTTTCTACAGTCCACTGCTCAAGCCTGTTTGCCTAAAAGCAGCTTCTGCATCTACCATCTTAAATCTTTAAGCATCTCCCGGATCTTTCTTTCTCCTTATTTGTGACTTTATTCAAAACTATTTTTGTGTGAGTCTTCGTGTGGCAAAACTTCTTAGGCCTTGAATGTCTAGAAATAGTTTTCATGAAATTATTTAATGAGAGGGGTGTCTGGGTGGCTCAGTTAAGTGTCCAACTCTTGATTTTGGCTCAGGTCATTATCTCAGGGTC
>NC_048235.1:6441222-6471640 GCF_002007445.2 Ailuropoda melanoleuca | reverse complement strand
ATCACGCCCTGAGCTGAAGGCAGAGATGCTTAATGACTAAGCCACCCAGGCGCCCCTGAAGTAATTGCTTTAACTCAAGTTTTTACTTTGATTTTTTTCCATTGGATTTGTTTTAATGTTAAAACACAGGAAAGCCAAACTCAGAGGTTTTAAACACAAAACCTAGATGGGACTATTTTAACGATAATACAAACTTCAAAGAGCTTATCCTTCTATTTAAAATGAAAAGCAATATGAGACTTAAGGGGGAGACTTTGGAAGGGTTAATGGGTAGTAAAGTAACAAAGCAAGCAATATACAAATAGAAGGATAGATAAAAATTCTCATTTATGAAAAAATGTGATAATAAACAGCAACAAAACAAACTGAGCAAAAAAAATAAGGCATTTGACTCTGATGGTTATTACTGCATTGCATTTTTCTTGAGTTCTGAGAGTAGAAAAAGCAAAGCTATTTTTCTGTTCATGATTAACTTCAGACTCATAAAAGCACATCCTGTATAATGTAGGCATTGAAATTTGAGACTTTTTGTGGCCTAGTACTGATCAATTTTTTAAATTTTCTAAAAGGAGGGAAAACATATATTTAAAAAATTATTAAAAGCAGAACTTTATATATGCAGAGGTTCACCCTTGTTAACTGTATTTTTTAGATACTCTTGTTCTTTGCCTACCTGTCAATAATTAAGGAAAATGTTTTAATTACAATCTTCTAGGAACTTCCTGCTATAGTTCTATCAACTTTTGCCTCATATTTTTGTTGCTACATCCTTTTAGTTAATAGAATGTATCATTAGGTAATAAGCCTCTCCACTCTTCAAGTTTTGTTTTTTCTTTTAAGCTGGCTTTAACACATTATAATGCTTTCTTTTGGTTAATGTTTTCTTAAAGTGTCTTTTTGCATTCAATTTTTTAGTACACTTATGTTTTGGTGTCTTCTTGTAAACAAGAACCTGTGTCTGGAACTTTTAAAATCCAAACTCTAAATCTTTTAACTAGTGAGTTTAGTCCATATAGTTTTATCGTAAGTATGGAGATCTATGGGATTATTATCCACTGTGGTGCCCAAATGGGGTGCTTCTCTATCAGATGGGTGCCCCCAAATGTGAGACAACCATCACGTGGAAGCTGGTGGCGCTGGGGGTGAAAGAATTCACTTGAGGAAGAACAAAGGAATTAGAAGTTTACTGAATGCACAGCAAGGGGGTGGTGGGCAGGACAGCATAGGAAAGGCTGTCTGCAAGGAGGCAAAGGGGGGGTGGCTGTTTTTAAAGGGGGAAGGTGAAGAGGTAAGGCCACCTATGGAATTCTCCCTTTTTTTGGTAATTGTGCCTGGTTGTAAGTAGCCCATTGATTAGTTAGGGTCTGTATTCTGAGGTGGGTGGACTGATGTCCTCTCCTGTATTCAGCCAGGCAGTCACTGTGGTCCTTTCTACATTCCATTGCTCAAGCAGCCTCTACACTGGCCCCTGACAGATTGATAACAACAAATCTTTGGCATTTGGGTGGAGGTCTCATCTTCAATAGCTTCTTCCTGCTGAATGAGGGGCATAGAGATGTCCCTAACTAAACTTCTTAGTTCATCATGGGTTCTGTGCACTTATAGATCAGAGAATGGCATTATATTAATGTGCTGATAGGTGATTTGAGTGAAATTCTTTGGTGGTCAGGTCCATGGAATTTGGAGAAGGGGACCCTCCAAAGGTATGGGCTGGAATCCCTGTTGAACCATCATTCATATATGCAATTGTTAGATTCTAGAAGAGACAAATTTAACAAAGAGATTAAAGAGAGAGGGACCAATAATTAGGAGTAGGAGTATTGAGGCCAGGAGTACTAAGAAGGGAAGAAACCAGGAGAGCCAAGAACAGGTTTCTTTCCAGGAAAACCATCTTTGTCTTGCATGGTCCCGGAAGGAGGAAACCAAAAGAAGGTTACAATGAGAAAGACAAAGCTTAAGCCCAAAAAGATTGATTGTATTATGAGAGCAGGACATCAAGGTGGGAGCAGGTCCAGGTAAGTTATGATTTCTGACCAAGTAAATTCAGAAAAGTCACCCTGAAGGAAAAGGTTGAGAATGAAGTCTTGGAATTGGGAAGGAAAAATCCTGCAAGTTTTGGGAGGTAAGTATTCAGGGAGATTTTCTAAGATAATATCATAGAT
Source organism: Ailuropoda melanoleuca (assembly GCF_002007445.2). Lineage (NCBI taxonomy): Eukaryota > Metazoa > Chordata > Mammalia > Carnivora > Ursidae > Ailuropoda > Ailuropoda melanoleuca. Next base: position 6,469,478 of record NC_048235.1, on the reverse strand, counting down.
TGAGTGAATGCGAGAGTAGGGATTGGCAATGGGCCAGATTCATGGGTCCCTAGGTCTCTGGGTATGTATCACCTGAATATTGTTTGAATAACAGGCGAAGGTCTCCAACCTGCTTGTAGCTGTACTTGGAGGAGGGCTCCTTATCTGGGGCCAGAGCAGTCTTGGTTTTAGAAAGAGGGATCCACAGGAGAACCTGTGAAGTTTTACCACTGTTGGAGTGGTCAAGAGTACCTGATAGGGCCCGGCCCAGACAGGTTCGAATGGCTTTTTGTCCTGCAAAGCGTCTTATGGTCTACATGATCCCTGGAGGTAAGTTTTGGATATATGTTATATAATAAGAAAGAGGGGTCAGGTTTTGGATTCTACTAGTTTTGGTGGTCAGTAATGGTGGAGATAGTTTGCACTAGTGGACAAAAATCTTCCTCAAATCCAGGAGTTTAACCAATCCTTAAAGGAAAGAGAGGGATGGATTAAAGCACCAACTTCTAGTAACCCTGTCACATTTTTGTGGTAATCCTTGAGCTTCAGTAAGGATATCAAAGGCCACTTGGTTTTGGAGGGCCATCTTTTTAATTTGTGGATGACTGCACATCAAATTTAAAGGTGGCTGCTGTATGGTTGGCTAACGCCCTCTACATGCAATATCAATAGAGGTGGCTTCTAGTGGCTAAGGGATAAAACCATCAAGAAGCCTTCTTTGAGGTCTAGCCTTAACAATGTATTAATTATGGGGGATCACTGGCAAGTGGAAGAAGACTTGTCTCAGGGGATGAGGGCTTCCCCAAGTGCATCACCTAATTCAAATCATAAGGAAAGTGGGGACATCCATTATTTCTGCAAGTCCACAGTTAACTCCATGGAGGGGGGTATACCCTGGCTTTTAGGGAACAATTTTGTCATTACAGCCACACAGNCCTGGCTTTTAGGGAACAATTTTGTCATTACAGCCACAATTGGTCATGGTGCTAGCTGAGTTATACAGTTGTTGGGGAATCAATCCCATTTTCTAGCTGTTCAAATAATCATATGTCCATGGGGTCCTGTCATTATCCCTACAGAACAAAAAGCATGAAGATGTTCTATACATGAGCTATTGTGGCAAATTTTCTGCAGTTCACCTCAACTTGTCTATCTTAGGCAAACAACAAAGACAAACAGAACTAGAATTTAACATCCAAAAAGGTGGGTTATTAAAACATAATTTTTCTCCCTAAAATTACCTTTATTTCCAGAGAAAGCCAAATCAAGACTACTTTGTTTGCAAAACAAATCCAATTTTTAACAAACCTGGCCTAATTATTTACATAAGTTCAGCAAGAATAGCAACTGGCCATACAGATCTTTCAAAATCTGCTTTGCTGGAATTTTTCACAAGGAATCTTGATTGAACTTTCAGTAGTCTCCTTAGGTCAGAAGCCAACCCAAGTCCTTCCATCAGACATGCCTGCAATACCTGTAGATTTGGGTGAATTCCTCTTCTTGAGGTCCCCAAATATCTTGAGGTTCCTGCACCTGCCAGGAAGTGACATTCTTTAATCACCTGACAAGACTGCTGGGAATTCTGTAAGGAAAGGATCAGTCCAACATTTCCAAGGGGCTTCTTGGCTCCATGTTTCATAATCAACCTAAGTTCCTTAAAGCATTTGGGCCATATCTGAGTCTATGCATGTCTCTCTCAAATACAACATTCCAGTCAAAGCCTTGGTAAAATGACCAATGTTTCCAATGGTGTCTTGTTATAAGAACAGATTCTTACTGAACTTATGCAAATGATTATGATTGTCATGTTAGAAAGAATACTCACTGACACCTTTTGAATTTCAGAGGGTTCAGGTGAGAGAGAAAAGTTAAATGCTTGAATTTGTTCACAAATGAATACTTTATCACATTTTTGTAAGTCAAAGATACCTTAAGAGAAAGTTTCTTTAATTTGGAAGAGCAAACATTACAGAACCAGCATGTTTCAAAGTTATAAAAACTACAATCATCTTTCTTAATTCCGTTAGTCCCTGTGTTACTAATTCTTACTCAGTTTGAATGCAGCTTTTTAATTCCGGAAATTCTTACCCATTTCAGTTTTCTGATCTTAAAGATATCATACAACAGTATTTGTCCTAAAAGTCCTTTTTATGAATCCCCTTGAAGATCAAACACATTTTGTAGGAGAACAAGAAAAATTCTAAATGACAAAAAACTCAGAAATGGACATTGTGAATGATCTAATAAGAGAGTTCATTAGGATGCAATTGGCAAGGAACTTCAGTTATTTCTGTGACACACAATATTTCAAAAATCAGAATTCAAGTGGGATGACCTTATGCCAGAACATAACATACCAAATAAATAAGACTAATAAGTCAAAAACACTTCATTTACAATTTAAATTTTGGGAAAGTTTGTTAAAGGATTATGGATCATTAAAAACCTTTTAAAGACAAAACATAGAAACTGTTTTTTCTGGGCAAAGAGAAAACGTTACGTTTTCTTATCAAAAGCAGACCAACAATTCAAGAAACCTTTCTATTTTAACAGAAAGAAAGCAGAATTTCAATCTTAACACCAGCATACTTGTAAAATTCATTCATTTCAGGGGGCGCCTGGGTGGCTCAGTTGGTTAAGCTTCTGCCTTCAGCTCAGCTCATGATCCCAGAGTCCTGGGATCCAGACCCATGTTGGGCTCTCTGCTCAGCAGAAGCCTTCTTCTCTCTCTCCCTGCCTCTCCCCCTGCCTGGGGGGGATAATTAAATCTTATATAAAAAAAAAATAAAGTCCATTCATTTAAATATTAGTCTGTCCTGACCACACATAAACTTCCTTTCCAAAGATTTCCCTTCACAAAACTTATACAGCTTTCGTCTGCATTCAGATCTGTCCCAAGTCACTTCTCTCCAAACAACCAGTGTCATTTTAGGACAAAATTGCTTACTCTTACCTACATCAAAAATGTATTCTCATTCCTTATATCTTTCTTACACATGGAGTTGCTTCCCTTATTTCCATCAGTCTTAATTTAGCAATATGTAACTCTTAGAAACCTTAGTCTCCAGTGAAAACTAAGTAGTAACCAATGGTGAACTGTTACACCAGGACTCGTTAGATGGCAAATTTATGAATCAATTAAGCAGAACAGACCCAAATATCCTCAGTTTCTTTGAAATAAGTCAAAAACGCAAACCTGCGTTCAGTAATCAATGCTTTAGTATTTTATCTCATTTAGAAAAGACTTAGATGTCCAGTGAATTCAATCCAATATATCATCCAAGCAAAACTTTTATAAAGTTTCAGGTTACCAAAGACTTTGAAAGCTTTCTTAATAATTACCTATGAAAACTCTGAGACAGACAAAATTAACCATCATTTTAAGTCCTCTTTTGCTGACAACTGCAACAGGGGTAACACGAGCTTATTTGACCTTCAGTAATCCTTGGTAGAATAAAAGCTACAATTAGTTTAAATACTGAATTATGTGCCACCTAGGTCCACTTAAAAGTCAATCAATTTGTCCCCCATTATCAGTTTTTATCTGGGGAACCACTGGGGAAATCTGAAGTGGGTGGTGTATGTAGGCCACACCTAAGGTGGTACAGAGACAGGAGGAGGAAGGGGAGTCAGAAGAGGGGAAGTGTTGCCAGAAGGCAGAGAAAAAGGACTCTGGGTTCTAACGCTTGGCTGAGCAGATGCCATGTTTTTTCGCCAACAAGAGGAAATAGGCAGTCCATGTCCCATGGAGAAGACAGGGAACTTCCCCAAAACAAAGGGTGTTTAGCAGCTGCTTGGGAATGTTTCTTAAAAGGCCTGGTCCAGAGACAGACTAACCATAGTTGGCTCTAATGATCATAGACATTAAACCAGGCAACGAATGAGGGAGAAGCCTCTATTAGGAGGAGGAAGAATGAGGGTCAGCGTCCCAGAACCCAGGTCAGTACCAGGGTTAGCCTGCCAAAGTCCAAGAAGAGAGTCCCAGGAAGAGAAGGGGAGTCACCTAGTGGGAAAGACCGGCTGCTGATTCCCAAAGGGGAATCCTGCCAAATGGAATGGATCTCTGATTTGGGGTCGCAATTTCAGTCATGGCGACCGCTGACATGAAGAAGGACTGGACTTAATAGGAAGCGAGGGACTCTTCTGATGGTGTCGCACCTCGGGGAGAAGTCACAGCAAATACGGGGCGTCTGACTCTTTTGGGGTGGGACGTTGGGATATCCCGCCAAGAAGATCCCCACAAATGGCATGGCACTTCCTGTGGGGGTGTCTCCTCTTAAGGGGGTGAGCCGGCACTGCTCGGCCAGACTGGTGGGAAGGGAGAAGGACTCACCACTCACACACGCAGGACCGGGTTCTCCCGCAGATCAAGATGGCGGCCAGATCCTCTGGAAGAGAGGACAAGGGGCGGAGACCAAAGAAGCAGGCGACGGAGAGCCAGCCGGTGTCCAGAAACAGTCTCAACCGAGTCCCTAACGAGTGCGGATTTGCCCTGAGGGAACTGCCAATTGTCCCGGACATGGGAGCCGACCTCAGGAGGGAATGAGAGAACAGAGAAAAGGGGTCCTTCGCCCTCACAGGCGGACTGTCTGACCGGCTCATCCCCAGACCTTCAGGCCACACCCATGAGCCGCCCTGGCAGAAGATCCTCAGTTGTCTGAGAAGGACCAGGGTTAGCCTGCCAAAGCCCAAGAAGAGAAAGGACAGGGAGGAAAGGGCCCCTCTTAAGGGGCACGGGCCGTCCAGCTGGTTCCCCCTTGTGGCTTCAGATCCTTACTGAGGAGTCATCGTGGCTGCAGGTCGTCAGCTCCCCAAGGAGTGCTAGACTCAGTCCCCTGAGGAAGAGTCCAGACCAGCACAGGCTCCTCCTGAGGGGTGCTCCCAAATGTAGGGCAACCATTGGGTAGAAGCTGGTGGCACAGGCCTTGGAAGGATTCACCTGAGGCAGAACAAAGGAGACTTACTGAATACACCACAAGGGAGGCAGTCAGCAGGACAGCACAGGAGAAGCTGTCTGCTAGGAGGCAATGGGTGGGGGCTGTTTTTAAAGGGGGAAGGTGAGAAGGTAACGCCACCTATGGCATTCTACCGTTTTTGGTAACTTTGCCTGGTTGTAAGTAGCCCATTGATTAGTTAGGGTCTATGGATGTTCTGAGGTGGGTGGGCTGATGGCCTCCCCTGGATTCAGCCAGGTGGTCGCTTTGGCCCTTTCTACAGTCCACTGCTCAAGCCTGTTTGCCTAAAAGCAGCTTCTGCATCTACCATCTTAAATCTTTAAGCATCTCCCGGATCTTTCTTTCTCCTTATTTGTGACTTTATTCAAAACTATTTTTGTGTGAGTCTTCGTGTGGCAAAACTTCTTAGGCCTTGAATGTCTAGAAATAGTTTTCATGAAATTATTTAATGAGAGGGGTGTCTGGGTGGCTCAGTTAAGTGTCCAACTCTTGATTTTGGCTCAGGTCATTATCTCAGGGTCGTGAGATCGAGCCCTTCATGGGGCTCTGTGTTGAGTAGGGAGTCTGCTTGAGATTCTCTCTCTCCCACCCCCTCTCTCCCCCATGCAGTCTCTCTCTCAAATAAATAAATAAATGAGAAATGATGGGTAACTTGGCTGAATATGAAATCCTGGGTTCTAAATTATTTTTCTATAATACTTTGAGAGTACTAATTCAGTCATCTTGCATGCAGTTGTTGAAAAACATTTATTAAACTGGTATTTAATCTACTTAATAGAATCTGTGTATGCTTTTAGGTTCTAATCTATATATCCTTACATTTTACTATAATTTGAATAAGTGTTTGATTTGGGCATTTTTTCCCCCTCATCTTTCCTCTTTGACACTTTATGGACACTTCTCATCAGAATTAATTTTTTTTTTCCTTCTATTTCTAAAAAATGTATCTTCATTTTTTTGTATCCATTTCTTCTTCTGAAATTTCATTTCTCTCTCTTTGGGGACTCATATCTGTATATCAGAACTTACACTTTCATTCTACATATCAACTTTTTAATTATATGTTCTATTTTTTTTTTCCTCCTTCCCTCTGGGAGTTTTCCTGAGTGACTGATGTCTTAATTCATTCTTTTGCTCTCTATAACTGCTATTCATGTTGCACTCTTAAACTATTTTTTTAGTTCATATCTCTACTCTTTACTTATCTTCCATATTCGTCTAGTATAACATGAGCAATGCCTTTCTCTCTCTCTCGATATATTTATTGTGCTAATTTTTATTTCTTGTTCTTTTTCTTGTGGTATTTCTGGTTCCCATGGGATCTATAATATGCTAGGATGTTTTCCTTTTGAAAAAGTTGTGCTCCTCCAATGTCTTGGTATTTTGGTCCATGAGTTCTTTTTTCCTCCAGGAGATACTGGCTACTCTATCAGACAATGTGCATAAAGGCCAGATGCCAGTCTTATTTATGAGCTCACAAAATGTAGTGGGGGAGCCTCAGGTTTGGGGCTCCAGGCACCAGACACCATGGTCAATAACCCCCAGCTCCATCAAACAACTCCCTAGGTTCTTGTGGCCTTTGAAAGAGGAGCTTTAGGAGACACTCAGACAATGTCACTGGCTCTGTGATAAGCCAAAAAAAAGGAAGTGCCTTGGCAGGGAGGTAACAACCTGAAGTCAGTTAGTCCCACGTGATTTCTCAGTTCCTGTCAAGCACAGAGCTCCTGCCCTGCACTGATTTTACCCCCAGAGACTCCTGGGCCAGAGGTGTAAGTTACTACAGGCACGATGAGGGGACTGCTTGTCCAGAGGCACAGTGGTACTCAGCTTCAAGAGTTCTTTCTTTTATTTCACCCTCTACCATCCATAACAGTTTTTTTCCCACTCAGGCCAAAGCCATTGCATCTTTCCAACATCCGTTAGAAAGGTCAACATCAACCATTCTCAGGGGTCTCTTGTAATTTTCCAGGTGTTCAAGTTGGTTTGCTTTTTCATGCCAGTCTTGCATATCTAAATTATTACTTGGATACGTGGATAGAATGATGTAAGTATAGTCACTGATGACAATATAAAACTCTATTTTGCTGATCTTATGAATTGGACATTTTTCTAAAATATTGTCAAGCATTAAAACTACTAGAAAAAACATGTTTTTTTTCCATATTTACTTCATAACCAGTTTCCTATAACTCACCAGAAAGTACTATTTTACTGAAAGGTAGACCAGATGGAGAATGGCAGGTACCCAGATACACTGAGAAGGAGCTGACCCCATGGATGGAAGCAGCAGGGCCAGAAATGCATGCTTCTACCAACATAGGAGGCAATAATGATGCCTTCTAACATATATTTGTAAATGCTATTCATTTTATATTTTCCTTCCAGAATCATTTATTTTAGTATACTGGGAAAATACACAAAAGACCAAAGAAGAAAACAGTTGCCCATAATCTCACCAAAGTTATTAGCATTATTAAAAGTCCATGTAGATCTTCTAGGAAATTGTCTGCTTCTTTCTGACATACTTATCAATTTGGTTTAAGAAGTTAGATTATACTGTATACCTAATTTTATAATTGTATTTGATTAATATTCTATGAAAATATTTAAATATCATTAAATACTCTTTTCTAAAATGATAATAAATATTATAGCTGTATAGTATTCCATTATGTAGATAAATAAAAATTAATTAATTTCATAATGGACACCTGAGATGTTTCTAATAGTTTGCCATTACACATGTGGACAAAACCATCTTTTTTACATAAATTACTTTATCTATTTTTAGTTTTTTATTGAGCATGTATTCCTAAGTGGTACAGTGCTAGGTGATTTTTTTACAACTTTTTTCCCCTTGAGATATTACAAACATAGTGAAGTGTATGGATCTTAAATTCATGGCTCAATGAATTTTTACATATGTGTATCCTTGTGTAACTACCAGATACTGTAAGATGTATAACATTTCCAGTTGGGTCAGGTTATGATGGCTACTGATGCATACTGAGAAAAATGTATCAATTTAAATTTTATTTGAGCCTTTTTTCCTTTGTACCCTAATACTGGTTCTTTTCTGCTCAACTCTTACAATTTTGATACACAAATTTGTAGACAATTATTATTGTTATTGTTTGTAGAGTAAACAAAATTACATTTCTCCTAGAGAAAAACAAAAAAACTAATCGTATGTTTTATCACAGTGTTACCTATCTTCCGGTGTCAGCTTATGAATTTGTCTGAATTTTCTTTTGAGAGATTTTGTTACAATCAGTCCTATAGTATTGAGTCCTCTCAGTGTGGGACAAAAAAAAGATAAAAATTCTAATGATGTTTTACTAAAAAATTAAGTATAGCAATTTGTTGGCATTTAAATTTTTGAATATAAAAAAATTAACAACAATTATCCTTCCCAACATAACTTAGAAATTTCTACCAGTTTTGTATACCATTTAAAGTTATTTGTGGCTAACAGTCTATCATTTTTACAACTGTTGAAAGAATAAGTCAAAGATAAATACAAGAAAAGAGCGGTAGCAGGCCAACACTGGAAACTACAGAATTAAGTCATTGTCAAAAATCCAACACAGTTATCTCCATGAGGCAGTATTAATTCACATCATTCACGTGTAAGGTTCTGAAGAGCAATATGAATGGCTGTGGAAATAAAACTGTATCTACCTGGGGTGCCTGGGTGGCGCAGTTGTTAAGCATCTGCCTTCAGCTCAGGGCGTTATCCCGGCGTTCTGGGATCCAGCCCCACATCAGTCTCCTCTGCTATGAGCCTGCTTCTTCCTCTCCCACTCACCCTGCTTGTGTTCCCTCTCTCACTGGCTGTCTCTATCTCTGTTAAATAAATAAATAAAATCTTAAAAAAAAAACAAACTGTATCTACTTGACTCTATAGTTGAAAAGGAGGTGTATAACAAAGCTAAAGGCCACGAAAATTTTTGAGAGCCCAGGAAAGTGATATTATGAGATCAAATAAAAATACATATGCTCAATTGTATAAAAATTTCAAAGAATACTTAGTAGTGTAAAGCTCATCCAAATGACCGTTCACAAATGGAGAACCCCAAGAATACTTGATTAATAAAGATTTTAGAAGGTAAGATGAGATGAGAATGTCTGAAAAACAAAATCAGAGATCTAAAGAAGTTACCCATCACATTTAATTGAGATTCAAGGTCTCAATGTTTATTCTATTTACATGAGAAAAGAAATGGAGAGCTAGTGCTTTGGGTCACTGTAATGTGCACCCTGGCACCTTCTTCTCTGATTGTTTGCCAGTGTGAGCAGGAAGCTGTTCTTGACTTCCTTCACTGCCTTAGAGCTGATGTCTATAGGAGTTAAAGACTGAAGACAATGTCTCCACAGATGGGACTGTAAATATAGAAACAATTGAGCTGCCCTTTGAATGCAGTTTATTTTCCTGAAAGCAAAAAGAAATCGCTCTCTTTCTGAAGCCTCAGCTGCTTTGGAGACTTCTCTGTCACTGTGAAATCAATCTAGCCAGAGTCATTTTGAAAGTTGGCTATCAGTTTCCTTCATTTCCACATGAAAGCATTTTTTGTCCTATTTCATACCAAAAGCAGACTTGGTGCTACAACCTTCCAGTTAAGATTCTACTTGTTTAATTTTTCAAAATAGTTTTAAGTTCACGTTTGGAAATATATTTCACACACTGTGTCTACAAAGAGCAGAGCTTGTAAGAAAAGCATTTTGAAAATCTCTGGAAACCTCCTAAAACACTAGAGTTGTTTCTTCTACTTGTTAGTCAAGCTGTAAAGTTAAGTCTGGTCATTGCTAGTGGCTCTAGTGCTACCAGTGATATAAATAGATATTCAGAGCAGTTTCTTTCCCAGGTGTGTTTAACAGTCTCCAGAGGACAGGCTGCCATGGAAAGCGCCCTGCTCACCACCAGCGATGGGAAAGACTTTAATGACATAGCTAATTGCTTATTTGTAGGAACCTAGAAAGAAAGTAGCTGTAACATCATTTCCCACATAATTCCAACTGCTCTTCCCAGTCATTCTTAACTCGGGCTGTGTATTTACCGTCCTTACTCTGTATTTCCCATTATTTTACCATAAATAAGCTGGCACCACCATGGGGAGACTACAGATCACCAGAAGGGAAGGAGTCATCAGAAAACTGAAATATATTTAGAGATATATTGATTGAATATTACTAACACAACATTATTGCTTTCCTGAGATGATTGTTGGAAGACACCTGGAACTTGTGTGGTTAAACAGAACGAACAAGGAGAAAATATTGTTCTGGGTTGGAGCCCTAGATTTTGCCTCCATCTTTCAGCTGTGATCACATAATATGTAAACTAGGTATTCATTGCTGCAGGTAACTTTTAATCTAACTTTTGGAGACGTTGAATGTATAAACCAATTATTTCTTTGTTAGAAAAAGCAAGCATTACAATTACACTTTGGGTATTGGAGAAATCAATCCAATTCTTTTCTGAATCTCATAAAGAAACTATAGAGACTTATGCTCAAATATCATATTTGAAATATGATAAGCAAATGGCCTTATTATTTTACAAGGGGTATACATAATTCAGTGTTCATTAATCATTTCTATTTTCATTAGACTTAAGGAAAAAGAAATAACAGGATGGAAGAGGGTAGCCTCGTATTTAGGACAGTGAAATGTGAAAGTTGCTAAATTATTTTCAGAAATTTAAATAAATCAGTTCAGTATACTGTGCTTTTTTGTCTATAGGAAACTGGGGAAATGCATACTTCAGACCAATGTGTAATGACTATGTTAATTGTAATTAGCACTGCAAACATATTATGTTCCAAATGACAAAAGTGGTAACTACTGACCCTACACAGAGCATTCATGTGCTTTTGCTGTTTTTTTTTTTTTGTATGCCAATTAATATAATATAAATGCTGGAAACAATAAAAGTAAAATGTTACTGTATTCTGCTATTCAAATTCAAATAGAGTGGGTGCCTCTCTGTCTCAGTCAGTAGAGCACACAACTCTTGATCTGGGGGTTGTAACTTCAAGCCCCACGTTTGGTGTAAGGATTAATTAAAAATAAAATCTTAAAAAAAGTGATTTTCAAATACATATATTGCCAGAGACAAAGACAATACTGGACTGTAATAAGACACAGCAAAGTTCTTTAATCACATAATTGGCCTCCTCTTTTAAATTTCCACTTAATAATAATTATCTACAAACAAAATTACCAGTAATAATGTTACCCCCACAACATATTGGTTAGAAAGCAGCTGCTTAAATATTTCAGTTTAATATTTAACACATGCTACATATTAACAGTAGCCATGAAGCAGGTTGGCAGCTTTAGCAAGGGTGCTTTACTGGGGGTAGACGAGGTATGACAAGAAAAGACCACATACAACAGCACAGAAAATAGAAGTGACACCTATTTTAGAAAAGATTATGACATGAGGTGGGCGGTAGGCATAAGGATATGACCAAGAAAATATGGTGACCCAGAATGAAAAGGATTATGTTTCTTTCATTTTCTCGGGACTCTACTGGAATAACACGTTTAGGGAAGACAATGATTCACTGGGGTCATCATATGATAAAATTGTAGAGTTAAGCTAGAAAATACTAATGCTAGGTGTATTAGTTTACTTTTGCTGCTGCAACAAATAACTACAAAATTAATGGCTTCAAACAATGCAATTATATCATCTTACAGTTCTGGAGATAAGAAGTATGAAATGGTTTTCATTGGCTTAAATGGAGTTGTCAATAGGGCAACATCTGGAAGCTCTCAGGGAGAATCTGGTTTTTTGCCTTTCCAGCTTCCCAACATTGCCATATTGCATGGCTCATAGTCTTTTATTACTCTAACATCTCCTTCCCTTGTCACATATCCTTCTTTCTCTCTGCCTCTGTCATCACAGTGCCTTCTTTGACTTGGACCCTCCTGTCCACCTCTTTTAATAAGACCTTTGTGATTATATTGAGCCCTCCCGGATAATCCAGTATAATCTCCTGATTTCAAGATCCTTAACTCAGTCACATCCACAAAGTCCCTTTTGCCATGTATAGTAACACATTTGCAGGTTCTAAAAATTAAGATGTGGACATCTTCAAAAGATTATTCATCCCTACCACATGAGGAAAATCAGAAAACTCTTAAAGAAATAGGAAGAATAGCTTCCTCATACTATTAAAATCTAAAAAATTCCAGAAATATCATTATCACTTTATACATGTGCTGACCACCAATACAGGTAGGCATTAGATATTAATAACTGAAATCCCTGAGGGTATGTCTGTGTGTGTGTGTGTGTGTGTGTGTGTGCATGTGCAGGCATGTATGGTAGAAATAACTGACTGATATAGGTAATCTTTAAATGAGCATCCATAGTTTGTTGGAAGCCATAAATATTTCAGTCACTGACGGATGTAAGATAGATTTATATCAACTCTGTTTTTTAAAATTAAAATTCTTCTTTTATCCTTTGCAAGACAATTTACAGGTCCTTTTAGGTAATTTGCTGACAAGATGATAACAATAAGGGACTTGCCATCATAAAATTATCAGTAACCTTCACTGCTCATCACATGCTTTAGAGAAAGAATCTAAATTCCAGTTACCATCTGGTGAGTTAGTGGCTAATAAGAACAGGAGCCAAATCTCCAGCTTCAAATTAGTGTTTCATTATTAAAGACAAAACTGGCCTTACTCCTACCCCAAATGTAAACTGTATTTAGCTACGAACACCTAAGCAGGTGTCAAAATGCGTCACCTTATTTGACCATGTGGTTTTGGAGTGTATGCTGAAATATTTAATTAAAGGTGAGTTTTGTCCTTGAGAATTCTATTTGCTAAATTTAAGTGCTGGTAATATAAATTACACTAAAAAGTTAACAGTTACACCTCAAGCTCATATTAAGTAATAATGGTGTTGAGGGTGTTGAGGGCAAGGAAAACAGACATAACCATTTTTGCCACTAAAGGAAACAAAATAAGCTGTTTTCAACATAGGAGATGCCATGAAGTTACACAAATTACAATGGAAAAGGGCAGATATTTTTACTTCATGCTATTAACAAATAGATATTCAGATATGTTGGGGGTACTACCATTTAAAAGAAATTTGAGATTTCAAATGTTTGAAAAACTTTCAGAGATGATACAGCATTATAAAGTTAAAAATCTCATGTTATTTTGTTCCATTAGTAGACATGGTAAGCATAAAAAGTGCATAGAAAAATACAAAAATCCTTATGTCCGGGGTGGTAGCAATAGAGGATATTTTTCATTTTCATTTTTCAGAATTTTCATACTTTCATGCATTAATATTCCTTTACTATTTAAATTAAAATAATACAAAAAGTTAAAGAAGCATGTAAGGAGGGATTAACTAGATGTTCCAAAATACTTTTTAAAAATAACTACATGTAAAATCCCCTAATATGGTAAAGGTACTATTATTACTTATAAACCAAGATTATCAGGTGTCTGTGTTTGACATATTCATTAGCTCTAATAGCCAGAGTGCATTCTAAAAAACCTGGTGCTTTGTTCTTGAGTCTCTGAGAAAGAGAAATAAAACAAAGACACAATTTGAACCACTGAGATTATTCCTGAAACCTCAATAAAAAAAAAGGCAATTAATTTTAGAGCACATAGCATAGATACAGAATATATGTATAAATACATAATTTATATATATATATATATATCTCCATGTGTATTTGGTAAACTGTATAGCATTTGTATATTTCATAATGTAAGCACTTTAACTCTCACAGTAACTTTTGTTGCCTGTATTAAGACCAGATCTTAAAGAACTGTAGGAGCTGGTAAGGACAAGGAGCTACATCACTGTTGCAATCAACGTGGAAAGAAAGTAGACCACATAGACAGCCCACCCTTAATGGAAAAGTATCCAAATAAGAATTTTACCTTGTATGTTCTATCCCCCAGATTGAAAAATGGATGGAAAAAAGGCATGATTTAAAATAAAGTAATACATTTTGACATCACCACCGTGTTGATGCAACCACTGACAATCAGCCACATCAAGAGTCAAGTAAACCTGTGAAATACTTTTCTTTTTTCACCAAATAATATTCACAGGAGACACTCTGTGAAATACTTACATCCTTCATTCCACCATTCCACTCACTGCGTGCAATCTTCATTTTCCCTCCACCCTTTTCTTTGCTACTGTGGAACCATCAGCAACCGACCAAAACAAAATGGGCACCGATAAACTCACTGTACATCTACTCTTTGTCCTTCATGCCCTTATTTTGTTTAAAAAAATAAGCAAGCATCACTTAATGATGATATTAGAACAGCTGGACTATTTTTAGTTCTAATTTAATTCTTCAAAAATTGTGAAATATTTTTCTTGTTTATTGAAGGATGGTTTTACTTTCACATTTTTTGGTCCATCTTTGAACTTTTCACTAAATAATCACCTATTTTAACTTCTCTAATGGCTTTTCTTCTCTTATTTACATTAAAGTTTTTAATCTCTATCAGAATTTACCCAGTGGATACCAATAGTGGATTTCTCAGTGATTAGATAATCCACTCCAGATCTCATCTGCAAACAATGAAGAGTACTTCAACTAAGTAGTTATATCAGACATAGACAATGACGTTCTCTTATAAACGAACCAAAAATGTTTATAATGATGCATGTTTGTGACTCCACATATATTCTTCAAACTAATTTGAATTATTTACATTTTTCTAAAACTGTTTTTTGAAAAGACATAAAGAATGTGAATATTGCTTGGTATTTTAAGTGCTTTTACATTTTCACAAGGCACAGACACTTGTTCAATGGTCAGGGATGGGATGATGTTCTGGGGTGGAGCCAGAGGGTAGCAAGGGGGAGAACATGAAGTCTGGAGCAAGTTTGGGAAGGGGGATCTGAAGCTGAAGCATGGATTAACAGCAGTATTACTTCTTTGCTTCTCTACAACAAGCAGCAGTGAGAATCCTACGGACGAAGTCTGGGGTAGGGTACAAGTCAGATCCTGCACAGACCCACCAGTAGTGTACAACTGTCAATGCATTTTTCAAAAGCTGAAAATATAGTTAAGTTGTTGACAATGACAAGTCTCCGTCACCATTATGGCAATATCAAATTGTGTGTGACATATATTAAAATTACTTTATTTAAACAGGATAGGAGTTTATGGGGTTTTAATGTCATTACTGAATTACATAATTGGTGAGTGAAATGTAGACATTTTCTTTTAAGAAATCCCTCCCCAAAAGAAAAATCCTAGACAAAGGTTATCAGGGAATTCTTCAGTATGAACAAAAACTGAAGGAAGGGGAAAGGAGAAAATCAAGTAGTAATTCAAGAATTTTAACCTAGATTCTGTGGTACTTCTTGAAGGCCCATAGCTGGGTCCTAGATCACAAGTAGTGTAAGCAGAATGATATCTTCCTGCCCAAAAGATGTCCATGCCCCAATCCCAGTAACCTATAAATACGTTTTATTACATAGGAAAAGGGACTCTGCAGATGTGATTGAGGGTAAGGGCTTTACAATGGCAAGATTATCTTGGATTATTTAAGTGGGTCCAACCTAGTCACATGAGCTCTTAAATGTGGAAGGCAGGTAATGGGTCGGAGAAATGGGAGCATAAAAAGGATCTGCTGGAGGGTTCGAAAATGTAAGGGACATTGTGCAAGGACCAGAAAGAGGACAGGAAATGAAGGTGTTCCCCCAGGTGACAGCCAGCAAGGAAACAGGGACTTCAGTCCTATAATCTTGAGCTGCATTCTATTAACGTCTGCATGAGCAAGGAAATGGATTCTCCCGCAACACTGCCCTGCACACACCTTGGTTTTAATCCAGTAAGATCTGTACTGGACTTCTACCCCCAGAACTATAAAATAATAAATTTATGTTATTTTAAGCCACTAATTTGTGATCATTTGTTATGAATAGAAGACCAATACACAAGAGCTTCCTAAAATTGTAGCAATATTTGCATATTTGTATATGGTCATTTTTCTGATGAAAGAGGCTACATATTTCACCAAAAAGCAAGAATGATTGAATGTTATTATCTTTTCACATCGTGTAGCACTAAAAGCATCCTTATGCACTATGGCAGCATAACAATTTTCATTTTAGATGTTTAACTGGCAAAAGTATGTCTTGTGACAAATAACTGAACACAGGAGCACACGGCCGACTCTACTCTGCTCCTCTGTCCTGTTCACCTTACCTCTAAAGCAGGCAACACTGGTGCTCATGTGTAATGTTTCCCAAGAACTGTGGCACTGTGGCTACTCCGGGTGGACTGTGAGTTCCTAAAGAACAGTATTTTGTTTTGTTTTGTGGTTCTTTTGCCTCTCCAGAAACACCGTCATGCTGTGCCTAGCAATGGTAAGTTCTGTAAAAATATGCACGATTGAACCCAAAAAGCAAAATTCTATCTCAAGAAAGTGACCTGGACTACCCACCATTTGAAATTCTGTCCAGACCAGTGATACAGTCTATGTATTAATGTATTCTTTATATATCTAACTCATTATATTCTGTAAAAAAGGGAAGTTCCCAGATTTCTATGGGAAAAATATGTGAGTGCCCTCAGATTAATTTCCAAGATGAGCATCTGGACAGATCACGGGGAAATATTGACAGAGGAGCTTTGACATTTCCCACTGATCACCTTGACCCTCTGTGGAATGTTTTCTATTTGAGCATGGCCTAAATCCACACAGGCTCCAGTGAAACATAGCTTAATATTCAGAAATGTAATCAGAAGCTTAGTGATATTTATTAAACAAACCATTATGGAGCAAACTTTATTTGGATAAACCAAAGATTCAAAGATAGAAGGAAATCCTGGGGGTAAATGGATACATGAACAATTAAACAGGGAGTGGGGGTGGGAATTTGATATAGTCTCTTTTTTTTCCTAGGTTATTTCATAATGACTGAAATGCTGGAGTGACAGATGCTGGCAAACAGCAGACCACGGAAAGGATGGTGACTGAGCATGGCCATGCATGCAGTAATCTGCTTCGTGTTCAGTCTTATTTAAATATTTCATAGTATATCTGGAACTGGTGAAGCATTAATAAAATGTACAGAGTTTTCTCAACACAGAGGTTCGCTGAGCACCCATACAGATGCAACATGAGAAAAAAAGCCTAGAGGAATTTGAAGTAAGGTGAAAAAAAATAAGAAAATGAGATTCAACTTGAAATTATGTGAGGGAGCGTGTCTGTAGAAAAATAATCAGAAACAGATATTCAGTGGAAGAGAGACAATTGGAAAGCAGTCAAACCAAACAGGACAGAGAAGAGAGGATACTAAACAATAAATCAGAGAAGCCTGAGACACTGTGACAATTCAGGGGAAAAACTGAAAATCATCTTGGTGGCCATGTGATGTTACCAAACAAGAAAGTGCACCTGAGCTAAAATTCACCTTGAGACAGTGTCCTTTTTCTTTTTTCTTTTTTTCCTATGCTGAACTCAGAGGAACTGGAAGGAATTCAAAAGAGAACAGCAAATACAATTAAGAGTCTAGAGGGATTGATTTATGTAGTGAGAGGGGAGAAATAAAATATGCAGTCCTTGGCTAAAGTCTTCTAGACAGAACATAATTGTCAAAAGTCTTTAAAGGATTTACATACTGAGTCAATAGAGGGTGATTAAGTTCAGTGAAAGGGAATCTAGGCAGAATCTAGGGAGATGAATGTAAACTCTAATGCTAAAAACATTTTTCTAATTTTGTTAAGACTAAAATCTAAAGTGTTTCAAAGGGTGCTGATTCAAAGGTCTGCTGTTGTTTTGTTGGTGTTTTTTAACTCATTTTGAGATTTATGCTAAGTGCCCTAGGGAGACAGTTGTTGGAAAATTCATTATACCCCTGACATTCTCTAACAGATTACCATTGTCCTTTTGAGACCTCACCTTCCCAGTATATAAATAACTTCTAATTTTATAATCCCAGCTCTATAATAAGTTTTGATATCTAGTAGGGTAAGTGCTCCTACATTGTTCTTCTTTAGAAAGGCTTGACTGTTTATTCTGTCTCTTTATATGTACTCTGTGTACTTACTGATTTTAATAGATTAGACTTTGCATTAGTCTACTGAGCAGGTTGCCATAATAATGCCCCACAGACTGGGAGGCTCAAACAACAGAAATTTATTTTCTAACAGTTCTGGAGGCTGTAAGTTCAAGATCAACTATAAAAATTAAATATATTAGAGTACAGAATGATATCATCATGTAAAGTTGTATTAACTTAAAAGACCATTATTAAACCACTAATAAGAAAAAAGGAATTATTTAATTAGACAAGTGAATTAAATATAACTCTAATTATGTTAAGTGATGATAAAAATACATAATACCTATATATATTTACATACATACATGATACATGATGGCTATTATGATTTTGCATGAATAGTAGAAAGTGCAAATAAAGGCATTTGCTCCATTTATTTCCTTTTTCTTTAGAATGCAACATTTTCATAATTAAAAACAATGCGTAAGAATGAGACTTTGACTTTTCCATTTGTAAAAATCACTAATTTTGTCTAGAAATAATTGAAGAAAAACTTGGAAATTTGACTATAAGTTATTTTCTGTGGCAGTGAATGGATGCAACCCAGATATTCAAAAGACAGAAAATAATCACATAAAATCCAGTATAATACTTTAATGGAACACTATGCAATAGTTAAAAATGGTGTTGCATGAATAAAATTTTTGCAATAAAATATTCAAAATACATAGTTAAGTAAAAAACGTTTTCTAAAATTCTTGTTTAGTTTGAGTGTGTGTGTGTGTGTTTATGCAAGGAAAGAGAACTCTCGGTTGGCTCATGTACAAAATTGTCAGGGTTGCAGGGTCAATACGCATGGGCTCATCAACATGGACTTCCATTCATGAAGGCACATCTGACTGTAGCCATTAATGAGTGCCCCACCCAATAACAGCAGAAACCAACACTGACCCCAGTAAAGCACTACTGTCATGAAAGTCTAACCAACTACCTAATGGCAGGTTAATCACACTGACAAATATTTCTTTTGGAAGGCAGTGATCTGTTTTCACTATAATATATACTTGCTCTGAATATAGATTTTCCTTTCTATCTGCATTCTTCTGCTCAAACTACTATCTATAGACTTACCAAAAATTTTTTATTGACTTTCACGATATTCCACACAGCAGAGCATCTAACTAAAGAGCTCATTTTACAGCAACTAAAGTATGTCAATGGGCACATGCTTATAAAATTCATTGGCTTTATTCTGTTTCAATTGTCCCAAAGCAACCAGCCTTATATAATGGTGGAATGGGCTATTTTGAGTGGCAATACTTTACAGGGCTAGGGTAATTCTGTGAAGATGCAATATATACTTAGAATCAGTGACCAATATATTATTGGTGCTGTTTGGGGATCCATGGGTCCAGGAATCAAAATATAGAGGTCAGAATAACTTCTTTCACTATTGCCTATATGATTCACTAATGGAATTTTGCTTCTTGTACTCTCAACTTTGGCCTGTGCTTCTCTAGAAGTCTTGATTTCCAAAAAATTAATGTATCCAATAATGGACACAACAGTAATTCTAGTAAAGTAGAAGCTGAGATTGCCACTTGCCACTTTGGGCTCCTTCTGTGGGCCAATGACAGAATCAACACGCAAAGAAGGAGGTCAGGCTACAGGCAGGGGTGATGGACCCGAGTATGAAGGGAACCCTTGTTAATAGACAACATAGAAACAGTTGTCACTACACACTCAACAAGGGAGTCTGTCTGGAATTTAGATCTTTCAAGTGCTGACTTAATATCCCTATGTCTTCTGAATAAAATCCCATAAAAAACTATAACAACCCCTACTAGTTTATGTGAAATGAAGAGTTGTTTCACACTACCAGGTAAAAAACCCAACTCTAGAGGTGTTTGCTGAGAGCAAAAGGAATATGAAATGTATAGTGCAAAAAGGAAGTTTATAACCATCAGTTATGACCATTTGATCAGTTTCAAATGAGGACTGTAGTAGTCCTTTATTTCTTACTGTGTTCTGAATGTGTGTGTGTGTGTGTGCGCGCACACACGTATGTGTGAGTATACTGACCAATCTTTTGCTTTTATCCCCATTCCTTCTCCTAACACTAGATGTTATTAACAGTGATTAAACTGATATCTCAGTATCTAAGTTACAGGATAGCAAAACAAAAATGTGACTAGAAGAGGAGTGTTCATTACCCGAAAATAGATATAGTGACCTGGGACTTTGTGTACTCTTTTCTAGGGAGAGTGTTCGTGTGTTCTTGCTGTACAAGGTATAGTTACATCATGACCTGATTTGTTACTGCCTTCATTTAGAGGTTAACTATGGTTGAAAGAAGTCTGTACTGATACTGGAGGTACTATGCTACATGATTCCACTGACAAGTTGGTCTAATTGCAAACAGTGTTTCTTAGTATCCCCTTCCTTATACTGTTCTTAGTGAGAGCTGGCTAGAGGAAGGGGTTTTGTGACATTCCTTCGGCAGAATTGAAGCAATTGCTTCAACCAAAGGGTTGTCCTCACTCTCTTCTGCTCCACATCCAAGTCTTCTTCCTCACTGCTGACACTGCTGGCCCACAATCAGACGGTGTGGCTGCAGGACCATGGAGGGAACAGCTCCCTGTGGGCTTCTCCAGCTACCTTTTCATGGTACCCTTTCAGCAAACAGATGTGCTAGGCTGTTCATCCTAATGGGCTGGTGACTCCTCTGATCTTTCAGGTCTCCTTTTCCACCTTCACTGCCCCTCCACTCAGCTTCCCCCAGCACTGTGTAAAAGTCTAATGTCTACAACGACTTCTTGACCCCTCAGTTCATACCAGGTTTTCTCTCCTGTTGGAATCGGGACAGATAAAAGATAATTTAAAATCTTCTTAGGCTATCTTTCATAAGATTCATTATAGGTGGTAGATGGACTTTGTAAAAAGAACTTGGAAGGTTTCTTTCCATTTCATGCTCTGGTATGATACAAATAAGATGGGCATTGTCTTTTAAAGATGAAGAGTTGAAAGAATTCATTATGATATCATCTTCAGCAAGTTGAGACATTGAGACTTCCTATATGATTATTTATGTGTCATTTAACCCTCAACTTCATTAATATTTTCAAACTTTTTTTTTATAAAATTGGGTGAAAAAGTATCTCGTAATTCATTTACTCTGTATCTGATTTTTTGCCGTTGTAATATTCCTATTTTTTCCTGATTAGGTTAAACTCTGTTGTATGTACATTATCATTGCTTTTCTAATAGAACCAACACTTGCTTTTATGCATTAATTTGTAGAATTTTAGTTTATTACTATTCTATGTTTTTATTAATATTTTAAATAACATAATCATTCATAATTGCTTCACATAGGTTTTTTTCTTTTCTAAAACTTTCACTTAAAGTTTTATTTCTCTTATTTTCAATATATCTTGTTTTTAACGTATATTTAACATTTTGAATTTTCTGTTCTACTTTTGAGTAACCCATGGGTTCTGGTATGTAGTGCTACTGCTATTGATATCTTGAAACAGATTTTTTATTTTGACCTTTTTATCTCAAGAGTTGTTTTAAGGAGATTTGTAAATCCTCATATAACTGTCATTATTTCCTATATTTGTCATTAGTTTCTAACTTAATTACATAGTGAGTTTAAAGAGATTGGAAACTTCATAGCTACATTAGGAAAAGGAGATCTAAAATAGAAATACTTAAGAATAAAAGAAATAAAAATGTATTTAGACTTATACTAGAAAAAATTTTCTAAACTTAAAAAACTGATTAAATATATACATGAAAGGACATGCTTATAACCTGGGAAAAATGAATATGAAGCAATCAAATCACACTAGCAAAATTACTGTACTTTAAAATATGAAGAAAAAGTGCTATAGTTAATGAAGAAAATAATCAACTCACTTGTAAGGTGTATTCTCTACAACAGTCGTCAATTTCAAGACAGCAATGTACAAATTGCTCAGGGAAAGACAACTTGATCCATTTTATACTAGCCCAGTTACATATTATGTATAGATAAACAGCGAGATTATATACAAAAATTATGCTTTTAGATACAAATTAACAGAAAACTTAAATTGTCTCAAGTAATAGAGGGTTATAACTGAAACGTTCAGATTGGAAACTATTATGGTTCAGTCAAATGCCCAACTCCATTCCTCTGAGATTTTCCTGCCTCTGCTTTCTCTCTGTTGATAATACCCACAGGCTGGTAGAAGGTGGCTATAAAACTTCTAAGCCTTATTTCCATGCATACAAACTTCTTTTTCTTTTTTTATAAAAATTTTTACTTAAATTCCGGTTAGTTAGCATACAGTATAATAAAACTTTCTATAGAAAGAAGGATTACAACTGTTTTTACAGATGGTCCTTATTAAGAATGAACAATTTCATTCCAGAAACCCCTGCCACATTGAGGCTAAATTTGGTACCATACCCATTCATTTGACGATGCTTCTTGACATTCTCTTCCAGGTACTCTTCTGAACCAATTCATATGTCCAGGTGAAGCTATGCACCAATTGGTTTAGGCCTAGGTTCCTGGACCAATCACTGACAGTTGGATGGAATTACCCTTACACCCATCAGGATGACTCCTCAAACCAGGACTGTGTAGTGGTAAGCACTGACTTCATAATTTGGAATATTCCATCATCATTTGTATGATTTATTTGTGTGATTAAAAATTTAACCAGACTCAGTATAACCTATAGTATTGAATTTGCTAACTTCTAGCTAACTAATATTCCTAGCTTTTATATATTCAAGGAGGAAAAATAAAGATATTTTAAATATTCAGAAGATACTTGGAAAGATAGCATTTGAAAAATTATGAGAAAATTGTTCTCTTCTTTCATTTTAATAGTTTCAAATACTTTTAGTGTACTATCTTTGCCTCTCATATTCAGTGATGGACTGGGAAGTTATCTATGAGAGAAAATTTATTTACAGCACACTTACTGAATAAGCTAAAGGAATATACACTCTCTAATTCAATTCATTCTTAATATCAGAAATAGCTAATTGACCATTATTTTAAGCCAAAATCTATTTGGAAAATGTGGTTATAATATTTTTTCCACAGTTATATTTCAATTGTTTTCTGAGAGATTTTGTAATCTAAATAAAACTTTTATAATGATAAATCCTATAATTCCAATTTAGCACATGAATCATCATATCAGTTCTACTAAACCACTATAGCTAATTCTCTTTTGAAAACTTTCCAGGAAGAGCTTGATTTTTCCTTCTCAGAATATGATCCCTGGATTTAGAGAACTTAAGGGCCCTGTAGTTGAGTAACAAAAATTGGGTAGATGATGTTTTGATGGCAGCTGAACTAAATATTTTGTAGCTGTTTCATAAAAAAGAAACTCAGGGGATTTCCTACTAGTAAGTGAAGAATAACTAAAATGCCAAGCCTATTGTTGTAAGAGGTCAGAAATTATATCTGAAGTTGTCTAAAGTTATGATTGTTTCTCAAAAAAGAAGATATGGATATGAGAAGACATTATAATAGATTTTTAATTTTCATAGTTGTTTGGTAGAATATTTGAACTTTTACTTGAAGGTAAAACTAGTTACTCTTAGAGCAGACTAGGGAAGATGGTGGGTTAGGAGGATCCTGAACTCACCCCATCTCACAGATACACCAAGGCAATAACTACATCTATTCAGCTAACTCTGAAAATGACCAGAAGATGGGCAGGACAGATCTTCCAGAGCCAGTCACAGAGAGGAGGCCACACTGCAAAGGGTAGAAGGAGTGGAGACAAGATCAGGAACCAAACCCCTGGAGCAACTAACCACAAATGGCACAGACATCATGAGCATGAAGGAGCCAGGGGATCAGGTCCCCCCACAGGCAACCTCAGCCATGAAGAACCACACAGGGAAGATGAGTACCCACAAGGTTTGGCTTTGAAAATCAGCCAGACATTACTCCAGGGGAGCTAGAGGGCAAAGGAAACTGAGTCCCTACCATTAAGGAGCCAGTAAACTAAATAATTCAGCCAGAGACACAGCACAGAAAAAGCAGTTTAAAAAGTGCCTGGGCTACATACATGAAAGAAATGTGCTGACTGATCTTAGAATGTGTGCTGGAGGGGAAGGGATCTACAGGTGGCTCCTCCAAGAACAAACCTGCTGCAGGCACCCTTTTTCTTACCCCTGCCCCAGTCTAGAAAGCTGGAAGCCTTTGGGAAGCCAGTGCTGACACTCTCCATCTAGCTGGCTAGCACTGTGTGCCCATCCCATCCAAACACCCACCCCTAAACCTACACCTAAAGGAACTAAAAAAAGAAGAACAAACAAAGCCTAAAGTTAGTAGAAGGAAGGCAATAATAAAGACCAGAACAGAAATAAATGAAATAGGAAAGAAAAAAAGAAAGAAAAGAAAAGATAAATAATAGCCAATAGCTGGTTTCTTGCAAAGATAAAGTTGGGATGCCTGGGTGGCTCAGTCAGTTGAACGTCTGCCTTCAGCTCAGGTCATGATCTCAGGGTCCTGGGATTGGGCCCCACAGCTGGCTCTCTGCTCAGCGGGGAGTCTGCTTCTCCCTCTCTCTCTACTTCTTCCCCTCCACTTGTGCACATGATCTTTCTCTCTCTCCCTCTCTCTCTCAAATAAATAAAATATATATAAAAAAGATAAAGGTGATAAACCCTTAGCCAGACTCATCAAAAAAAAAAAAAAGAGACAGAAAACTCAAAAAAAACAAAATTAAGAAAGAGAACTAACAACTGACATAACAGAAAGATAAAGAATTATAAGACAATACTATAAAAAATTATATGCCAACAAATTGGTCAATATAGAAGAAATGGATAAATTCCCATAATAATAACAATAAAAGAAAGTTACCCTTAAGTTTCCAAAGCTTTTGATCACTTTTACATAAATACTTCTAAACTTTTTTATGTTTATTGAATCATGCCTTATTAAAAATGCTACAATTTAATATTACCTTACATTCATTTTGAGAGATGGGGAAACTAAATACAGCAAGTTCTCAGAGTACTTGAACAAAATATTAAAAATCCTGGATTCCTGACCTGTGACTCACTGAGCTATGGTGCCTAGGTGAATTAACCTATGAAAATAACCAGAAAAACTTGGTTTTAAATGACCTCTCCGTTACTCACTAGTTGTGTGTTTTTAGAAAGTGACTTGAGCCTTCTAAGCCTCAATTTTCTTATCTAAAATGGAGCTACAAAGGCCTACATTTTTCACTGAATAAAAGCCTAGTTAACCGATTAAACAGCAGTTATATTTGAATCAGCATAGCTATATGCAAGGTCTTGAATCCATTCTGAAACAAGGTATAGGCTACATTTAAAACTAAGACCTAAATATTTCTTCTTTCTACTAAGGTCAGTTCACCTGTAGTGATGTTCTTGAAACTTGGATGCATATTGGAGTCATGCATGGAAATTTAAAAATTATTTTTGTCTGGGACCCAACCTTGAAATGTTTATTTAGTTGTCTTGGTTATGACTTGGACATTGGGATTTCAAAAGATTGACCTAAAATATAAAGATTATTTTCATTTATCCCAGTTATTTTTGAATAATAAGATATACTAACTATTAAACTAGATTAAGTAGCAGCAGATTCAAGCAGTCTTAAATATAACTGTATAACTCTAATTAGCAGGTCTCACCTGTTTGGTATTCCCAATTAACTATTAGTCCCTATGAAACTCAAATTAATGAATAGGTTCTTATCTCGTAGACACAATGATAAACTTTAGCCTGGCATAACCAATATTTGGAAACACCATTCCTCCTCTCTCTGCTAAAATAAAATTGCTTTTTTTGTGTAAAAACAAATAATCTGTGACTTCCAGTTGGGTTGAAGTTCAGTCATGTTCATTAAGGTTGNCCCTCCTCTCTCTGCTAAAATAAAATTGCTTTTTTGTGTAAAAACAAATAATCTGTGACTTCCAGTTGGGTTGAAGTTCAGTCATGTTCATTAAGGTTGAATACATTGGCGAGAATAATATCTCAAGGAGACGCGGTAAAGAGCAGAAGGAGTAGTAAATAATACAGAGGTACAAGTAACGTGTTTAGCCTTCACTTTCTCATTCTCTTCACCTCCTGGGTGATCCCATCACCCCCCAGCTGTTGATCATCATGCACGTGCTGATGTGTTCAAGCTGCCAGTGTCCAGACTCCTAAACTCAACACTTATGGCCAAGGGTGTATGTGACATACCTAATTGTACATCCCAGACTACTTCAGAACCATCATAAGTAAAACTAGATTAAGCCCCTTCTACTCCAAATTCTTCCTTTCTTCTTCATTTACCAGCTCATTAAATAGTGCCTGTTGTGGACACTCCAAAAATACTGGGTGGACCTCCAGCCAAAAGGTATCCAGATGCTAAGGCTGATGATGCTGCACTTGCCCCCAGAGGTGTGGAAACATTTACTCTTCATCTAATGAGGTGGGGAGAGCAGGGAGCACCCAATCAGATTCAAAAATTCCTTGAGAGAATTAGGGAAATGAGACTGGTTTGGCTTTTAATGTGATTAAGGGCTTAAGCTAGGGTGATAGTTCCCTTATTTGGTCCAGGTCTTGGGTTGTTTGGACTTCCCACTGGGAGTTAAAGGAGGGAGCACCTGGGGTTTCTAATCCACTTTCCTAGATGTGTGGCGGAAGGAAAAGGGAGTGGTAGGGCTTGAGAGCTGTCAGTCACCCTTGATTAAGTGTGAACTGTAATAATGATTCTGACACCAATTTTGAGGATTCGCTTTTGATGTGAATTTAGAACAGAAATTTAGAACTTCCTGACTACCCATGCAAATCTGTGGAATGTATTGCAATCTTGACAGTGTATCTTTATGTATGTCAATTTTATTCTGCATATTATAATTATATTCCTAAGGATAAACTTAGTGTAGCAGGTCTGGTAAATAAGTGGACTCTGGCGATCATTCACAGACAGGTAATAAACTGCAGGATATAACACTGAATTTGAACTAACCTGGAAAAATTCAATAATNACTGATGTTATTCCTAAGGATAAACTTAGTGTAGCAGGTCTGGTAAATAAGTGGACTCTGGCGATCATTCACAGACAGGTAATAAACTGCAGGATATAACACTGAATTTGAACTAACCTGGAAAAATTCAATAATATCTATAGGTGATAGATTATATACATATATATGATAGATTAATAGACTAGTGTATATATCTATTCATACACAAATACATACATAAAATAAAATAGAATATTACATTTAGTATTCTATTAAATAAAAATGCATAATGAATTTTAGGCCAATTTATAGTGATCTTAGTAAGAATAGGCATGTACAAAAGGTACTCCTATTAACTTCTGTTTCTTTAGATATTGTCCCTTGGTGATGCTGAATCATTCATAAACTCTTCAGAATAGAAAGTGAACTATTGAAACTGATGTAAATAGTTTAAAGTCGTGCCACATGAAAAATTAAACTTTTATTTTTAAGCAGGATTGGTCTTTAATCATGCTGTGTTCTCTCGTTAGTGTCCTCATGATTTCTTCCTACAGTTCAAATCTCAAAAGAGAAATTTTCATTGCTAAGAAGTGCCTGAGTATGTAAACTGTATGCTTTATATTACCGGAGTTGGCCAGATTTGATGAGGACAATTAATCACAATGGTTCTTACAATGGCAGAAATGGATGGATTTAATTTTTTATCTTTTTGAAAGGGTGGAATAAAATCTCTTGGCATTTCTTAAAATAGCTTATTGACAAATTTGTAAGACAATTAAGATAAATATTTGTTATAAAGTCTCTGTTAAATTGTTTTATTGTTGAAAGCATTTTGACTTCAATTTGATATGAGTTTCTCCAAAAGTGGATTTGACAAAAAAGTCTTGTGAGTGTATAAATAAAGTATAGACTGAGAGTGGTAAAATAGATTTTTAAAAAATATAACCTATAAAAATCTGGTTATTTTATTTTAATTCTATGTTTGTTTCTTTAAAAATATAGATCCAAAACAGACATTATTTTCTTTTTTTAAAAAAGATATTTATTTATTTATTTATTCATTTATTTATTTATCTATTTAGAGAAGATGTGAGCTGGGGGAAGGGGAGAGGAAAAGAGAGAATCTCAAGCCAACTCTGCACCGAGTCCGATGTGGGGTTTGATCTCACAACCCTGAGATCATGACCTGAGCCAAAATCAAGGGTCAGACACTTAACTGACTGAGCTACCCAAGTGCCCCAAAACAGACACTATTTTCATAAAAATACATACTTTCTTCTTTTTTTTTTT